>NW_027397086.1:21729062-22279146 GCF_003265705.2 Callorhinus ursinus | reverse complement strand
TCGACTTCTCAAAGTTCCGATTTTGTGCTCCACGGCTCTAGCACTTACCAGAAGCGGCCGACGGAGGCCCCCTCCCCCGCCATCTATCCTCCCGAATATCGCCTCGGATTCACTTCTCCGCACGTCCTACCTTCCAGAAAGTGGTCACTTTTCTGTTCAGAGAGTTGTTGCTATTCTTTTCTTCGATCTCCTGTTGAGTTTGTAGGTGTTCAGAATGGTTTGATCCCTATCCGGCTGAATTCCTGAGACCAGACGAAATCCTCTGCCATCTTGCTCCACCCAAGACTCACATTATTTTCCAGTCTTCTGGAGTTAAATTTATAGAGTTTGGGATGGGGGTGGTAGCAGTGAGTTGTTCTTATGTGTCACCTGGCAGGTCTCGATGTGACTATATTGAAGTTACATAACTATGTTCCAAAGAAACCACTCTGAACCAACAGGGCCTTCCCCAAAGCTCATATATTTTATATGCTGATATGCTCCTATCAACTTCCACCTCTTTCATCCTATCACTAATACTCAGACTATGACTTTTATAATAGGCTTAAACCCTGGCCACTGCTCCTACCTATCACCCCCATTTTTACTCTTCCTCCTAGTATGGGTTTTGCTATCCTATCTACACTACCCACACTCCCTTGGCACTGCCAGCCCTGCCTGGTTACCAGTATTTGGCTCAGTAGTTTAGCCTGGCCTAGGCAGCTAACATGAGTCTATGCAACAGAGATAGCACACCAATCACACAGGCAAGGGAAGATGAACTCATGAAACAACTTTTGGTTGCCATATATCATTTTGACAAATCATAAATCAGAGGGGAGGGCACCTGGGTGGCTCAGTTGGCTAAGCATCTGCCTTCAGCTCAGGTCATAATCCCAGGGTCCTGGGATTGAGTCCCACATCGGGCTCCTTGCTCAGTGGGGAGCCTGCCTCTCCCTCTCCCTCTGCCCCTCCCCCCTGCTCATGCTTTCTCGCTCTCTCTCTCGGTCACTCGCTCTCTCAAATAAATAAAATCTTTAAAAATCAATCAGTCAATCAGAGGGGAAAATCTAGAAGTCGAATTAGAACTTCAGTATCATCTTCCAACATTCTTACATCAATACTCTATCCACCACTCAAGAAGAGTAGAGTTACATCTTGTTTGAAGATTAGTTTCTAGTGTTAGTTTTAGGTGAAAATTCAACATAGTAAGAAAAAAATTGCTCTCAAAATGCCTTAAATCATCCATAAAGTTGTGTATAATATAATCCTCAACAATTTTAGAAGCAAACAAACAGTTTTTCCTCTAGGATTAGAAAGGATCACTAATGCTTCAGTTGAACACCAGAGAAAATAATTAGCATGTGTTTAGAGGCCATATTGTATAAAAAAACATAAACTATGTTTTAAACTCTTGACATAGAATCAGCATAGGAAGATGCTCCCACTAGAAGAGACACAAGGCCACTTGGAGAGACATAGGAACACCAGAATCATAGCTGCCAATTCACATTCACTCACTGAGTGGAAATATGAGCAAAAATATCTATGCAACATAGTAGTTATGAGATGTCTACTCTTAGACTAAAGTGCCAACCTTTCTTGGAGTATTGATACATTCATTCATTTATTCCAGAAACACATACCATATGCCTACTTTGTACCAAATATCACGTTGGGTACTGCAGCAGCTAATAGTGGAGCAAGACACATTCTTGATTCTCTTAGGAGCTCATTGTCTCATGAGGGAAAGACAGACACTTGAGCCAATATTGATAATTCAGTGCACCAACAGAAGTGTAAGCATGAATTTATGGGAACACAGTGAAAGGTCTTATTAACTTGCCTGGGATAGGTCATGGTGGTAATCACAGAAGCTTCAGAGAAGAAGTTCATTGATAATGAATTTATAATTCTCAGTGGAAGAAAAAATAATGATAGCTTCCACTCTAAAGGTAAAGAATGTATCATTCATGCCAGAGTCTCTCCAAAAGAAAAGCTCGCAGTCTTCCTAGTACTATTTGTTCATTCTTTCATATACCCATTCACTTAATTTTCTAAACAGTGTGCTGTAGAGATTTGAGTAGGAACTCTGGACTCCCTCCTCCTGGATATCGTATGTAAATTTGACAATTACCCGAGCTCTCTAAATCTCAATTTCCTCCTCTTTAACGTGTGAATAGTAAATGGAATTTTTTTAATGCCTTGAGATGATACATGCAAAGTACTTAGCAGAGTGCCTGAAACAGACTAAATGGTCAATAAATATGCCTGGTATCAGTCACTGTGCTCTTTTTGAAGAGGACTAGGAGCTCTCTGGGAAAAACTAGAGGCAGGATTCTAAGCCAAGGGAAAACCTTATGCAAACAAACAGGATTAAGAAAACATACCATGTGTTAAAGGAACAAGACAGTTCAGTTTGGTGATTGTGTAGAGTGTGTGGTTGAGGGGAGTGGCAAGTGATGAGATTGGAAAGATAAGTTGGGTCCAGATTGTGAAAGACTTTTTATAAACTGTATGAACGAGTCTGAACTTTATCCTGCTGGCAAGGAGGAGACAATGGACATCTTTAAGCAGGGAAGCAACATTATGGTTTTTTTGTTTTTTGTATTTTTGGGTCTTTTAGGAAAAGAATTCTGGCAGCCGAATATGTCAGGGATTGGAGAGAGGAGCATGGGAGGCAGGGATAGTAGTGGGAAATGTTTGCAGTAATCCTGGCAAGAAAAATCCAGGGAGGTGGTAATGAGTGGGAAATGAAGTAGAAGAATTGGATTTGAGGGATATTTCTAAGGTAGGATTAGCATAACACAATGATTGATCAAATGTAAGAAACAAGAGAGAAGGAAGTCTAGAATGACTTTAGCTAGAATTACAAAAGACAAGAAAACAGAGGCACAGTAGATTTTGTTGGTCAGATAAGTAGTATGTGTATGCCAGACATGTTAGTGGAACTGTTGAACAGGCAGTTGAAAATTGGGTCTGGAGTTCATTGCAGAGCTCTGAGCTAAAGAAATAAATTTGGGAGTCATCAGAGAATAGTGAGCAGTGAAAGCTCTGGGAATGATTCCAGGAAGAGGAGTTCAACATGCTATCTTCTTAGTCTATTGCGTTACTTTCCCTGGTATTCACTCTTCTAAAATGAAGTGAAGCGTAATCCATGTCACATGGTCTCCAAAAATAAGGTCTTCCAGTCATCCTAGAGCTATTCAACTTTCACCACATTTTATTTCACAAATTGCAACCATAGTTAAGTCACCTCACTTTCTAATGCAGAGGAAGTGTCCTATGGCATTGTATTAATCAAAAGATACATGCTTCCTGGACTTTGTTACTTCGTGATGGTGGACAGAAACCATGGCCACTCACTACGAATAATTTGCCTCAACTTGGCTCAGCCACAAAATGTTGAACTAAATTGCCCATTTCTTACAAGGCAAGAATTAGCTCATCTTCAGAAAGTAACTGCATACACATTGACCAGGAAGCCCAACTGTTTATGACAGAAATCAAGGTTCAAAGGCCTTCTACCCCTTTACCATTTGTCTTCCTCACAAATCTTTGAAGGGTCATTCTTCTCTGTAGATAAGTCTACACTCTTAATTGTGTCTCAGATCTATAATGACTTTGTATGACTCTTCCAGGACAAGAAATTTGGATTGTAGTTGTTTCTAAAAGGTTTGTGATGATCCTGGTTCCACCTTAAACATCAGCCCTGGGCCAGTTATTTGAAGCAAATGAATGCCTAAAACACTATCATTTTTAAAATAGTTCACCATTTACCTTGGTTGAGTGTGGAGAATTTATGGGCGGAAGCATTATTAGGAGCCATCATGCTTCATCACCCCCAAGCAAAATGCTGGGCAAAAAAAAATGTTACAGACTACCAAGGATGCCCACAAGCTGACTGATGGACAAGATTAACCAGAATGGCTTAGCGGTTTCCTCATTGCTCAATATAACATGTCTTGTCAACAGCAAAAGCCAGTTATACCAAATCACCAATGAAAGAATGTAGAATGGAAATTTAGAAACCCTGGGTTCACATTCCAGCTCCCATCTCAAGCAAATCAATTACATTTTCTAGGGGGTCAGTGTCTGTATTTGTCAGTGTCTCTCTTTGTAAAAAAAAAAAAAAAAAAAAAAGCTTGCATTTTTTTTGAAGGCATTAACAGGATAATATGAGTGAAAACACTCAGCATGATGCCAACTAAATAAAGATCCAATACTGGATTTGAGTAAGAGTTTGAGATCTAAATGAGATCATGGTCTCCTTATGCCAGGTGTTGAGTCTTTGCTGTAATGAGTTCGTGAGATAGAACTATTGAGGCCACAGACCATGGGTCACATTAATTAGTTGGAGAATGTAGATGGCCCATCTTAATATTAACTGTCAACAGATACGTTCCTAGTTGGGTGACTGAAAAATCCAACTTTTAGGAAGTAGTTGCTCTTCTGATTGTGATTTTTCGGGTACTCTGCCAGTGAACATACCCTTACCACAACATAAAAAAACTGTAATCAGCTTCACTGCTGAAGTGAAGAAAAAAAAAGTTGTTTTTCTACACTTACAGAACTTGAAACAGAAAAGGTAGAACATGCCCAATTTAGTAAAGTTTAGTGTAGAGAACTAGCTGCCTCTGATACCCTAGAGTTGCCTTAATATTGTAACATAGTATGCATGACCAATATCATGCGTGATCTGCAAACCTATTTCTATTCCCTAGGGAATTTGACTACGTATATTTCCTGCCCCATTATAAAACTGGGGGGAGAGGGGATTCCAAAGGAGTTAAATGGAATACAAAGAACTGAAGAGAGCAAACTTAGCAAATAAACCAGTTTTTAAAATGTCAAAGGATATTTAAGGGAACTTGCCAAGATAAATAGCATAGGTTCAAAGACAAAAAAAAAACACTTATAATGAATTAATATTTTAGAGCTCGATCTCATAGCCCAGTATATGGCATTCTCCTTATATATAATAATGAAATAAGCTCATATTTAGCAGATACTCACCAATGGGAAATTGATTGCTGGAGCCCACCTGACATTCAGCCTACAGCTTGCTACTGATACAAAGAAAGATTAATGTACCTGCTCATAAAGAATCAGTGGAGGAGGTTTGAGGTTGCATCTTATTCATGACCAAATCCTCTCCAGCCAACCATGCGACTTCCTGGAACCATCTGTGAGAAGCTGTGGACTTTGTCATCCTGGGCCATTTATCCAGGCATGATGTTTAATTAGTGCACACAAAGTTGATGTGAAAGGCTTGGCAGCTCATCCCCTCACCCCTGTTGGGTTCATTGCCTCATTAGAAAAGCCCTGGATGGCTGACCAGCCAGACAAAATTAACAAGCACATTTTTCTAACCATCCACAATAGCAGTAACTAACATTTTCATAAAGATTTCAGGTTTACAAAATGCTGTTATGTATGTAATGCTCTTTGTTGCGGTGTAGTAGGCAGAGCACCAGACCTTGGGTTTGGAAATCCCAAGTCTAAATCTCCATTCTGCTATTACATGACATTGGAAAAACTATTCTGTCCTTTTTATGTCTCCGTTTTCTGCTCTATGAAATGCCTGCACAGGAGTTGTTTGGGTTAACCAAGATGGTACGTATGAGAACAACTACACCTTTGCCGGTATTCAGTGCTTATTGTCGTGACCCAATCTACTGCCTTCCATCCTCTCCATCCACCTAGTTTAAAGAGCAAAATGCTCTGCCATACATCTGAAGAGATGGTGGCCCCAGACAGACCCTCTGAATCGTCGGAATAGATTGGACAACCACTGACTATACAGGTTAACTGAGAAGACTATAATAGGAGATTCGGGCAGGGAGAGTGGAGTGGAAGATAGTGTCAAATAGGTTTACAAATCTTCAGATAAGACCTCATTGGCAATCCAGACTTCTTAGAAATTATTTTCTAGCTAAAGCAAGATTCTTGTTTGTTGCTGACCCAACATGGTTATGCTGTATCCATGTGACCAAAGGGAACACTTTGGACAAAATACAGAAGACTGTTAAAGTTTGACTCCAGAATAGAGATCTAGCCTCTTGCATCTTACCCCCCTCCCCCACATTCTGTTTCGAAATTCCACAAGGGAATCCTGAGCTCCCTCAAGAGAAGGGGGCTGGAGCTCGTGTAGGAACTGCATTTGAAGGAAAGCAGTGATTACCTCTCCTGTCTTGCACAGTCAAATAAATATTTACTAAGTAAGGACACACAGCATACATTAAAATTAATGCTTCGCACAGCTTTGGAAATGTCTGTCATTTCTGTCAATGTTTCAATAGCTCCATGATTGTGAATGGCTCTGCTGTCTCTCAGTGAGAGCTGCCATTTTCCTGACGGTGCTCAGCAGGAGATCGGGGCTGATTATATACTCAAAGTCAAAGGATGAGCAGCTAAGCAGAGGAAAGCTCAAGGGAGAGAGGACAAGCTTCCGTGCAGTGAGGTCTGCAGCCATTCTGCAGTATTTTGGGAGAGTAATTTAATGGTGATTTCAAATAAAGAAAAGGAGCTGCACCTAATAGGGACATCGTGTTTATAGACTATTAGCAAAAGAACACTGGAGGAAACTGACAATCATCTTTCCTTGGTTAAATAGCCTATGCAGAGCTATGTCTTCTGTATGTCAAGTTGTCACCAGCCCAGGGGTTTAAGAAGGGACAGTTGGCACTTAAAAGATATTGATGCACGTGTTTACCCAAGTGTCATTCATCCAACGCCTGTGTAGTGTGGAGATATTTGGACTCGAGTAATTTTATTTTAGAGCTTTCCCCTCCTGTAGGAATAATGTCAACTCCTGACACTAATCTGGATGCTGAAGTGTTGGCTCACAGTTTCATTAATGGTATATTTATGATCTCTTTAAAATGCCAGTGATCTCCTCCTCTTGGAAAATATACACAACCATTAAGAAAGCCACTTTTTAAGCCATTGCTCTTTCCATTGGCACCTTGGGTCCCACTGCAGCTGCGGTCACCAGAAAATGGAAGAAAATATGACCAGCTATTTTTGGGACAGTGAGAGAAACAAATCTGGAGAGCTGTAGAAATGGAGAAAGTAAGAGGTGAAATGGGAAAGAGCAAACAGAGAGGTATGTGTTACACAGTTGACTACATTTTCCAAGTATTCAGCAATGAATTAGTGACATTCCTGAATGTGCTGGAATGTCTTGCTTCATTCCAGCTGTGTTTTCTCTGTGACTCATCCATCAGGGTCCCATCTCCTCAGTTCTAATACACAAGTGGTCCTATTTAACATCAGTGCCGGCTTCCTGCACTTCTTTTTTGTTAGGAGGAGAGCCAGTCCTCTCTACCAATATATTTATCAATGAAAATGCTTCCCCATTTTATTTTATATCATAAAAATGGATTAGAAACTCACTAGAGGAGCTGCATCTCTAATGCTTCTTGAAGTTACCTGGGTGTTGGAAACATTTTTATTATTTCAGCATAAATTGCAAAGCAAACTTGAATGTGCAATTCCAATATCCGGAATCAATGTAGGTTTTAGTCTGAGTTTCCTAAAAGCAAAACCTGAGATGAGGGTTCTTACAGGGGTGATTTATTGAAGAAAGGTACTCTGTGTTCTAAGGATGGCAAAGGGAAAGAAGCCAAACACAGTCTAAGTTCAAGTGAAGTCCAGGCTCAGTCTGAACCTCTGGGGAGCTCTGGAGGATAAATAATGCCGCAGAGTTTTTTCCACTTTGAGGCAAGGGAGCTAGAATTTCATACTTCAGAACCAGTAAACCACTAGCTCCAGGATGCCCAAGAGGAATGTAAACTACCAAGCACCTTTGGCTCTTTGAAGATCAAGGCAAAGAATGTCCAATGGCCTAAGGGAAGTCCTCTCAAGAAGGTATGAGCTGTTAGGAGCAAAACATTCAGGAGCTAAGGGATGGTATTTGAGGGGATCTGTGTGGAGCACAACAGTCTTTACTATGACATATGATCATACGGTCATTTATTCACTAAGTAATCATTTAGTGCCTACTGTGTGCCAGGTACTGGACCAGGTGTTGGACATATAAAAATGAACAAGAAATGATTTCCTGAAAAACTTCAACAGCTAGAGGAAAGGCCAGACATGTAAATGGGATCACAAAATATAATGTGGTTGGTATTTTCAAAAGTAGAAGTGCTATGAAATCACAATGAAGAAGTACCTAACAGCAGGGGTGGATGTCATACAAAACTTCAGAGAGAACATACTCTTAAATATCTGAAACTTTTGAATAAGTAGAACTTGAAATCTTTGTGAAAGGATAAAGTTCTGCATACTCAGCTTAGCTGAGCTCTGCTAACACCCTGTATTATTGTTGTTGTTTTTCTGAGACATTCATTAAATATTCACCCAGAAAACATTTAGTGAGAATCTGATATGTTCCAGGAACAACAATGGGCACTGGGGAGACAAAGAAAAAGAACAGTCCCAACCCCTAGAGGAGCTTACATCCTGAGCTCATCATTTCCCATGTGGAAATTCAGATTTTCCATCTAAAAAATAGGGTTTATAAACTCTTGATACCTATCTATGCCCAAGAATAGTTCATGAAATGTATGAGCTCAATGGAAGTGCTTCCAATAATTAAGATCTCAAAGCCCCCCGGCGGGGGGGGGGGGAGGGGAACAAGCAATTTTTCTTTTTTTCATCATTCTGAAAGATGTGGATAAAGTCAGCCACAAACTTAAATTCAACTCTTCGAATAAGTGACTGTTACCCCAGTGAAATATCTAAAATGTCTTAATATATGGTCAAAAAATAAAAGTAAAAAGTAGACGAACCTTAAGCTCCCTGTGATAGTTACTACCATAGGCAGCCAAGCAAAACCACATAGGAAAAAGCATCAGAATGAAGGATGGTGACACCCAGGACCCAAATCTGGATGTGACTGTCAACAGAAAATGAAGAAGGGAAAGCAAATAATGTGGAGGAAAAGCAAGTCCTAAGTGATTCTTGCCCCACATCATCTGCTGCAGCCCACCGACTGTGATGCCCTCCTCTGGCCTGTCCAAATCTTGCCCACACTTTCCCAGACAGCCAGGTTCTATCTCTTTAATGAAATAATCCAAACCTTTCTCCTAATTCTAATAGTTCTTGTGTCTACGCCACTTATTGAGCTCTTTGCGAATCATCTAGTCTTTCTTAATTGTCTCTTATATCCCCAACAAGTTTGTAAACTGGAAGATAAAAAAATTCTTATTCTTTTTCGTTTCTCCAAGCTGAGTACAAGGCAAATGGAAGTAGGCAAAACTCATGCTTGCTAATGGAGGAATAGACAGTGTCCCCAGACTCCAAGTGTGCCCTCAAATTCTGACGGACAAAGCACAATGTGGGTGCAGGAAGAGATTGTATATTGGCAACGATGCAGATGAGTCATCAAGCTTAGCAAGATTAGCCTGGAAACAAAACAGAGAATGGGTGAGATCAGGATCTGTGTCTAGTGAAAAGCATGACAACCCTAATCAAAGGGTTGACCAAAGCAAAAGGCAAGAATCAATTTAAGGAATAAGTCAGGATCAGAGCTGTTAGGGGCCGAAAGTAAAGAACTTAGAGACATACAATTTGAAAGTTAGGTCTGGGCCATACTGTATAGATAACTGCTGAGCTCAACCTCCTTTTTTACTTACAAAAAGCTGTACATAATTAGTGTATATAACTTGATAAGTTTGGCCATAAGTATACACCCACCAATCCATTACCACAATATATGCCGTAAACCTGCCCATCATCTCCATGCTTCCTCTTTCCCTCTTCTCTCCTACTTTTTCTCCTCTTCTTCCTCTTCTTCTTCCCCTTCTTCTCCTTTTCCTCCTCCTCCTCCTCGTTCTTCTTCTTCTTCTCCTCATTATTATTATTACTTTGTGATAAGAACGCTTAACATAAGATCTACTCTTTTAGCAAAATTTTAATATACAATACAGAATTGTTGATGCTACGGTGTACAGTAGATCTCTAGGACTTACTGATCTTATATAACCCAAACTTTATTCCCTTTGACTCATAACTCCTCATTTTTGCCTCCCCCCAACCCAGCCCTGGAGAACCATATTTCACTCTCTGCTTCTATGATTTCATGATTTTATATTACCATGTATTAGTATCATGTAGTATTTGTTCTCCTGTGTCTGGCTTATTTCACTTAGCATAATATCCTACAAGTTCATCCATGTTATTGAAAATGCCAGGGGTTCCTTATTCTTTAAGGCTGAAAATATTCCATTGTGGATAGATAGATAGATAGATAGATAGATAGATAGATAGATAGATAGATAGACTATCTATCTATCTATCTATCTATCTATCTATCTATATACAACATTTTAAAAATCCATCGTTGGACCTTTAGGTTGCTCCCATGTCTTATCTACTGTGAATAGTGCTGCACAGGGAAGTGCAGATGTGTCTTTAAGATCCTGATTTCAATTCCTTCGATACATATTCAGACATGGGATTGCTGGAGCATATGATTGTTCTATTTTCAGTTTTTTGAGGAACCCCTCCCATACTGTTTTCTGTAGTGACTGCACCAATTTACTTTCTCACAAACAATATGCAAGGGTTCCCTTTTCTCCACATCCTCAGCAACATTTGTTACATTTTGGTTTTTTGATAAAAGCTGTCCTCACAGGTGTGAAGTAAGTGACTGTCCTCTTTTGATGACTGAGTCTCCACTTAGTGATTACTGTCGAACTGTGTTGATGGCTGCTTCAGAGGATAAGGAGTTACATGTCTTCACAGCTTAGATGAAATTCCATCTTTGAGACTAAATTCTTAAAAGACTACCATGATTCTCTGTTCTTCAGCTTAATCTGCTGAAAAGATTACAGAAACTCTGAAAGGGCTATGCCCAAAGGAAAGAACATGTGCTCCAGGTAACAATTTATCAAGACACTTCTGTTGTTTCAAACAAGTATCTTTGACTTTTTATAGGCATACAGGTAAAAATAGGTAGAAATCATCTGAAAGTAGGGAGGGGAAGCCCTCAAGGAAGCAGCAAAACGGAATGCCTAGATCAGCACTGTCTGTAGGACTTTCAGTGATAATGGAAGCCTTCTGTATCTTCAGTGTCCAATCAATATGGGGGCCACTAGGTATTAAGCAGTTGAAATGTGACTAGTGCAACTGAAGAGGAACTGAATTTTTTTATTTTCATGCATTCTAATTAATGTAAATTAAGATAAGCGCACGGGGCCAATGGCTCCCTCACTGCAGTGGGACCTAACCTAGACCTTCACCTTAGATTGATGAAGAGAAAACAATAAAATAAGGTGGTTAAAGGAAGAGAATAAAAGAGATAATGATCAAAATCGAGAAAGTGATGAGAATGGGCAACAACATTGGTCAACAGAAGGAAAGAGTGAACAAGACCATCTGGGAGATCTGATTTATTTAGGAGAAGATGTGTTGCTAGGAGATATATCAGCCTAAGACCAGAGTTAAAATAGCTTAGCTAGGAGAGGTTAGGCTGGCAAGAGGCCTTGTCAGGAAATATCAACCAGTGTCTATAATCTGGATGAATGTTGAACTAAGAACTCCTTCCATGTTCAACTTCCAGGATCCTAAATAAAGCCATGTGCAGTATCTGTTTTGGTTTTAGATTAAGCCAAGGAGTATCCCTAAAAGCCACTTTGTTTGATGCTACTTTTCAAGGAATGATAGCTCTCACTATTTGAAAGACAGCTCTGACTGGTTCAGTCCTGAACCCCAGAAAAGACCACTGTAGAAAATGACACTAATCCTTAAGTGTGTTTCATTGATTTACCAAATGTGTAGACGTTTGTAGCACTTTGTCCATCAATCCATAGAAAAGTAGATGACTTTCCTTCTCATGGGTGAAATGGAGAACTTTCTACATAGACCATATGACAAACATAGACCAAACAAACCAATCCACCTTGTTCATGTTCCATCAGAGACAGTTTCTGAACACGGGGAGACTCTACTGAGGTCATTAAAAATGTCAAGGGTGAGGAAGTTCCTGGAGAAGGAGAACAAAAATAAACATGCTTTCTTTTTCCCGTAAACATAGGAAGCTGCTCCCAAATCAGGTCATTTGCATTGTGTGTTTTACACCTTACCCTTGAGTAGGCTAAGCCCATCTGACTCTCATGTTTATATGTCACACTAAAAAGCTATCCAGTGGGGGAAAATAACCAGTATCTTCAGAGAGCTAAACTGTTTAGGAAGTCTTTTTAAACCATTATCTCCTTGATCATCAGATCATCTTTATTTTGCAAAAGAGACAACCGAGACTCACAAGAAAGGGTAGTCTGCATGAGGTGACTGAGCTGGTGAATGGGACAGACCGAGTAGCCCAGGTTTCCTTCAGCCAAATCTTAAATGAAAGCACCTACCTCAGGAGGCACCTGGCCGGTACAGCTGGTTAAGCGTCTGACTCTTGGTTTTGGCTCAGGTCGTGATCTCATGAGGTCATGATCACAGGGTCATGAGATCAAGCCCTGCCTCAGGTCCCATGGTCAGCACAGAGTCTGCTTGAGATTATCTTTCCTTCTCACTCTGCCTCTCCCACTTGTGCTCTCTCTCTCTAAAATATATAAATAAATCTTTTTTAAAAAGAAAGGAAGGAGGGAAGGAAGAGAGGGGGAGGGAGGGAGGAAAAAAGAAAAAGAAAGCACCTACCTTAGGATCTGCCTCTTGGTCCTGGGAGTTATCTCCTTCCTTCCTCAAGAACACACACACACACACACACACACACACACACACACACACCAAAGTCCATACTCCTCAAGCCAAAGAGTGTTTCCAGACTACAATACCTAAAAATCATTAGCGGGCAAACAAAGCAGCATCAGCATATTAAGATATTCCCTGTTAGGTCCACTGTATGTGAGACACAGACCTGGCAAACCTTGACCAGAAGTGAAAAGCAGGATTTAGGGGGGGAAAAATGATTTTCAAGCAAAGAAAGAGAAAGGTGCAAGAAATATTGTTACAAATCAGGAATATGAGGTGGACATTTTAGGTCGGGATTAGTAGCTCATTGATAAAAAGAGCTACTCTATTCCTGTGTTCCAAACAATGAGCTAAGAGTTTTGCAAATAGTTTCCTTTAAAACAAACAAACAAACTTGTTTCTGTAGTGGCGGTGTTGACTATTCAGCATTTATTCCTCCTGAGATGACTGGTCTGTGCCAGTCATGATGATTCCATCCTTGTACACCAGCCATTACTTTAGGAATAAGCCGCTAATCCAGTGGTCTTCTCCGTCACTCTGAAGCAAGAGACACAGAATATATGGTCTCTGTTTCCCCTTAGAGATTAGTGAACCTTAAAAATATAATATGATGGAGAATGGAAAGAATATTACTGAGTCACTGAATCTCACAGTCCTGGAATCTTCTGTGCCTTCAACCTTCTTACAATGTGAAACAGCCGATTATCTTATTGCCAGAATGTCTGTTACTTGCAGCCAGTATTATCCCACTTGATATCGTCTATCAGCCTCATTTAAAGATAAAGCAACTGAGGCTTGGAGACATGAAGCAATGAAATCACACAAGTAGTAAGCAGAAAACTTGAGATTTGAGCACAAGTCCGTCTGATTTCAAAGCCCAAGATCTTAACCACAAAACAAACTGAACTCATTTTCTTAAGTTTCTAAAAAATGTTTGCCACTGACAATCACTTTACCAAGAATCTCTTTATTTTACATTCGAAAAGTGCTAGACTTGAGTTACCAAAAAATTACTTGACCAATTACCTTTTTAGGTCTACCAGCCCTGATTCTTATGTATTACACAAATTAAATGTAATTTAAAAAATTACGTATTTTTTTTTCATTCAGATACAGATGCACACCCTCATGGAACTCAACATCAAGTACAGTGGCGCTTGATTCTTTTTTCATTTGTCATCTGCTTTTAAATATTAGAAATCTGAGTGTGCATTTGAAGGGTTTAAGTTTTCTCCATCAATCACAAAGTACTTTCACTGTTGTGGTAGAACTAGGGACTGGCTTAACATAAAGTTGTCATCTTTATTTATTCCTGGACTTCTGTTGGCAATTCTTACCTTTCCCTGCAGCAAATAACACCCTGCTTTATACCACGTTGCACAACTTGCTCAGTTTACCTATACCTTATGACAGAAGTCACTGTAATAAACGCATATACTAAGCTCTAACAAAAATAAACCTTATGCTTAGATCAAACGTTGGTAGTACACCGGGGAAAGTTCCATGATATACCTGTCAACCTTGACACAACAGTCAAGAAACACTTATCGGGTTAAAAAGAGAGATTTGTAAACAACTAATTACAATGCAGTCTAAGGGAATTCTAGAAAAGCAGGTCAACACAGAGCATGGAACAATTAATTCTTCTTGAGGGGTTACCAGACAAGGCTTCACAGGGGTACAGACTGATGAGCTGGACTTTGAATGATGAGTAGATTTATGCCCATCTGAGAAGGCAAGTTGGGAGGACTGTAGGGAGAGGATTCTAAGTGGAGAGAACAAGGGCAAGGTCATGGTGGCATGACATTTCTTTCTTTCTTTCTTTTTTTGGGGGGGCATGACATTTCTGGCTGTAGTCACAGAAGAAAGGGTGGACCAGAGAAGCTGGGCATGACTTGTACTAGAAGGGGGTCTCAGTCCGTCCATGTCCAACAATGAGGAGAAGAGAGCTTTGTAAGGATATCTATGAACTTTATGATAGAAATAATAATTATTCCTAGATATACAAACACCCCCATTTTATGTTTTTTAAGATTTTATTTACTTATATGAGAGAGAGAAAGAGAGAGAGAGAACACTAGCCAGGTTAGGGCCAGAGGGGGAGGCAGAGGGAGAAGCAGACTCCCCGCTGAGTAGGGAGCCCAATATGTGGCTCAATCCCAGGACCCTGAGATCATGACCTGAGCTGAAGGTAGGCATCTAACCAACTGAGCCACCCAGGCGCCCCAACACCCCACACTTCAAAAGAAATTTTAGATACGTAGGTTGGCATTTATAATGACTCTTTATTGTTTGCACTATGCTGATGAGGAAACCAAATTTCAGAAAGGATGGGTGTCTTGTTGATAATCACACAGCAAATATTTAGCTTAAGTAAAATGATCTCTCTATCAGAACAACAGCGTCCCCCCTTGAGCATCTCATAAACTAAAGGTCATAGGAAATTAATGTGCATATTTACATTGATGCCAGTGAGCATAGGACAGTTACTAAGTAAATCAAGGAACTCGGGAAGATAGTACATTTTTTATTCTTTCTGGTCTGTATTCTCCAAAATTGTACTTTCTAGTTTCAAAACAAAAATTAGGAGCATTGTGAGTGCATTTAAGATATAAACAATGGTATTTTTTTTAATTTCAAAATTGGTTCTTGTTTTCATATGTGAGTTGATTTCATGATTATAAAGTAACATTTCATAAAATGTGAGAGAGACAAGCTCACTTTAATTCAATCATTTATTAATATTTTCATTCATTTTTTTCTATATATGTATGCATGTATATACCTCATGGGCCCCCAATTTTTTCTCAGATTGCTCATCCACAGAGGTGATAGAGAAGACAAGCAGACAATGTGAATTATGTAAAACTATTCATGCTGAACAAGTCACAAAATGGGATTGCTAGGATTTCTCTAAGCCTCACTATTGGAGCAAATAGAGTATAACAAGGAGACCTTGACCCAGTTCAACTGAAGATATCTGAACATTGAGAGCATATTTAAATTGCTGGTCTTTCTCAAACCCAGAAATCCCAATTGGATATACCAAAGTGAAAGGATGTCACTTTGAGACATGACCCAGTAAGATGTCACAGTTTTATGGTCCTAATAAGGATGGACTCATTTCATGAGTCTAAAACCCAAAAGGCATTACTACTACTTGCTAGTCCCCATGACATAATCTGAATGTTATGTCCATTTTGCCAAAAACATACAGTCAGAATGTGTTAAGATACAACAGGGAACAATGAAATCTAGGAACATGAAGTTGGTTGTCAGCACTAAGATAGCAGTAGGGAAGTCAGAAACCAGGAAGACATTTTTAGGATCTGAAAAGAGAGAAGGCTAACTTGCCCTCTCATTCATGTTTCCTATGAAGTATAAGATCTTAGAAGAAGACCATCCAAGATGATGTTCTGAAAAGTACATGATCACAACTTGAAATAAACAAGTTAATCCATGAATCATCTCATCGACCCCATCTGGAAATACCATACCTCCAATCACACCTGAATGGAAGTGACTGCTACATATGCCTCATCTCTGTGCTTATGCCACCACTAAGCATCACCTAACTGCAGTTAATGAAGCATCCAGCCTCGGGATCTGGCTCCCATTCGTAATGAGTAAAGGGTCAAATCTCCACACTTCACAGTGAAAACTCCCTTTTACCAGTAGGTTATAAAATCAAACTATTTTCATGGGGTTTCTCTGTTCAGGGAATATTCATCTTTTGTAGATGTCAACTTTGAAAACCTCTGAGGTTCTTCATTCATCCCTACATGATATGTTCAATCATTTAAGCAATATGCAGACATGTATTGATCACTTACATATCAAGCTTTGTGTATGTGCTAGGAGGAACTACAAATTAAAAGGAATTTTACTCTTTCTGCTTTCCACAAGCTTGCATACAGGAGCCAAGTATATAAGTCAAGGGAATGTGTAATTAAATAGTGCATGGTGAGGAGGCCACTCTGCTATACTAGAAGAGGATGGCAGAGTTGTCTAGTGGAAAACATACTGAAGTCAGAACCTAAGTTCAAGTCCTGGCAGCACTATTTTCCAGTTGAGTGATCTTGGGCAACCTCTTTGAGCCTTTGAACTAGATGGCTTTGTCCTCTTCCGGCCATAAAACGCTGTAACTTTCCATGACTCATCTTGAGTTACAATGAAGGTGGAGTAAACTTTGTGTAAGTAGAGTGGAACAAAAGGGCATTTAAGATGGGAACAATGTAAATCAGTAGAGCAATGGATTGTGTCTGGAAAGGAAGACCCTAAGGCGATGACAGTAATGCTTTCTGGATTGAGAGTTAACAAAAATAGACTAATGTCAACACCAGGGCTGCCATTTGCTCTCTTCTCCCAACCCAGGGCCCTCCCTTAAGATTACCAGATCCAGATATCAGAAACCTTACCCACCCATACCTAGAAAGCCACCCAGATAGGCAAAAAGACAAGTTCAGAAGGGCTCTGGTCTGAGAAATTTAGCTTTGTCAGGAATCATTTTGTTGTTTATAACAGAAACCCATTCAAACTAGTTTAAGTAGAAAAGGGTTTGTTGAAATAATACAGGAGGATCCTATGAGATCCAACTGTAGAATATAACAACGAGGCCTCACATGATCTAGAAGGTCATCATGTACCTACTTGGTCCATCTGACTCTCTGAGCCTCCTGGTTTCTTTCTCTGCTGGGCATCTACTTCATTCTCCTCTTCCTGTATACCTGTATTCTTGCCCCAACCAAAACATGGCCATAGCATAACTCCATGATTGTAATCTCTCAGGGTCCAACATAGTTAGGCTGCAGCTTTTATGACTCATTTCAAATTCTAAGGCGAGCATTCAGTTGTCCAATGGCCAGCTGATGGGTTTATCATTTCTCTAAAATTTCTCTACTTAGCCAATGGATAGATTTATAAGTTCTCTAAAATTTCTCTAGTTATGAGAGGCTAGTAGAACTTGTAGTACCCGATTCTGGCTCTTCAAGGGCTTTGAGTGGGATAGGGTAAACCAGAAGGAGAATTTAGTTATGATGAGCAAATCAACTACTGTTTTTGCTACCAGCTACTGTTATGGCTTAGATGTCTTATGGGTTAAAAAAGATTGTGTGAGCCAACCTAATGACCTATCATTTATAATATATAACATAATTTTTATGAGAAAACATGCCTCCAGTTCCAAATTTCAACAAACTTTGGGGACAAAATCTATTTTTAAGTTGGGGGCTATCTCCCTACAATGTCTACCAACTAAACATGACATGAAAGGAAGGCATTGGTTAGACTGTGTCTCAACTTACTCCACAAGAACATTCCTTCATACCACAAAATCTCTAACACTCATGAGCACAGATCTATCCCTTCATGTAGAGAACAAAGGCCAATCACTTAGGAGAAGAATTTATTTTTAGACTGGTAGATGAATGACTGAGAAGAAGGTAAGATGGCCAGTCTTCCTCCATGACATTAGGCAGATCGTCAAGGGAAACAAACCTTTGTTTTATGGCAGTCATATGCCAAAAACTGTGCCCAGAGCTGGGCATGCTTTTTCTTATTTAATCCTCATAAGATTTTAAAAGAAGGCTATTGTTAACCCCACTCTCCAGATAAAGGAACTGAAACTCAACGAGGACAACTAACTTATACAAAGTCATAAAAGTTGTGATAGAGTCAATACTCAATACAGAGTGCATCTGACTCCAAAGGACATGCTCACTCACTTTCTTCACACTCTAATCAGCATAGCGGTTATGGGCATGGGCTCTGAAGCCAGACTCCTGGAGCCCTACCCAGCTCCATTCCCACCCAGTCCTGTGACAGAGGCCAAGTGAACCTGCATCTCAGTTTCCTCAGGAAAATGAGTTATTTAGCACCCGTTCCAAAAGCTGTGAGAAGGATTGAGTGAACTGTGAACAATGTGGTAAAATTTTGTTATGGTGGGTGAGCACTTGAGAAAACATTTTACAATGTAAAGTGTTTAAATCTGTGAAGTGTTTAGAAAAATTCCCGATACATCTTAAGCTCCTCACCATTCACTTTGGTGGATCCAATTGGGATTCCTGGGCTCGAGGAGGACCAGCAACTTAGATATGCTCTCAAGGTGCAGATATCTTCAGCAGAACTGAATCAAGGTCCCCTTGCATACCCGATTTGTTCCAATAATCAGATTTGGAGCAATCCTATTTTGTGGCTCATTCAGCATGCAGAGTTTTACATAACTCAGATGACCTGCTTGTCTTTTCTTCAGCCTTGGTTGATGAACAATCTGAGAAAGAAGTTGGTGGCCAATGAGGTACATACAGACATATATACATACATGCGTAGAAGTGAAAAATCCATCAAAGATGTTGTTATTATTGCCCCCAGATTGCTTTGGAGGCTATAACCAATTTGCAGATGATTAATACCATGAAAATCATTTGCCTAGATCTGATGACAAGCACACAACATGTTTGCAAACTAGAAAATATATCTAAATGTTGAAGAAATGTAAGGAAATCCAGGAGAATATACTTACCCAAGGAAACAAGGTGAAAAGCCTGTCAGCACAGACATTTTGGAATGAGGGTGGACCGAATACAGAAGAAGTAGAAGAAGGAATAAAATATGCTATCAGAGTAATCTTCCATGCTGGCCCTAGGGGGATAAACTAAGTAACCTAATAGGTGTTTTCCATCTTTGAATTCTCTGACTAGAATAGCAATGAAGGATTTAGCTCAGAATTGGGATGCTACAGCCAACTTAGGAGGTCTGCAGAAAGAGGCTTTTATATTACCTGCCCACACCATGCCTGGCTTAAACTCGTGCTGATTTCTGTTTTCTTAAGTGCTCACCCACCATAACAACATTTCTACACACTATGTGCAATCATCGTGCACACATGCATACAATTATGGCTCAAGATACATGAGCGTTTGTGTATAGATAGATTTTGAAAGGTAATGTTCATCCCTGATGCATTGGTTCTCTGATTTACATTCAATACATAGAGAATGAAAGCATATTTCTTTTAGAAGGGAAAGGGGAAAAAAACAGTAGCTGATGTAGTTTGGAATTTATGGGTCAAATATTAATTCCCTGAATATTTCAGTAAATGAGTATTATACTTGTAAGTTGCAATGCTTATCAAAAATGATAGTGTGTGTTGGGGGAAAGAGGCTGGCGGGGAGAGAAAGCTATACCTCCTTCAGACTTCATTATCTACATTACTTGGCCTACCTATTAAAATTATTATGATTATGTCTTTAAAGGTAAAAATATGCTCATACCGATCACACTAATTTCCTTATGGTGGTAGTGAGTTTGAATTACAATGAAAAATATCAAAACCAAATAACCACTAGCGCTCTTGCAAAGGTTATTAAGAACAGAAGATTTCTCCAGATGGTCTAGAAATTATGCCAGTTAAATCATAGTTAAATAATGTATGGGTCAAATTCCATGATCTCAAAGTCAATAAAAATATTTTTTGTTATCCTACTTTTTATGATATTATATGAGATAGATAAATATAATATTAAATGAACAGATTTTATGTTGTCAAATGAACACATTATTACCTGGGGCTTTTTTTTTTTTTATCTTTTGCAAACCAATATTTGTTGAAGTGGAATCTGACCCACATAAACAAATTTATCTTTATGGATGTGAATCTGATATGGCAGAAACCCTTTCAAAGTTCTATGCCACATGTTCTTTCCATTACTAAACACTTACAAGGATATGTTCTAAGTGCATGTAAAAGTTACTTCGATTGAATAAGGCATTAAATTCTATATGAATCTCAAAATGTAGTAAATTATAATAAAATATTAACTCAAACTGTTACATGTAAAGACACTCATTGTAAAATATATGGGCACATGGAAAAATGTCTGAACAACTATTTCAGCATTTAATTCCCCCAGATTAGAATCCTTAATTTTCAGGAGATGATTATTGCATACTCAGACTTTTTTCACTTTTTCCTCTTCCAAGGTAGTCTAGTGACATTAAAAATAACTTTCTTGCTTAGAGTCTCCCACCTTGGATTTTCCCCCAAGGTGCTTGAGTTTACAAAAAAAGTCTTAGGGCATTTTTTACCAGGGGACAAACATTGTACAGTTTATAACCACCTAGCATCCTCTTCTGTAGGCACTAGCCAGATGCTGTATTTAGAGTTTGTGCAACCCTCATTCATTCATACATTTTTTTTCGACTAATAGTTATTCATTGAGCCAGACACTGTTCTGAGTGTTTCATGTGGCTAGAGAGAGTAACAGTCAAGTAAGGAGCAGAGAAGAAATCCTACATTCTCGAAGCAAGGCTCTGATTATACAGTACTTCCTTTGTTAACAATAATTGCTTATTACCTTACGACACTATCCTTTAATTAAAAATGCCAATACGGGAAAACGTTAACTAGGTCTCGCACCTATTATCAAATGTAAGATACGTCAAAATTACAAGAAGTTGTAGAAATGCACACTCATAATAATAATGATAATAATAATATTATAATAATAGTAACACCTACCACTTATTAGTGCTGAGCATGTACTTGACACCATGACAAACACTTCACATTTAACCACCAGACTGTCAAAGCTCTTAGGGCAGGAACCTTGTATGTGTCTTGTTCGTGACTTCATCCCCAGTGTCATGCAAATTGTAAATATTCAAAAAGTACTTTTGTCAAAGGAATGAATAGATGAAGGAATGAGTCTATTATCTCATTAAGTGCCTAAGAGATAGGTAGTATTACCTATCTTTACAGATGAGTAAACTTAGGGACTCACGAGAGAAATGAGGTGTGTGTGGCAAAAACTAGGATTTCAATCCGGTTCTGATTGACTCCAGGGTCTGTGGTTACAACTGCTCTGCAGAGTGCCTCCTGGCATTGTGGGTCCTGTGTCTCAATTCCTCATTAAATTAAACATATCCTTGATTAGAATGACCACATAATTCTCTTTCATTTGATAAATCGTTTAGATCACCTACAGTTTTTTTAAGTTTTTTGTATCATCCCTCTATAAACACGAATTCAGACTTTATGCACAATACCTACAATTAACTTTCAAAACAAATGTATCTAAGAACAAGTCTTCTCCCTGCCACCCCCAAAATTTAGTGTTTGCATTACCAAAAGCAAGAGAGCCTCTCGGAGATGCACATATGGTTTCAGTAATCCAAATCTCACTTCTTTGAATTGAAACCTGGTGTAGTGAAGGTAACATGAGTCTGCGTGAGGCAAACTTGGGCTCAAGGGCTTCCTCCACTACTTCACCAGGTACGTGACCTTGATACTTTAACTACACGTGAACCTCAATTCCTCCAGTATAAAATAGGAACAATCGGAAGAAATAATGATATGATATCTGCAAAGCTCTGAGTACAGGGTGACATAGAAGAGGCAAATTAAATATCAGATTCCTTCAAAGAACACGTTGAAAGGAAGCAAACTACAACAGCCAGAAGCAGATAGAAAACACTGGTGTGTGGTAGTTATGCCACTCCTGAAGAACACCACCAAGGAGGCAGGCAGGGGAGCTAACCTGGGGAACTCTCTCAAGTGGCACCTGCTGCTGGCCCTGACCAACTGATGGGTCAAATGGATGCTTTTCTCCGGGAAAGGTGCCCGGAGATCAGTCCTTCAGGATGCAGGGTGGAAAGGGAGAATTGTCCCCTGATGCTGGGACTGAGTTATTCTTTTTGAGAGGTCATGCCATCTCAAGTAGGGGAAGTCTCTGGAGTAGAAGCTGGTGGAGGGTCTAAGGTTTGAGACTAGATGATCTCTGGGTTCAATCCATCAACTACATATTAAGATTCAAACTTCTGACCAATTTGCAAAAGTCATCTAAATGATCTCAAATGGCCTAGAAGTGCATCAAAGCAGAATGCCACAGTGTTGAGGAAAAGAAGGGAAAAAGAGAAACTTCACATCACCCAGAGTGCAAAACCTGTCCTGCTGATGAAATGATCTTAAATGAAACTAGGAAGCAGAGCCAAACAGACTTCAGAAAGGTCAGTTCTCTCTTCCTCTTCTCAGCACCCCAAGAAAAATGCATTCTGCACTCATTGAATCTTCCTAAATATATGTGAGTGCAGCCTCAGAGAGAATATTCTAAAAGCATACAGGAAGAATAACCTATCAAAATTCACATTGAGAAGGGAAGGCTCTGCTCTCTAGCTTGGCAAGGAATAACAACAATATACTGAATATCTGATCTGTGCCTTTTACTAGAGAGAGTTTAAAAAAAAATAAAAGGTTTTTATCCCCAAAACCTTGTCATTAAGTGGGAGAAGAGAGCAACCAACATGGCAGAGTAAACCAATCACTAAGAGGAGGTACAAATAATGTGCTACGGAAAAAACCAAGATTCAAACTAAGACACTAGAAGGTTTCATGGAGAAATTGTGTCTTAAGTTGACTTTGAAGAATAAGCAGGATTAATAATAATAATAAAAAAAAACACAGAAAAAACAGCCTCCCTAATTAAAAAATGGACAATGGCCATTGACAAGCAATTTCCTCTAAAATGCAACATAAATGACCAATAAACATGAAGAAAAGAGCTTAATCTTAACTAATACCCCAAAGTACACATGAAAATAATGCAAAACCATTTTTCATCTATCAGACTGGCAAACATTTTGTAAATGATAATATCCATACTGGCACAAATAGGGATATTGTGTATAGTTTTTATGAGGAACCAAGCAATATTTATCAAGGCCCTTAAAAATGTTAATATAATTTCACCCAGTAAATCCAAATCTAATATATGTTCAAAGGGAGAAAAAATCAGAGACACACACACAAAGACCTGTATCAAGGCATAATTTATAAAAATAAAATATTTGAAACTTTTAAATGTTCGACAATATCTATATAATAAAATGCAATGTATCCATTACATGTATTTTGGAAGAATATTTAAAGACATTGGAAATTTTTCCTTATACATTAAGTGAAAAAGAAGTATTCTAAATACATGTGTTTCTGTACCTAAAATATGTATGTGTGCTTTGAAATAAACACTGGAAGATACATATAAAGATATAATACTATTTCTGGATTATGGGATTGTGTGAGTTTATTTTATACTCAGTAACCTCTCTCCTATTCCAAAGTTTCAATCAGACAAATGTTATTTAAAAACAAATTTTTAATGAGTTGAATTTAGGCAAGTAGAGAAGTGAAAATGACACACTAGGCCAAAGAACAATATGAGTAAAGACAAAAACACAAATATGAGAGGCATTTTTGGAAAAGATAGAGTAGACCCATAAGGAAGAATGCAAAAGTAAATGAGACTGGAAAAGTTGTTGGAAGCAGATGCTGAAGACCTTGACCATCAGGCTAGTGCACTTGTCCTACAAGTAGCAGAGATCCTTAAGGAGGGTGATTTGTGTGATCACATTGGTTTGTAGGAAGACTATTTAAATGGCAATTTGGGGGATGGAGGATGGATCAAAGGGGGAAAATCAGAAGCAGAGAGAGACTGTTGTCTATATGGTCTAACCTGAGTGGCTTCCAAACTTTTTTAGACCATGACCCACACAGTAAGAAGTATGTTTTATCCTGTGACCTAATACAGTTATATTCACACTTATTTTGCATATGACTGAAACAAAGGTTTCATGAAGTCTATAACACTATATTTTTTTTTTAAATCCTGGTCACAACCCACAAAAATAATTTCAAGATTCATATGTGGCAACACTACTCTGGGATAAATCCAAGTCTCCCTCTCCCCTCCCCAGCTCCATTCCTGAGGAGTGGACCAAGCTCCAATAATGGGTTAAAACCAAGAACCCAGAGCTGGGCCATAATACTAGGAGCTGAAGTTTTTTGGGGAAAGAGAGCAAGGGGGAAACAGCCTTTGATCTCCTGATGAGAAATATTTGGGGATATCTTGCTCCCTTGGCCCCCCTTTTCTTCCTAGGAATGCTGTAAATCACTTCCCATATAGCCAGTACGATGAGAAGTCTTAGGCCTTGTCATCACTTCTGCCAACCTCCTCCACCCACAGAAAGCCAACAGAAAACAAAGGTTAGCCCAGAAGAAGAGGAGCCTGAAGCAGATGAGCAGCTAGCCCAGCCATAAGCAAGCCTTTCACCTGGCATGTCATCCAACCTAATTCCTAATATAGTAATTTGGAACAGAAACCCAAGCCAACAGGAAAATATGGTAAATTGGTGGGCCACTTTTGGTACAACTTTCCTTTGGACACAAGTTCAGAGTGACTGTGGATGGCAGTTGTGCTTCTACCTATCCTGACAGAAAAGAATTCCCCAGTCTTAGTAAGGAATGATCCAGGTCTTACCCAGAACAGTGGTTGTAAGGGATGCAAGTGGAAGATACATCAAATAAACGTATCCATGTTAGAATCTAGGGATGGGGAAGGGTGGAATGACAGAAAGAGAGAGAGAGAGCAAGAGAGAGGTTGGGGGAGGGGGTTTGGCAGGGAATAGCTCTTGGATTTCCAATTTGAGAGGTCGGGATGGAAGCTGAGTGTATTCTGACATCATTAACAAGGAGAGAAATATGAGAAGAGGAATAGGTTTTATGAAGAAAACAGTGAGTTGTGTTTTGGTGGAGGTCCATATCAGAGAAAATTCAAAGCAAAGGGACAGAGGTACGGTATTCTCCTCCCTTGAAGTTGTCCTATTTCCTATGGAAGAAGACAGACTGTGAAGGGCAGTCGAACGAAATAATAAGTCAATTTATTATTACAAGTGTCTGGATTTGGAGCAAGCTAAGTTGTATCCCATTTCGCATGTCAAATGCCAACAGCAGCACATATACTGAACCAAGTTTTCTTGTTTACCTGTTCGCCTATCTTCTAGCAACAAACCTCACAACTGGGAGATACAGGGGTCATTACTTCCAGTTTGTAGATGAAAAGCCGAGACACAAAGAGTTTAAGAGTCTTGCCTGAAATCACACTTAGTTCTGGCACTTTTTTTTTTTTTTTTTACTGCTGCCTCTTTTCCCCTGCAGCCCCCTCTTATTAAGCAGTGAGCCTGTAAATTTGATCATGAGAAGAGAGGGGGAAAATGCCAGCCAAAGAGGCCCAAGTGGAAGAGTCATCTCTAAAAGGAATTTGGAATATTCCAGAAGCCAGGAGGAAAAGACATGCCTGACTCAGGTTGTGAAATAGAATAAAATTGTTGAACATAAAATCCAGGCCATTAGAAAACATTTCCATAATTTGATGTTAGTTATGTTATGAAATACAGCCCCAATGAACTCAATCTTAGAGCTTTACAATCACTCAGGAAAATCATTTCAGATAGAGAAGGATAGTAAGGGAATTTAAATGTTTCCTGCTTCGAATACTCTGTTGTATTTTCTTAGGCAGAAAAGGGTTTTCAACCATTTTTGAAGCATGTTGACATAAATCATACATGTTTCAGCAATTTCGGCAAGTTTGTATATATGAATTATATTTTTATTAACAATTAGTTTGATCCTTTTGATCTAAAAATGACTGAGTCATCTTTTCTCTGGTAGACCAGTGTAGTGGAAAAAGAACTTCAACATTCAGAGAGGTCAGGATTTTAATTCTGGTTCCCCCACCTACTAGATTGGTGACTGCAACTGGACAAGTTATAGCAGAAGATATTTGAGCCTCAATTCCATCACCTAGTAAATTAAAGTCACAGTACCCATCTTACAAAATAGGTGTAAGGATGAAAATAGAGAAAAATGTATATAAAGCCCCGAGTCCAATGCCTGATATAACAGAAGCTTAATGAATAGTAGCTATGATGATGAAAAACAATGAAGAAAAAAAAGCACTCTACACCAGCTTTGGAAAGATGTAGTAATTTTTTTAGTAACTAGGGTGAAATTCTTTCTGCGGGTTTCAAACTTTTAATAAAAAACAATATACCCTTGCAAAATACATGTTTAGTTCAAACACTCGTATTTTGGGTGACCCTGGGAAAGACACCTTGTCTTCCTTGGCTCAGATTTTGCAAAACACCGGGATGAGAACACTTAACTCTGACCTTCCCAGAAATATGGCGAATATTTGCTTTTCAAAGATCAGTCATGGTTAGAGGTTTCCTATATCAGAAGTTAGTCCAGCTCTTTTCCTCGGGTAAACACATACCAACTCATAATCATGCATACAAAACCAAACCATTTCAGGCAGATAAGAGGTAAGGCTTTTTGGTCTAGGTTTTCGGAAAGGAAATATGGCCATCTTTCTAGGGAACCCTTCAATGTATTTAGAAATATACACTCTTGGGAAATTCTTCCTTAAAAATAAACAAAATGTCCACATTTTGAATGTATTTCCTCATGCTCGAGCCTTAACAGAGTTGAAGTATGATTGGTTGCTACTCTCTGAACACTACCTCTTTAAATACTGGAGGATTTATAACAGCTCCCTCTCACTCTTCTCCAGGACAAATCATCTTAGCGCCTTTCAGCTCTGCAGAGCATGCTAGAATGCCCTGACTCTATTAAAGTGCTTGGCACCCCATAGACCTTAATAAAATACTCTGGACAAACTGGCTAACGGGTTGACTTTTGCCATAGATCTTATTTCCCAAAGTTCTAAGCGTGCTTGTAGCTTTCCTGTCCAAGTTCAAATATAGTCTAACACATCACAAGTGCCGAGAAGCAGGAAGTCCATCACTGAATCTGGCACTAGAGTCCTGGGTGGAAAATACCATTTGTTTCTTTGACAATCTCTCCCTGGTAAACTGGACAGTGTGGGGAGCAAAGGGTTAATAATGCTCCTATGGAAGAGCCTCTACACCCTGCCAGTTCTCTGAGGACAGGGAAGGGTGATAGTGCCTGGAAACAGGTGGAATTCCTGGTGCTGTTCAACAGGAAGTTGGGGAAAAGGTCTAAAGGTCTAACGGCCTCATAATTAAGGGCTTCTTCTCCAGGAGAAGTTTATAATCAGGAGTTGTCCTGCAGGAAGAAAAGGAAAGGACAACAAGTGGGAAAGTCACTTTTGCGTTGAGAATTGGCTAGCACAGAGGATGGAAGGCAGAAGACCTTTCCAACATGTTAAGAGCCAAAAGAGTACCTTTTAGTGTTTGTTTTGATTATATTTGCCTGTAACCCAGCAACTGGGCCCAGATGCCAGGAGCCCAAAGAGAACACTGCTGAGGACTGGTGTACAGAAAGAAAAAGAATTCCTTTTGTTTTCTTGCTTTTATGGTTCTTCTCAAGGTGAGTGAAAAGGGCTAGTCAGGACCTTTTGAAACTGTTTAGAACCCTTACTCATTTTTCTAACAGTCAGGATGATTTATAACACCACACGTTCTCATTGGTGGTTTCCTCTTTTTTATTTTTGAAGACAAGACACAAGGAAATGTGAATCTTGAGCCAGAGTTAAGCTGATCTTTTAAGCAGCCAAATGAATTTTCCAGTCACTATCCCCCCATCTTGAGGCTTTCCTCCCTGAATCACTGAGCTCTCCCCCTTACAAGGGCAATCATTCCTATGCTCAGTGTCACTCTAAACTTTTGGATTTCAAGAACTCCATGTTGCTCAATATTCTAATTTGGTTTTGCTTAATAGATTCTCCTTCTGTGTACTGAAAAAAAAAGTAGCATAGTCAGTGTCTGCAATTTATTAGATCTATTATAAAATCACACCAAAATGATACCAAACAGCATTATATTATTTCAACAGATATATAGAAAAAGGACAACACAAAACCAAGTCACTCTTGATAATTTTTGCAACCAGTTGAGTCTTCTTTCTTTTTTTTTAATTTTTTATTGTTATGTTAATCACCATACATTACATCATTAGTTCTGGATGTAGTGTTCCATGATTCATTGTTTGTGCATCACACCTAGTGCTCCACGCAGAACGTGCCCTCCTTAATACCCATCACCAGGCTAACCCATCCCCCCCACCCCCTCCCCTCTAGAACCCTCAGTTTGTTTTTCAGAGTCCATCATCTCTCATGGTTCGTCTCCCCCTCCGACTTACTCCCCTTCATTCTTCCCCTCCTGCTATCTTCTTCTTTTTCTTTTTTCTTAACATATCTTGCATTATTTGTTTCAGAAGTACAGGAGTCTTCTTTCTTCTAGCTAAATCCCTCCTCTGTTACTATTTTCCCTTGTTACTAACTTTATAGAAATAGGGAAGAGAGAGAGAGAGAGAGAGAGAGAGAGAGAGAGAGAGAGTGTGTGTGTGTGTGTGTGTGTGGTGGTGGTGGTGGGTGTGGTGGTGGTAATAGTGGTTTTATTCTTATTTAACCATCATCACTCAGACATTCAAAGATAATTATTAACACAATCCTTGACCTCTTCTTTTCTAGATGAATCAATACAAGTTTTATGATCCTGCCCCCACCCCCACCATGGGTCTTATTTATATATTAGAAAATAACTTGGAATTAAAATACTTCATTATTTCCTAGTTAATGTAAAGATCCTATAATTTCCCATAATGTGTTAATTTAAATGGAAACATTACAGGTAAATTTCATTTGGCTGACATATGTGGAGAATGTGGTTTTCTGATTAACCAAATATTCTCTATATATTAATGTTCAAAAATTTGGATATCTAACAATAAAACTATGTGCTACAGAATTTAACCACTAATGATTCAGATGGCATCTTAGAATCCTGTACTGCTTCCATACCAGTTTTCAAGACTCTCATGCAACTTGGTAACCTGAAATCAGCCATGATGGGAGTATTTGTAATACAGAAAGCAGTCAATTCTACAAGGAGACTCAGTTGTTAAACATTCACTAGCACACCACTGGCTTCTGGTCATTATTACAAATATAATAATCATTACTTATAAAATACTACTTCTAAAATCTGTGCCCTCAAATATACCACAGCATAGTAGAATAAACAGAGAAAAGGTGAATAACCAAAGTCTATAATTTTCACTCATGCTTCAAGCCTCAAAAATGCAACCTGATTTTATTTATCTTTACTAATCATTTTCTAAGTTTTTGTAACAAAAAAAATTTCCTCATGAACTTAAAAGTGAGCAAAACAGTGATACATGCTGAAATGACAGAATTTTTTAACCTATTTAAAAAGTTAAAGGAGCATATTCTTTACATATAGCAATATGTAAAGACTCCTTGAAAATCAATAAGTAAAAGATGTGCACCCAATAAAAGTTTTGGCAAAGAAATACAAATGGCTACTAATTTGGGGGGGAAAAAAACCCCTACATATTGTAATAGATAAAATCAAAATAATAATAAGATTCTATTTTATCTACAAGATCAGTAAAGCTTAATTTCTTAATAAAACATCCAATGTTGGTACAAGTATGGGGAAACAAGCATTCCTACACTGCTAGTGGAATGTAAAATGCCAGCACTTTCTAGAAAATTTAGTATTGTGTGTCAAAAGCCTTAGAAATATATACACTCTATTAACCCAGAAATTATCTCTCTAGGAATTTATCCTAAGAAACTAACCAAAGTTTGAAAACAATTAAATATTCAACAATATTAGATTGCTAAAGTAAATTAGATTGTTAATGCTCCATTGAATTGCATCAAGGAGCTCATATGGCATTTCACATTTATGCAATCGAGGTAAAGGATAGGGGATTAGTCTGATGTCAACAATTTTAAGGAACCAACTTCAGGGCACATTTGAGACTAGCACAGAACCAATTTATGACTCCAGATTCTTTACATAAAAATTAATATAAATCATTTTAACTAAGAGCCTTCGTTATCAAAAAGAAAACAACTAAAATGCGTTGCTCTGTTTACCAAGGCAGGAAACCATGCCTTGGATCTTAAAGTTTCTAAACTCTATTCTTCACCTTATATACAGTCTTTCCTTCTATAGTGTTTCCAATAAACAGTATGTTTGTCACCCTTTTAACATGTTTTTATTAAACATATTTATAGATCTTGCCATGACTCAGACTCTGCTAGCATCATCTCTTGCTCATCACGGCAATAGCCTCCTTAATTTGTTCTGTATTGCCCTCGCCCCTGCACAGCAGACACTTGCCACTCTTAAATACTCAATCCCTCCTACAACCCAACGGGATCAAGTTTACCTGCTTGGCCCGTAAAGGCCGCTCTGACCCTTTTCATCTTTCTCACTCCCGTCCGGCGTCCTTCCTTCAGCTTCTCCAAGGCATGATGCACGTTCTCTTTACACAAGCTGCTCCCGGTGCAGTGACTGGCCTTCTCACTGCCCTCCGCACCCACTGTTGCCTCCATCTCTCTTGACCCTTTTTTTTTAATCATTTTTCTTCAGATCTCGCTTCATTGGTTATGCTTTCTTCCACGAAAACTTCCTGGACCTCTCCCAACGACTGTAAGCTCTCTTGGACTCTTTCTTCAGGGCCCCTGTTAGCCCACCTTTGTGAACATAACAAAAATGTATCACTCTTCCAGATGCCTGCAGGAACTCAGCAGCCTGGTTGGTGCTCAGGCACCATGAACCCCTTGGCCTGGTGCTTTTGGGTGAGTCCCAGCCTGAGAAACTGTCCTCCTTAACATGTCTCATGGCTGCAACGTAACACTTTTCACGCGGAGCCACATTTCTTCCTACTCCAGCCCCTCCTGCTCTGCCCTACCTAGAACATAGCTCCCAAAGGTCGGTGATACTGTCTGGATTTGCTTACCGTTGTATTCCCACTGTCTGACACATTGTCTGGCACCCAACGAGCACTTAATCGGTATTTACATTATCAGTGACAGAATCGAATTTTCCTTTCCCTCACCCTCACTGTTCTTGCCTCCACTTACCCTTGCCACTTCCACCTGCTGATAATTCACACACAAAGATCATCAGAACCTTCCTGGAAGTCTCCACACGTGACTTTTTACACCAAAATCACATCAGGAATGGAGAGACATGGAGATCCTCAAAAAAAAACCCGGAACCACGGTTTTCACAAAAGATCCAATACATGCGCTATCATTATTCAGAGTTCCTTTGTTGTTAACATGCATTTAGTTTTTGTCATTTTCTACATTTTAAGTGTGAAATGAATCATGGGATATTTAGAAAATGATAAGGATCAACAAGATCTCAGTTTGGCTTGGCAAATAATCATAAAACACTTCTGAACTACAAAAAAAGGGGGGATTTACAAAAGAAATGACTAGGTCAAAATCATACTAAGAAAGGGAAGATCCTAAAAAATGAAGTTTAGTAGTCAGTCACCAGGTGCACTTAGGGTTGAAGGGGGATTTATGAAAGAATAAAATCTAGTCTGCATCCTGGCAGATTTCCTGGCAGATTTTCATGTTCTGGTAAATATGAAAAAACCTGGATTTCAGCTTTAAGCAAAGAATGAAAAGAATAATGACATGTCTATAAGCTTTAGATAGATATGTTATAATTTTATAAATTTCTCAGATGAGAAATGAAATAGTAATTAGTTAAGATGGAGAAAATAGAAAGCAATAAGTACATATCGGTTTATGCACTTTAATAGACATTCCCCAATGAATGGAGAAATGTGAGAAGGGCAACTTTTGGAGATTAATAAAGATAGTGAAAAGTCCTCCCTCTGATGAACAAGTTATGGCATGTCTTTTATCCTTTCATAGTCAACTTAAGATCATGTGGCATTTGAGTGAAAGGGAGATGAGAGGTCTTGTAGGCCAGCCTCTCCCAATTTACAGCTGGCTTCTTACATCATTCACCACATATGTGTTGGGTTTAGACAGCCAAAGGAAGGAGTGTGGGGACTGAGCTTAGATCTCTCTAAGGGATCGCAGTGGGAAGATGATGAGGGTCCAGCAAACAAGACAGAGTATACGGCTTGTGAGATTGGAGGAGAATCAAGAGAATCAGAGGTCACCTGAATAGTACGTTCAAAGAGAAAGCAGAAGAAGACTGAGTTTGATAGGGACTGAGATTTGATTAGAGGTCATAGGTTAGATGTTCTGGTTCTAACTTCCATGTTTTTTCATAATGCCATCTTCCCTCCACTCCATTGTTACCTTACCAGAGCTACACATACGATTCCCCCTTTTGCTCTGGGGAGCGGCTTACTTGTAATCAAGTTTCACTGAAATTTCAATAGAAATGGTGAAAGAGGATGTCTTACCTTGTGTTTTTTTGAGACGAGGATAATCAAGTTCATTGAAATTTCAATAGGAATGGTGAAAGAGGACGTCTTACTTTGTGTTTTTTTGAGACAAGGTTTTGAGGGAGACAGAGAGAGGGTGTATTAGTAAGCATGTTATTGCTATGGGCAACTGGCTCAGTTTCATAGCGACCCTATGAGGAAGCATGAAGGATATGCTTCAGCATTGTCAGGAGGTCATGCTGGGTAGACTCACTGGTTGAGTTCCCACCTAGGGGAATAAATATTTAGCATGTCCTAAGTTGCCTTGTGCATGTTCTTCAGTGCTAGCAAAAGTCTCTAGGCAGAGAAACAGAGAAGCATGGGTACTTAAGGTGGGAAGCTGTCTGCATGCCAAGGAATTTTCATCACTGCTACAGATAAACCCAGAGGTAGGCTGCGTAAATATGGGCATCTGCTATTGAAGACAATGCACATCTGATTGTGGTAGCCCTGTTCACACACTTGGTAGATTGGCTGGACTTTGTTTCTGTTTAAACTATAAGCTATTTGGGCAGATGACCAAGTGATATTCTTCTTTCTTTTTAAATTTTTATTTTATTTTATTTTATTTTATTTTATTTTTTAGAGGGATAGAGGGCGACGTGGGGTAGAGTGAGAATCTTAAGCAGGCTCCATGCTCCACGTGGAGCTGGAGGCAGGGCTCGATCTTACAACCCTGAGACCAAGAGTTGAGTCAGACGCCCAACTGACTGAGGCCACCCAGGTGCCCCAAGTGGTACTATTTCTAAGCACTTGCTAAACTGGGAGAAAATATATACTAGGTGAGAGATTATTTTTTAACAATATTTATCATGTCTTGAGAGTAAGAAAATACGGCTTGATAAATATTAGAAAGAATAACACTCTGCCCACTTTTTTGTATTCAGAAATTTCTGGAAAATCAGTTTCTGCTGAAACTGAAAACAGAACAAACAGAAAACAGAAAGAAAAATATTGAAATATAAATATTATAAATAGCATTCTATTCTTTTTATTTTAAAATGTATTATTTAGATCACCTATGTAAATAGCTCATTAAAATGAAATCATTCCTAAGTTCATCTAGTGAACTATTGTCATTGTCTCAAGAAGCTATACTTCTAACCATGATCACCAATGGATCTTAATTAAATAGATGATAAACCATTTCTTAGTATAGTTTCTTAACTTTCCATGGAGAACTTATTCACACAGATATACCTTTAATTGGAGACACAGACAATCTGAACTAGGTTCTCACTAGAGGGCCCAGCTATTCCAAACAAATAAAAAACATGGTTGCAAGCAATGCCATTAATAGAGGATTGCCTGAAGCACAAGCAATATATCCTACCTTCTGGTTCTCTGGGTTGTCCTGGATGAGGTCAGACCGTGGGAAACATGCCCACACAGACAGCATTGCTTTGGCCCTCCTAGAACTACTCTTATCCAATCAGGATTTGATATTATCCCACTGCCCTACTGAGGGGCTGCCGATAAATCCACAGATGGAATGGCTCTCTTAAGTGTTTAAAAACAAACATAAACAGACAAAACCTTGCCTTTATCTCCTGAGTGCCTTGTCACTAATACTGTGTTTCACCTGCTCTGGCCTGCCCCAGACACACACGTAGGAAGGAGTCTATGCCATACATTACTCTATGTTAATTTACCTCTGCTGTGATTACCTTTCTACTCCTTTTTACCCTTGCTCCCATTTCTTTAACTATTTTCCCCTTTTTATTGAATTTATGTTTATAATTTGACCTGAATCCTTTGTATAACTTGAAGAGAAATAAAAAAGAAAGAGGGTAGGTCAGTAGATGGCTGGGATAAATGATTTGTGAGCATTTAGGAAAGAATACAGTGATTATTGGATCTAGTATGGGTTCAGTAAGAATAAATCAGACCAAATTAACAGGTACAGGAAAATACCATGCATGTGATGTATCCTAATTTCAAGAACATGTTTTCTGTTTCTCATAATATAATACATCAGATGCTAACTTAGCTAAGTGAATTCACCCCTGATTGAACAATGATAACAAAGGAAGATTGATTGAACAATGATAACAAAGAAGGATTGATTAATGAAACCTATTCCAACTTGGAAGAGGTCATTAGTAACACAATTCAAAACTCCCTCCTATGCCTTGAACCTGCAAAGAGATCACAAAAACATTGGGCCTTGAGGATTGAGGATTCCATAAAGCTGGATAAAATATCTAATAAAATGGAAAACAATATCAAGACTGAAAAACAGTTTGGCAATCTGAAATCGTAGACCAATTATTGCTTTAAAGACTGTATTTAACAAGGATAATAAAATCTTGATTTAAGAATTAAATGTAAAAGATAAAAATTCTATTTCACAAATTCAAGACCTGAATGGGCAAATATTTGTTAAAATAAAAATGTGGGGGAACTGAGTGGTATTAAGTTGGCTTAATATAAGTACGTAACATTATTGCTATCAAAAGCTAGAACCATTATTGCAAATATTAATTGAAGTCAATATTCAAATGAAAGTCAGTTAAACTCCCTCTGTACTACCATTAGCATTACACTGTTTAGGTTCAATACCCCATCTTTTAAGGACAGGCTCAAATACACATTTGGAGAAAGAAAAATGCAATGGAGAGCCTCTGGAAATCCAGCAACAGGTGAGGGAACCAAGGATATTTAGTGTGGAATGACAACAAATTCAGTCAGAAGTTGAGTAGTTTTTATTTAGGTGGGTTGGGGGATGGATTTGTTTTCAGACTTTTGCAAGGCGCTCTGGTAAAAGAGAACAGGCATTTCGTGCTTTTCTAAACAGAAAAAGCCAGATTATAAGCTGTTTGAGGGTAGAAACTATATATGAAGGATTTTAATATTCTTGGCAAGTCCAATTATACTGCAGGTGTTATCTGATACTCACTGAAGTAAGGAACTGATGTTATTAGAAGACAGATTCCATAGGCACCTGGGTGGTTCAGTCAGTTGAGTTGCTGCCTTTGGCTCAGGTCATGAGCCCAGAGTCATGGGATGGAGGCCCATGTCGGGCTGCCTGTTCAGCGGGGATTCTGTTTCTCCCTCTCTTTCTGCCCCTCCCTCCCCACCCCGGCTTGTTAGCTCTCTCACTCTATCTCTCATATAAATAATATCTTTAAAAAAAAAGAAGAAAAAGAAGAGATTCCAGCACTATATAGAGAAGAACTGTATAAGAAGTAGAACAACAGACTTTCCATATATTGAGTTTCATATTACTGGAAATATCTCAGCTGTAAAAACAGTAGGGTGTAGTGGCTCAGATTAAGAACAGGGGTTCTGGGGTAAGGCTGACTTGGGTTCAAATTTCAGCCCTGTGAATTAGCTGTGTGACCTCAGACAAATTACTTAACCTCTCTGGGTCTTAGTTTCTGTCTGTAAATTATGTATAATGTTAACTAGCTTTCAGTTTTGTTGTGATGTTTAAATCAAGACAACATTTATGAAGAGTTAGGATGGTATCTGGGACAGTAGTAAACATTGAATAAGTCATTATTTTTCTGGCAGAAACTTATAGTCTTCTAAGAATGTTGTGGAAGGAATTCCTGCATTGGATGGGAAGTTGAATAAATGATCTCTTGGTCTTGCTCAGTTCAAACATTCTCTGATTCTGTGATTTCTCAGCACTATTCTGTATCTTTAGCATTAATAAATGTCTCTAGAATGTCATTTATCTCTCTAAACTGAAAACATTAAATTAAGGCAAACTTCAAGCTCCTCAATAGAAAGGATTGGCTCTTGTTCATCTTTATACCCCAAGTGCCTAGCACACTGACGTATAGTAAATAATACCATACTCACTTTATAAATGAATGAATGATGAAACAATTGAATATTTAATTCATCTCAAAATGTAGATTTGCCATCTTTCAGTGAAAATTTCAAGTACAAGTGCTTGAAACTATCTGCTTGATCCAACATGCTTCCTTTAAGCCCAAATAAGAAAAGCAAATGATAAAGATTACAATTTATTTATCTCTAACCTTAGCCATTTAAGAAACCACATTTTGAGCACCTACTATGGGCCAGGTGTTTTCCTACATAATCTCATGGCATCTGCTAACCCATCTATGAAGTAAGCATTATTTTAGCTAATTCATAGGTAAGGAAATTGAGTCTCTGAGAACTTAAAAATATTCAAGTCATACAACGATTAGGTGATATATACCTATATTTGAAATTCAGTCTATTTCATTCAAATACTAAGTTGTCCCTTTTAAAACATTTTTAATTGCAAAAGCACATGCTACATGCTTATTTTGAAATTTTTGAATTTAACAATACACAGATTAAAATATTAAAGTTCCTTTATAGCTTTTTCCCCCACCCTGCCAATCTCTGCATTAATATGCTCCGATCCGTAAGAAATCATGTATAAAAGCATCGTTTTTAATACTGTTCTATGCATTTACATACTTATATACTTATATGGTATATAAATATAACATTAGTACTATCATATGTAATATTAAAAATGTAGCATTTAAAAAATAAATACCATTTTTAATGTAATGATGCAAATAGGTCTATCTTATTGTAATGAAAACATAAAAACTTGTAATAATGTAAATTTATATGCTACAATTTATAAAATAATTCCACTATTGTTGGGTATTTAAGTAGCTTCAGATTTTCTCTGATTAGAAACAATACTACACAAACCATATGAGACTCTTGACTCTGGGAAACAAACTGAGGATTGCGGAAAGGAAGGTGGTTGGGAGGGTTGGGATAACTGGGTGATAGGAATTAAAGAGGGCACGTGATATGATGAGCACTGGGTGTTATATTCAACTAATGAATCATTGAACATTTTATCAAAAACTAATGATGTACTGTACCTTGGCTAATAGAATTTAAATTAAAAAATTTAGGGGCGCCTGGGTGGCTCGGTCATTAAGCATCTGCCTTCGGCTCAGGTCATGATCCCAGGGTCCTGGGATCGAGCCCCACATCAGGCTCTCTGCTCAGCAGGAAACCTGCTTCTCCCTCTCCCACTCCCCCTGCTTGTGTTCCTGCTCTCGCTTTGTCTCTCTCTGTCAAATAAATAAACAAATCTTTAAAAAAATATTAAAATATTTTTTTAAAAATTAAAAAAAGAATACTACAATAAATACCTTTGTACACATATGCAAATATTCTTATAGGATGAATTCTTAGAAATATATATTTTGGGCCAGAAAGCTATGACTATTTTAAATTTTGTTAGGTATCACCCCATTGTCCACCAAACCACTGTACAGATTTACATTTCCACCAACTCAGTACTTGTATATCCATGTCAACACTGGATAGCACAAGTTGAAAAGATGTTTGACAATCTGATGAATGAAATTATGGCTATTATGTTTCACTTCCATGATTATTAGAGGTGTAATGTCTTTTTAATATATGTATTTTGCCCATTTTGTATGCCTTCTGTGAATTGTTTGATGATATTCTATGTCCATTTTTAAAACATAGACTATCTTTTTCTTTTCTTTATTTTTTAAAGATTTTATTTATTTGAGAGAGAGAAAGTGAGAGAGAGAGAGCACAAGTAGGGGGAAGGGACAGAGGGAGAAGCAGACTCCCCACTGAGCAGGGAGCCCAGTGCAATGCATCAGATGCAGGGCTCAATCCCAGGACCCTGGGATCATGACCTGAGCAGAAGGCAGCCAGTTAACTGACTGAGCCACCCAGGTGCCCCTAGATTGTCTTTTTCTTATTGAATCATTGGAACTCTTTGCAAATAATATTAATTTTTGTCATATATGTTGAAAATGTCTTCGGCAGGTCTATCATTTGTCTTTTAACTTTCTTCACCTATAAAATTTATTATGTAAATTAACCGGACAATCTATGACATTTTAGAAAATCTTTTCATACCCAAGATTATAAAAATATTTCCCCATGAGTCCCAGTATGTTACAGTTTTGTTTTTTCATGTTTATAATTTTAATCCATCTGGAATTTATTTTTGTACATGGTGTGAGAAAGGAATATAACTCTTCTTCTCAAGTGGAGACGTGTTTCCAAAATTAAATCTGAAATAATCAATTATTTCCAACTGATCTGAAATACTGTATTTATTATATACTAACCCTCACATGTACATAGGCTGGTTTTGGATTTTGTATTCTTTATTGTGTTCCATTCTGTATTCATTTATATTCAACACTTGCCACTGTATCTGTATGATAAATTTTATGATATATGATGAGGCATTAGGCTTCATACTAGTCTTATTTTTTAAAATGATAATTTCTTCTTACAGATAAGCTTTAGAATCAGTTATCAAGGCGAAAAAGAAAAGGCCATTTTGGTTGGGACTACTATGGATTTGTAGATAATTATAAAGGGAATCAACAATATTGAGGCTTTTCATGTAAGAATGTGATGTGTCTCTCCCTTTTCATGTCGTAAGTCTTAAGTTCTTTCAGTAAAATTTTTAAATATAATCATGTGGGTTTTGCATGTTTCATCATTTATTTATTTTAGCTACATTATAGATGTTTTAAAAATTGTCATCTGTGTGATTGGGATCTTCTATCCCCATTGTATTTCTAAATGGTACAGTGACATACACTGTGAGTCATCTACCAAGTAGCCCTCTGATCATTCCTTTCTTGCTCATTTTATTTGGGGTCTGCAATAGGCCCACTCCCAGAGGATGAATCATGATAAGGTCTAAGCCAGCTATGGCTAATCTAAATGATTGTGCTTTTGCTACATGCTCACTTTCTCTAGCACTTTCGCCACCAATGCCCATATTAGCTAGTATTATACAGTGTGTGAGGAGAGAAATTCTGATAATATTTACTCCTTGATACAAGTAAAATCCCCTTTGCTCCTGCCCCCATTCTTTCTTCTAACTTTCAATGCTGATGAGCAGGTGTGACACCTGGTTGTGATAAACCATAATGTGGCCATGTGAAGACAAAAAAAAAAAAAAAAAAAAAAGCAGCATGTTAAGGTGATGTAGCAGAAAGATAAAGTGTCTGTCTCGGTCCCTGAAAACATTACTGAGTCACTGAACATACCTATGAACTGATTCCCTTTTCAGGAAATAAGATTTAAATCTTAACTCAGCATTCTCTAACTGAAGCTGAATGCATCCAAACCTATTTAGATATTACTGGCATATGGGAAAATTAATAGATTTTTGTGTGTTTCCCTTGTCCTCGCTTCCTTTCTTGAACTCTGAGTTCCACTCATTTTTAAGAAGATTGTTTGAGAGTTTCTAATTTGCATTCACAAATGATGACGGTTTTGTCTCAATCTTTTTCAATATTTATTCTTAAAATTTCTTGAATTATCCCAAAGACCAAGACCTCAGTGAAATGTTGAATTGTATTGGTGAATAACAGGTATTTTCCTTTTTAATTCCTGACCTTAATGAGAATGCTTCTAATATTTCAGTAGTAAGTTTTGCTGTAATTTCTTGGTAGATATCCTGATAATGAAAAAAGTACCCTTCTAGTTGTGAATTACTGAAAATTCAATTTTGTTTTGTTTGTAATCAGAAATGGATATTAAATTTTATTAACAGCTTGTTTTGGCATCTATCAAGATGCTCACATGGTAATTCTACTGTGTTCAGTTAATGTAATGAGCTACCTCAATAGATTTCCTGGTTTTGAGCATCCTTGCTTTTCTGGGATAACCTTATTTAGTCCTGGTGAATTATTTCTTTGATACACTGTTGGATTTTTATATGAAATATGTTGTTCAGAAGTTTCACATTTATATTTACAAGTAATATTGACATAAGTTTTCATTTCTGTGTTTGTTTTGCTTTTTTGGATTGTGGGTTTATAGAGTAATACTAAGACATAAAGAATGAGTATAAAATCTTTAAACAGCACAAGACTTCTACTTTGATGTCTAAAACTTTTTGTATTCTTTAAATTTTTCCATGAATGTCTATTACTTTATAATAAAAAGAATTTAAAGATAAACAAATAAGTACATACATATATTTTACAAACAGGAATTATCATTTCTATAAGGTGTAATAGTTTACCTAGTGCCTCTGCAGTGGGAGTTGGGGATTTAACTGTGCTTTCTGTTTTTCTGTGGTAATTGGTTTATTTTTCGTTTCTTCTTTCTCTTGAGTCAATTTTCATTATTATATAGATTTTTGGAAAATTAACCTTTTCACCTAAGAAATTCAATTTTATTGAGACAATATTCTCATATTTTTTAATCTCCTCTGTAGTTATGTTTCTTTCCTTATCTTAATGTTATATATTTGTGTTGTTTTGTCAGACTTACCTGAATTTTCTGTTGATAGTTTAATTGATAAAGTTTACTTCTTAATTTTCATAGAGTTCTGCTTTTACCACTCAATACGTTCTACTTAAAAAAAATTGGTGGAGGATTTTTAACTCCTTCAATTCAAAGTGTTTGTGTATTTTAAATATGTTCTGCTTCTAATTAATGCACTTGAAGATATTAACTTTTATTTGACTAAAACTGGGTCACATCACGTAAGTTCTCATATGTAGTATTCTCAGTGTTGTTTCTATTTAAATAGTCTGTAATTTCAGCTTGATTTTTTTTAACCAAAGATTATTATGAAAGATATTTTAAAGTTTTTCAGTAGATAGTGTGTGTGTGTGTGTGTGTGTGTGTGTGTTGTGTGTGTGTGTGTGTGTCTCTCTGTTCTTCAGCAGTTTATTTATAGTTTTCTTGCACCCTGATCTGTATTCTGCTTTCAATATTTATTGAGATTATAGAGCTCTTATTTTTGTGGCTGAATGACTGGTCATTTTTAGTAACTGCTCCATGGGTATTGAAAAAGAATATCAGGCACACAGTTCTACACATATATCTACCATCAAGTTTAATGAGTGTGTTATTCAATTCCTCCATATCCTTTTGTATTTGAGGGCCACTTAATTTGTCACTTTTTGGTGAGGCATGTCAAAAATCTACAATTATCGTTATAGTTTTGTAAACTCCTTGTAGATATAGCAAATTGTACTTCATCTATTTAGAAGCTATATTATTAGGTACAAAAATGATGAATTACTCCTTTTACCAATTAAAATGTTTTCTTTTTCATTTTAGTGTTTTAACTTTGAATTTTATTTTGTCTGGTATTGCTATATTTTCTCCTAATTTCTTTCTGGTAGTACTTCTCTGATTTCTGGTTACTCCCTTTTATTTCCAAAAATTCCTGGTTATTTACTTTTACTCACGACCTATTTAAATAGCTGTTTGCATTTTTTGTTTCTTAGACCATCATGTTGCTTAACACATCTCCTTCTGGAAACTGACAGATTCTGTGACCCTCAGATAACAAACAGGATATAGAGGAATTGTACAATCCATTTAATCAGTCTGAATAAAGTTTATGGTTATTAATTTGCTTTAACAGTATGAGATTCTTTTTATCTCAATAGAGAAGCTTCATCCATTAATATTTATTCTAAAAGTTCACACAAACATATTAACTACACAATTTGATTTCTGACTTCTTATTTTTATTTCTGACATTGTATTTGTGTTTTCTATTGTCAAATCCTCTTGTTTATTTAAATCTTTTATTTTCTTTCACTGTATTAACTGATTTTCTCCTTTCTCTTTCCTTCCTGAATTTTCAAGTCACTGCTCTAACACCTTAACTACTTTCTTAGTGAGATGAAAGAAATTTGAACAGTGAATAGTTGTATAAGATATTAGACTCAGACCCGAATCCATTTTAAGAGCCAAAAAACCAGAACAAAATAAAATAAAACAAAAAACAAAAAGCTGATAAAAGTTTTGAATGGACTGGTAACCCAGTAATGGGTCTACAGTTTTGTAAAATGATAAAGGAGCCATAGATGAAACAATAACCTGTGTACCTACTGAAGGAATTTGGACTAAGTTAAATTACATATAAATTTATACACATATGTATAAATATGCACATACATATTACACTTACACATTTATACATATAAATATGCATGTAAACATTGCATGTATGTACACTTATACGTATACATATATACATATAAATTATTACATTTTATATAAATTTACACATATATGTATAAATTACTACTTATCTATATGGAGAGAGAAATTCTGCTCAAATATTTAATAAAACCTAAACAATATTGTAATCTTTTCCAGTTTACAGGGATAAATCTGATCATAAGACAGAAAATTAGAACCAAGAATAAAACAGACACATTTGCTGGAGTAGACAGATAAATGGAAACAAATGGGGAGTCCAGGAACTTACTTTACTACATACAAAACTATAGTGTGTGATGAAGGTAATCTTTCAATTAAGTGGGTAAAGAAAGGATATTTTTAGCAATGCTGTGACAATTAGTTAATGATTTGGGAAACAGTTGTTTGATCCCTACCTCATACCACATATTAAAATAAATTATACAGAGGTTGTACAATTAAATGTGAAAATAAAAATCTTGAAATTTATGGGGGAAAATCACCCACGTAGATAAAGTAGTTGTCCCATTACGGATTTTGAAGGCTTTTCCAATAGTATACCAATGGTAGAAAGCCAAAAGAAAATGAGTGATAAATTTGAACACAAAATATTTTAACTTCAGTATGTTAAAAAAGCAGTATTATCGGAGCGCCTGGGTGGCTCAGTCGTTAACCGTCTGCCTTCAGCTCAGGTCGTGATCTCAGGGTCTTGGGATCGAGCCCCACATCGGGCTCCCCGCTCAGCAGGAAGCCTGCTTCTCCCTCTCCCACTTCCTCTGCTTGTGTTCCCTCTCTCTCAGTCAAAAAATAAATAAATAAAATAAAATCTTAAAGAAAAGCAGTATTATCAAAGTTAAAAGCAAAAAACTAAGAAAAATATTTTATTCCATATTATAAGGGGTTAATATCCTTATTCTATAAAGTGCTATCACAAGTCATTGTAAAAACACAGACACACAATCATACCAATAAAAAATAAGCAAAGGAAGGAGTGCCTGGGTGGTTCAGTCAGTTAAGCATCTGCCTTGGGCTCAAGTCATGATCCCAGGGTCCTAAGATCGAGCCCCAGGTCGGGCTCCCTGCTCGGCGGGAAGCCTGCTTCTCCCTCTCCCACTCTCCCTGCTTGTGTTCCCTTTCTCACTGTCTCTCTCTGTCAAAAAGTAAAAAAAAAAAAATTTAAAAAATCTTAAAAAAATAAGCAAAGGATATAAACTATCAAATCACAAGGGGAAAGATAGAGGAAAGAGTAAACGGTAGTTCTCTCTGTATTTTCAGACTAGGTATTATCTTTTTTTTCTTTTGTTTAACTTTTCTGTTTTTGCTAATTTTGCCACAGTACATATTACTTTTATAACCAGGAAATACAGATATATCAAGAGATATATATATATATAGACATGATGCAAGAAAATATTACTATGTTATATTGGGAGTTTAATACTTGACAATGAGGAAAGATGTGCTATCTGAAATCAGAAGTGCTGAGTTCAAGTCCCAGGGCTCATTGAATGATCTTGAGCAAGTCACTGAACTTTGAGCCTCGGTTTCTCCAAATAAAAAACAGAAGAAATAATCCTCATGTCATAAATTACTGTGAAGAATAGATTTTTTTAAATATATGAGATAAATGTTTTGTGAGGATCACTTACAGATGTCAGAGATTCCCATCACTGATCCAGTGTTAGGGCTTTTCCCAGCCTCCATACAAAATCTGTGCATCTTCTCTTACAAACACCATATCCCTTTGCCTGATGAGGGCTTAGGTTCTTAAACTGAGGAGGTGACACCTGGACATGTCTTGGATTTTTCAGTCTCCTCAGTGAATGGGACAGGAGCACCTACTAGAGCCTGGCTATATACAGGTTTATAGTTAAATGAAGCTGTAATAATCATCACTATTGCTTTCCTTTTTCCATGTCATTCAGTTTTATCATTCAGTTCTAGTATCCACAGAGTTAATTCAACTACCAAACTGATACTACAATTCCATTTATGGAATTCCACATATGGAATTAAACGTTTATGACATTTAAAAAGTCTCTACTGGGGTACCTAGGTGGCTCAGTCGGTTAAGCGTCTGACAATTTCAGCTCAGCTCAGGTCATGATCTCAGGATTGTGAGATTTCTCTTGATTCTCTCCCTCCCTACCCCTCAACCTCTCTCTCTCTTTCTCTCCCTCTCTAAAAAAAAAAAAAAAAAAAAAAAGTCTCTACTAATTTCAAATTTAATCCTCTGTCATAAATCAGATGAGAGAGCACTGGCCAATCTCCTTTTTCAGTAACAGGAATAAGTCCTTTGTGAATGTTGCACGATAAAGAGGTATAGAGGCAATGCAAAAGGACCAGAAGAACCAACTTTTCTATGATCCCTGATATGCAGAACAGCGCTTATTCTCCATTTATATCTCTGTGTGAAATAAAAGCAGAATTATAGTTTTCCAGGTGAAAAGCCTTATGCCTCCTTGTCTTTTTTTTTCTTTCTTTCTTTTCTGAGTCTAAGCCTATGAAAACCCTTTTAGATTGAAAGATGATAAGGAAAAAGTGGAGAAAAACCTTAAACATTCTCAAGGAAGAGACCATGTTGATATATGGAGAACATAATTAACTGCTCTGCTAATCCTCTGAGTTTACAAAAAAGATGAAATGGACTGAAAGTTATCAAAATAATTTAGAGAAAGTATAAAAATCATTTATTGGTTGACTAAGCTGTTAATTGTTGGTTATGTAAAGTATAAAATCTCATTCCTGGGAAACCTTATGAAGGAAGGGAAGGAGAGAGAGGGGGGGAGAGAAGGGACCGAGAAAAGGAGAAAACTGAGTTTTTTGGTTCAATACCAGTTCAAGGAAATCTCTTTTGCTAGGATAGGCAAATTGGATGTAGTTGAAATGGCCATGAAGAGAAATGGAGTAGGTATGGATCTTCAATAACTTTGGTATGTAATCCCAAGCATTTTTTTGTGAGACCATTTTCTCATCTGGAATAGATCAGTGGTTTTCAAATTGTGCTCCAGCAGAACAATTGCTGATCCAGAAGCTAAACCAGAGAACAGTAGTGGTGTCTATGCAATTTACAGAAAAATGAAGGAAAGTAAATTCCCCCCTTTGCTATAATTTATTTATATTTCCTATAACAATTCCCACACTGTATGAATTTTTCTGAACATATACAACTGTCCCTTGGATTTGAGATATCAACAAACAAAATATTCTTGATATTAAGATTTTCTCTTCTATTTTTATTTATTTTTTTTAAGACTTTATTTATTTGATAGAGAGAGACAACAGCGAGAGAGGGAACACAAGCAAGGGGAGTGGCAGGCAGAGGGAGAAGCAAGCTCTCCGCTGAGCAGGGAGCCTGACGCAGGGGCCCTGGGATCATGACCTGAGCGGAAGGCAGGTGCTTAACATCTGAGCCACCCAGGCGCCCCTCTCTTCCATTTTTGTAAAAACCGTTGGCAGTAAGGTCCTATGTCTGGTAGCCAAGTTCTTAGCAAATAAAACGGAACAAGCAAGCAGCAAGTAAATAGTAACAGGAGAATTTAGGTACAATTAATTTGCTTGGGTTTTTTATTAATAATTCCTGTTGATTTTTAAAATTTGTTTCAATAGTAAAAGATCGGTTTTTGACAGGGGTGTGTGTTTTGGTTTTGAATTTCTGGACTAGAGAACCGTCTTTTGACTGTAGAGCTTTTCCTTCAGTTACGCCATCTCATAGTGAAGCTTTAAGGACTTGGATCATATTAGCTTACACTTAAAAACTCCCATGTTCTTTATATGCATTTAAAAAAAGCTTCATAGCAATCTTATAAATATTTAATTGTTCTTCTTTTACAGATATAGAAACTGATGCATGGAGTCCAAGGTCATCATTACTAAGAGCAGGGGCTGGGAACTAGTAAGTAGATGTAGATTGCTGGATTTGGTTTTGTCGTTCTTCTGAAATACATAAATAATAAATAAATACTCAAAACATGTGCCTTGAAATGAGTAGATTTTCAGGGTAAACATTAGAAGGATACTTAAGAGTAAACTTGTTCTGCATTTTAGACACTTAAAAAAACATACAGCCAGGGGCGCCTGGGTGGCTCAATCAGTTAAGCATCTGCCTTCGGCTCAGGTCGTGATCCCAGAGTCCTGGGATCGAGCCCCACATAGGGCTCCTTGCTCTGCAGGAAGCCTGCTTCTCCCTCGCCCACTCCCCCTGCTTGTGTTCCTTCTCTCGCTGTTTCTCTCTCTCTCTCTGTCAAATAAATAAATAAATAAAATATTAAAAAAAACCATACAGCCAATATTCAACTTCTATGAAACCTTGATCTTAGCAACTTGCTGGGAAATCAAACCTCAGCCCAGTAGATAGGAGAAAGTATGTGTAGATTCCACCTTATGGTGAAAAGGGCAACTAATGTGAAATCTACAAGGGGTCAGTCAAGGGTTAGTGGTAGTGAATGAAACAGTCAAGACAATTTGATGCTGGCAGTTATTATCCAAAATCTGAACATTGAACTCTTGAGTAAAGGCTGTTTAGGAAATCAAATGAATATATGCAAGGACTTCAAGATGTGTATGTTTTAAGATAATGATGAATGAAACCTTACGATTAAAATTTACTTTATACGTTAGACAAACATTTGGTTCGGTCAGTGATTATGATAGAAGAGAAATTCTGTGCTGCCAAAATTTACTTGCAAGTTCTAAATTTTCTCCTTTCTAACTGCAAAAAAGATATATTCATTGGAGAAATGTTTAAAAATCTGAGAAGTCGGGGCTCCTGGGTGGCTCAGCCGACTAAGCTTCGGACTCTTGATTTTAGTTCGGGTCATGATCTCAGGGTCGTGGGATTGAGCCCCACGTTGGGATTCTGTGCTGGGTGTGGAGCCTGCTTAAAATTCTCCCTCTCCCAGGGAGACAAACCATGAGAGATTCTTAACTGTAGGAAACAAACTGAGGGTTGCTGGAGGGGAGGTGGGTAGGGGGATGGGGTAACAGGATGATAGGCATTAGGAGGGCACTGATGTGATGAGGCCTGGGTGTTATATACAACTGATGAATAACTGAACTCTACATCTGAAACTAATGATGTACTATATGTTGGCTAATGGAAATAAAAAAAAAAAAAGATTCTCCCTCTTCCCTCAGCCCCACCCATCCCGCTCTAAAAAACAAACAAACAAAAAATCTGAGAAGCCACAGTGAATAAAAAAAAAATATATATATATATATATATATATACCCACAATTACATCACCTAGAAAAATTCTATTGCCTGGAAAAAACTAACACTTTCATTATACTTTCCTAATCCTTTTCCAATGCTCAATACACACATAAACACACATACTCACATACACATGTGGAATAATGCTATATATATTGTTTTGATATATATCAATACAATACAAATCAATACAATACAAATCTGGTTTTCTCTTATCAAAAAATCATGTAAATGTTTCAGTGTCATTGAATATTTCTTATAGAATTTGATAGCTATATATATATATTGTTTTACATAGATGAACATATTTTCTTTAACCAATCACTTGTTGGGTATTAATGCCACAATGGACCTCCTTGCACATAAATTTTTGATGACAGTCATGAATATTTAAGTCAATTTCTAAAAGTTAAGTTTCTGGGTTAAAGACTTTTAATATATCCAGAAAGATTGAAACTTGCCATAGTCCCACTAACAGAGAACTAAAGGGTCTATTTTTCCATATCCTTCACAACTGGGAATTATGTATACTCTTAACAACTGGTAAATGTAAATACACACATGATGCAGTATATATGTCTGCCAACTTGTAATATGAAAGAGTATCATAGCTTTCATTTTCACAACTGATGAAGTTGAACTTTATTCATACTAGCCATTAGTAACTTTATTTTGATAATATTTGGTAATATTTTGAGAGTATAGTGGAATTCTAGATTTCAAAATGCAAGAGTAAGAAGTTAGGAGACCTGGATTTTAGTTTTCTTTACACCACTAGCTTTGGAAGACCTTAGGTTAAATCATTCAATCTCTTTGGTCTTAAATTTCCTGTTGTATATAAAATATACTCAAAATGCCCACTCACATCTTCCTATTGTCCCTGTGAAAAGCAAATTTGATTATTTTTATTAAAAACAGTTACTGTCCACTATTTTATTAACAATATTAATTAGCTCTTTGAAACTCATTTATAATTACAAGATACATAAAAGGAGGTTCTATCATTTAACTTTAAAATGTTTTTAAATACTTAAACAGATAATTGACAACTCAGTTCAAACAAAGCAGTCAACTCCACAGCAGTGTGTGTGTGTGTGTGTGTGTGTGTGTATACACACACATATATATGCTTTATATACAATTATATAATATAGATTATATATGTTCCACATTTTCTAAATTTTTTATGAGAAGTCAACTTACTATTGACACATTGGTATATTTCCTTTCAAGGTGATTTGCATGTGCGTGCATGTTATAAAAAATAACCAGTGATCATAATTTTGTATCTAGGTCTTTTATCTAGCAGGAGGCCATTTTTCTATTTAATTACAAAATCCTCCTAACAATTTTAAGCTGCCTAATACATCATAGTGGGGATATATTCTTATTTATTTACCATTCCTCTTCTCTTAATCACAAGTTTTTTTCGATTACTTACTTTACCTGTACCATTTTTTGTATAAGTTTTTTCTCCATTTCTGGTTGGTCCCTTAGGATAGATTCTTAGGGGCGGAATTGAGGGGACAAAAAGTGTGACCATTTTAAGACTTTAAATATATATTGTTAATTGTGCTAAAATGACTTGTGCCAATTTTTAATTCCCACTAGGAATATACAATGGGAGGGCTTAATTTGGGGGCATAGTAGTCACTGCTAGACCATATTATTATTATTATTTTACTTTTTAAATTGTAAAAGTGATTCATGTTTGAACACACAAAAATAGCTCAAACATTTTCCTTTCCACTTTTCTCACCTCTTACCATTTACAGTTTGGCATGTATATCCTATCAGACTGTACTTTAATCCAAAAGTTTTTTGTTACTTTAATTTTAATAATATATTTACTTTGATATGCATTGAAAATGTATATATAAAATAGCCATCAGACCTGTGATATCATGGGTATTATTTTGATAAAGCTGAATTATTTTAAAGTTGATTTAAAAATAATATATATTAAGTAAATAACATGGCAATATGTAAAAAAAAAAATCTTGAAAGTGATCTGAGAACAGTGACTTCAGGAAAATGCCATAGAGGCGTAGCTTCTAGAGTTGACTGCCTCTGACCAGCTCTGTGGTCCTGACTAAGTCACGTCCCCTCTCTGAGCTTTAGTTTCAGTGCAAGTAGCAGGAATCTGGAAATACTGGTCTTTCTGCTAGACCCCAGTGGGGTTATAAACTGGAATTTTTTTGGTTTTTTGTATAGTTTTCAGTAAGGAGGACTTTTCCTTTTTTATATGATATACTGTAAATGGGCAGTCTTTCAGGTGAGTCTTTTTCTTCTGAATTTTGGTTAATCTAATCATAGCTGAGCTAAGGTTGCTCTCTTTCCTAAAAAGATCTTCTCTATTAAGAAATTCACGTAGGGTGCCTGGGTGGCTCAGATGGTTAAGCGTCTGCCTTCAGCTCAGGTCATGATCCCAGGGTCCTGGGATCGAGCCCCGCATCAGGCTCCCTGCTAGGCGGGGAGCCTGCTTCTCCCTCTGCCTCTCTCTCTCTCTCTCTCTCTCTCATGAATAAATAAATAAAATCTTTAAAAAAAAAGAAATTCATGTAAAAATATGAGTTAGGCTATTGGCTTTAAAATGAAGTCCCAAAATTTTACCTTAACAAAAATTACTTCTCAATAACTCTGTAATAGGAGCAGAAATGTTCAAGTTAATCATAGTCTCCAAATTGGCTAAATTCCTGTATTGCTTTTGAGAAAGTAAAAAAAAAAAAAAAAAGAAAGAAACAAAGTTCTATAACCAAGTAATGTGATTTTAAAGCTAGTGGTTCAACAAGTAGATCATGCATTGAGACTCAAACCTATTGTCTCCTCTTCATCTTTGCATCCCTAATATTCAGCTTTGAGTGTTCTACTTTGTAGCTGCTAAACAGATATTCAATGATTGAATAATATTACATATGAATGTTCCATATTACGGTAACTAGTTTGATATAACTGTAAGTTTAACTTGTACTTATGGGAAAAAGACATTTTTTCCTTTTTGGAATTTTAAAACATTGCTATTGAAACATCCTCTCTGGTATGCAAAGGTATATATACAAATATTCATACGGAGTAAGCTTAATATAAGTTAGCGCAATTTCTCTTCCCTTGAGAGCTGTTCAGAATCATGAATTATCCACCTTTGTCTCCTTTTCATCACTCCTCCCTAGGCATGGACACTAGTCAACTAGTTATACATATCTGGATATGGGTTTATGAGAATATATTGATTTTTCTGTAAGGGCTCAGAAAGAAGGTGTTAGTGACTTAACTTTTTGGATATTTGGTGAATCCATAATTACTGAATTTGAAGTTAAAAAAAAACTTTTTAAAGACAAAGTAATTTCCAATGACAGTAAAAGATCTCAACAATTTAGAATAACCCTTTGAAAATCAGGAACTCAAATAGTAAAATACTATATTGAACTGCACGGAAAAGGAGTTTTACATAGGTGGGAAAATACCAAGTTCAAGAGGCTTATCACAATATGGTCAAATGTTTAAAGATGGAATAATTGAGACTTCTGAAAAAGCCATACTCAATTCATTTGCTCTTTGTTTTGCTAAAATCATCAGCATGAACAGTTTTCCAGATGGAATTTAAAAAGTGGGGTTATAAACTGGAATTTTTTTGGGTTTTGTGTGTGTGTGTGTGTAGCTTTCAGTAAGGAGGACTTTTCCTTTTTTATATGATATAATGTAAATATCATAACAATGACAGAATAAGAACAGGAGTGAATAACTCTTGTTTCAGTTGAAATTCTGTCTTTTTAATGTAGCCTCTGGACCAACTCTTCTTTCCATGATTCCTTCCTGCAGGTGACAGAAGGTCCTTTTCCTCCCATAAACACTTTTGTTTGAGAGATCTGGGTGCCTTCCTTTCCTAAACCTTTAAAACCCAAAATGATTTATAGGCTACCCCTATCCTGCTGGAGGTGGGCACATAAGTGGATCATATTTGCATGGGTCACTCTGATTATAGGACTCTACTGTTTCTTGAACTAAAATTGCAAGATTTATTATTCTGTTAATGCTCATAAAGAAACTCTTTTGATGAGCCATAATTTCCCTTTATGAAGAGCCTGCATGCCAGTCACCCATGATAAGGGAGAAGAAAGTCCAGACTTCCAACATGTTCATATTTCCTTATGAACATTAATAAAGTTTTGAAATCCCATATGACCCCGGGGCATAATGGCATGGGATACAGCAGCAAAAGGCAAATTTCATGCAGTCAACATGTCCCCATGAGACTTCCCTCACATTGTTGGCTGTGTACAAAACCTAAGCTTTTCCATCTTCAATGCAAAAAATTTAGAAATGAACCTTCCTGGGGAGAAGATACCCCACCAACTAGGCTTGTGTTATCCTTGTGAATATTCTTAAGGAATGACATAGCAGGAGGTGAGAACTTTCTCCTGTTATCTTAATTGTCCGCTAATGGCAAAGCATAATTACAGTTACTTAAGTGCCAACTTTATCAAGGTTTTCACTAAAACCTTCAGCCACAGCGCTTTCCTTGACTGACCCAGCTTTTATTTATCCGGTTGCTTTACTATCATTTGAAAGAAAACTGCCCCCAATAAAAACAAGCGAACAAAAAGCCTAATCCCCAACCATGTTAAATTTCTTTGTTATTTTAGTTGGAGAGTTAAGGCACTTGTGACTCCAAAAAAGTCGAAGAAATTGTGAATGGCATCATTAATTGAAAATTTAGCCTTCCTACATTCAAAAAGCAGGGCTTTGCGGGAGTTTTGCAATAGTTCGCTTCACGGCTTGGGGAAGTCAATTCGCTGCTCAACCAGAAGATGGTCTTCTTAAAGACTGTCCTGTATTTGGAATGGAAACTTAGCCATTGTACCTTTCCCCCAATGCACCCACATGAGAAGCCCGAAAGCCACCCATCGGTCTCTGGATCTCCTCGCTGCCTTTGTCCCTTCTAGACGTGGAGGCTTGGAGAGGAGGTTTAGTTTCCAAGGATTGGAGCGTTTGAAGGGCGGGGCCATCTCCAAGTCCATCTCTCCTTTTTGTCCTCTTCTCCTGGGACGGGGAGGGAGGAGCCAGGTCCCCCCGCGGCCGGTTCGGGAGCTCTCTGTTTCGGTCGCTGGAGGTGAGTCTGAAAGGGCGGCAGCCCGTTTAATTGTAGCGCAGGTTAATTTCTCGAGTTCGCCGCAGTCGGTCTGCCAGCCGCTTCCCGGGTCTTTGCCAAGTGGGTTTATGAGGTCTGAAGCGTGTTGGGGCGCGCTCGCATTCTCGCAAAAAGGCTCCTCCCCAGGGCTCATTCCCCGACTGCGGGCAGCCCTTTGGTGCCCCAGGAGCCTTGGGTTTCCTCTGACCTCGGCGCTTCCTCCTCCCTCCCCACCGCCTGGTTCCGTGCGACCCTGCCCCCGGGGAAGGGCGGCCCCCATCTTAGGACTTCCGACCCAAGCCAACCCAGAAGGTACCTTCACGTCGAGGAAGATTTTTATCACAGCCTCCAAAACCCAGCGGTAATAGTGGCTTTCAACCTGAAATACGATTGTTATTTTCCTGGTGCGGGACTTGACAGAGAAAGTCAGCTTTTTATTAAAGACAAAGAGGTAAATTATCAGCTGGGGCACTGAAGGGACGGCGGAGACCTGGCGCGCTTCCTCTCGTTGCCACGAGGAATTTTGTGGGGGAGCGGCACCGGCGCTCAGACACCCCTGGGGTCCCGGGGGAGGAGCTCGGGGCAGGAGGACTTCCCCCGGTCCCTCCGGGCACCTTGAAGGGGGAGTTCTCCCAGTTCTGCACAAAGCCAGGGGCATTTCACTTCTGAGCAAGCCTTACCGTCCTCCTCTCTCCTTTCTTCTTTCTCTTCTCTTTCTTTGACTCCCGTCTCCCTTTCGCCTCTGTGATTTCTCCTCCTTGTTCTCCTCTCCCTACTTTTTCTCTTCCCTCTCCTCGCCCTCCCCCCCCTCCTTTCTTCCCCACCGCACGCGTAGAGTGTCATTTATTTATTTATTTATCACCCCCGCCATCAACACCCTTTTAGGGCTCCCAAGCTTTTCAATGTGAGTGGGAGGAGAAAAGGGCAGGAAGTGTTGACTGCGAGGGGGTGAAATCGTGCCTCTCGGTGAGAGATTCTGCCCCAGAATAAACGATTGGGAAAAACCTTGGAAAATGAGGATTCGGATCTGTTTATGAAAGCCCGCTATCCGATGGGAACCAACTCCGCGCGCGTCTCCTCCTCCCCTTTATTGTATGGGTTTATGGGTATATTTTCCCGGACTGTTGTTGGGGGGTGGGTGGGGAGGGAGTATTAAAGAGGACGATCTGGTCTGGATCTTCTGCACCGCGCCTTCTCCACCGGATGCGCGCTCCCCAATGCAAAGGAATCCAGCGACATCCCCCAATTCAGACGCGGACAAAAGAAACTTTAATTAAGGTCTTTGCCCCGCGCGCTGTGTGTTTCTCTCTCCCGATGCTGGTGATGTCCAACTCGGGGATGCGAGAAATAGAAATGGTACAACCAGCCCGTGCCCTTGAACTTCCAATTGCTCCTGACTTGCTGTATTGATTTTTCTTTTTTTATAGTGTAGGCATTCCCCCCCCCCCACCACCACCAAATTAAAGCCTTAGGAGACATTCGACCCGGTGAGGGGGGGGAACCCATTCCTTTGCAAAAGAGAGAGTTCAGAACGCTTTGGGGGAAAATTACACTAAATAAAAATTCAAGGTGTGAAAGCCTCATCTTGGTTCTCTTGTCTTCAACACCATGACACCTTATCATTAGAAGCGCTGATTGTTACTTTCCGAGCCTTTAGATGATCAGCCAGAAAGTGCAAACAACGCGGGGCTGGAGGGTGTAAAGTTATTTAAGTAGGCTTTTTTTTTTTTTTTCCTTTTGGTGCGCCGTCAAAACATTTCACAAGTTAGGAAAATAAAGTGGTTGTTCCGAAGCTCGGAATGATGGGTTCCTTCCCTCCCCCAACCCCCGTTTCCATATCAGAAAAGAAATAAAATGCACAATGAGCCTTTATTTCGGGGGAGAAGACTTCAAAATACGTGCCAGTAATGGACAATTTGAGCTTTTCACTGGAGATACTCACACCGCAAGCTGGAAAGGGATTAAAAAGCCCCACGTGGTTGATCTGGGTTTAGACTTGCTACCTCTAGCTTCCCATGTACGTTCTTTGCAAAGATTGGCCTCTAGATGGATGCGTGTGAGGGACTCTCTGGGGCCGGGGCTCGGCGCCTCGGGCTGGGCTGATGGTGGGAGAGCTATGAGCCGCCGGGCAGGGTCCTCAGTGGGGGCTTCCTCTGCCGGCCGGGGCGGCCGGGCGCCTCCGGGACGCGAGCGCGCACGCCTCAGCCCGGCCGCCGCGCTCCTCGCACCGCCTTCTCCGCAGGTCTTTATTCATCTCATCTCCCCCTTCCCTTTCTCCTCCTGCTTTGCCTCCTTCTCCTCTTCCTCCTCCTCCACCACCACCACCACCACCACCACCACCACCATCACCACCACCACCACCACCACCATCACCACCACCACCACCACCACCTCCTCCGCCGCCGCCACCTCCTCCTCGTGCATCTCACTGGCCTGGCTCTGTGTTGCTCTGAGTGACAAAGACAATGTCCCAGCCTTAACTTTGCAACCACCTTGCCTCCTTCTGGGGTTCAGCCGGGGGGAGGGGGGACAGCAGCCGCAGCCTCAGCATCTCCTCCAGCTTCTCCTTCTGCTCTTCTTCAGCTCTTGGATAATTCTCCCCTTTCCCCCCACCAGCCCTTTTCTCATTTCTTTCTTTCTTTCTTTTTTCTTCCTGTCTCCTGCACGTTGTTGTTGTTATTAGAAAGGCTTCGCGCACCCCCTGGTGCTCCGGCGTTTTGTGTGGCAGGAGAAGATTGTCTTCCTTCTCTCTTTCTGTCTTGCTTTCTCTCTCCCTCTGGTTGCTCATTATTCAGAGAGAGACACAGAGGGAGGGAGAGAGAGAGCGCGCGAGGGAGAGGGAGGAGAGGAGAGAGAAGAGGAGAGAGAGGGGAGAGAGAGAGTGAGAGGGAGAGGGAGGGAGGGAGAGAGAGGGAGAGGGAGAGAGAGAGACGGATATCTCAGGTCATCTGCAGCTGCAGCGAGTCTGAGGAGCCGAGGAAGGCAGGGAAGATGGCGATCCTCCATTGCTGAGACCCGGCAGAAGCACATGAGACTCCCAAACAACTTCCACAACAATAACCCGAGCAGAAAGAGGAGAAAGAGAAAGAGGATAAGGAGGCGGTGGGGCTGGAGAACCCGAAACACCTCCCGGCGCCGGGACGCTTCTTCCGTAAGTTACTGCAATTAACAACCACCTCGGGGTGGTCCGAGTGCTCCGGGGAGGAGAGCGCGGGGCGGTGGAGGCACAAACGCGCTCATTCATTCGGCCGAGGAGGGTTGGTGGAGCCGGGAGAAGAGGAAGTCCCCTGCATGGACTGGCTGTTGGAAGAGGAGAAGAAGCGAGAGAGAAGAGGAGGAGGAGGAGGAGGAGGAGGAGGAGGAGGAGGGAGAGCAGGAGGGGGAGGAGGAAGAGGAGGAGGAGGAGAAGCGAGGGAGGAAGAGGAGGAGGAGAAGGTGGTGGTGGTGGCAGTGGAGGTGGCTGTGCTTTTCCTGCTGGCTGCTCCTTCTGCTGGGGGGAGCGGAGCGCTGTGGCTTAATTAATTTCGTGTAGTTCTATGGAGAGAAGAGAAAATGAAAGATGAGTGAGAAGAGAGCTGGAGGCTTAGGACGGATGCTCCGAGTGTGGGGACAGGAGTAGGGACAGAGAGGGGGGCGGAGGGCGGGAGGCGAGGGGACCTGAGCCGAGAGCCAGAGGGAGCGAGCGCTCCGAGCCGCCCCGACCCGAGCGGGTTGACCTCTTTCTTTCTCTGTCCCTCTCCTTCCTTTCCCCCTCTCTGTCTGCCTGTCCCCAGCCCGATGGCAAAGCCGTGCGGATTGGCACCCCCCTCTTCCTCAGGTATTTGGCTCTCTCTCTCTCCCCGAAGTTGGGATGCGGGGTCGGGATGTGTCGGGGGGTGGCTGCTGCCGCTGCTGGTGTTGCTGGTGCTGCTGGTGAGAAGAGAGGCGAGGAGCGGGGGGGCGCGGGCCGGGTGGGGGGCGCAGGTTCAGGAGCCGCTGAGGAGCTGTCTCCAGGCTGGGGGTTCAGAAGCGTCTGGTGGAGGAGGACAACGGTTTCTGGAGAGGAGAAGCCATTACACACGCTTGGCTCTCTGAGGAAGGGAGAAAAGAAGGCAGGGGCCTGGGGGTCGCCTCACTCCTGGTGCAGTTCCCAGGGGTCTGCCCTCCTTCCAGGCACGCGGGGAAGCCGCAGCCGCCCCCCATTGGAGCAGCCCCTCTCTTTCCCTTTCTTTATCTCCCTGTCCTCCATTTGCAAGCTGTCTGCTTTGGTTCCAGTCCAGACTCCAAAACACAAAGCTCCTTCTCACGTTCATTCTCCAGGCTTTTCACCATTCCTGAAGGAACCCTCATTTTCTTTTCATTGTAGCTTCTAACCTACAGAGAGGGAGGGAGGCTGCCTGGAGTTCCTTTTATATTCCTCCTCTACCCAAAGGGGGAAAAAAAAAGTTTTATTTTTCAGCACGCGTCTGGGATGGGAAAAGACCAACCAGTGGGGGCTTTCTCCCAGGGCTCCCGGGGGTTGTGTCTGAGTGTCTGTGTTGGTTGTTTGGTTTGCTTTGGTTTTGTTTCTGGAGGTGGCTTGCAGGTTTTTGGAGGAAGTGACTAGTTTGGTTGAGAGCTGGGAACTGAGTCAGGTAAGCCGTGTCATGTTGTAACTCCACCAGAAAATGGAGGAGAGCGGGTTTCCAGGAGACAAAGCTGAGATGAGAAGTGTTTATAAAATTATGGATGTCTCCATTTTGAAGCTCTGTTGGTGATGCTGGAGGAGGAGGCTTGCCTGCCTACTCCTTTTCCAGGGTGAAATCTTGTGGTGGTTCCTCACCATCTATTCATTATGCAAGGAAATGAGGGACTTGTAAGGGCTGCTCAGATTTTTCTCCCACCAAAGGAGTGCTTTCACAAGTTATTGAGGCATTTGTTTCCATTTTAAAGTAAACTTTGGAAATTTTTTCTCTTCTTTTGAGTGGACCTGAAGGGTTTTGACCTCCTTCAGGAAAGGCAAGGCAAAACCTTAAACGTTTTCCACTGAGGTCCTCACCCAACTTTTAAGCTGCTCCAGGTCTCCTGAAAGTCACCAGGAATTGTTATTTCCTCATTGTGAAGATGGTGGTGGCCCTAAAGCTGAGATTTTGGAGTTCTGGGGCTTGGTTATCATCATGATTTGATGCATGGCAAGACTTTATTGTCTGGTTTGGGCTGATTTCTGCAAAAAGGGAAAACAACAGCAACAGCAACAGCAACAACAACAACAACAACAAATCCTGCAGGATCTCAGAGGAACTCTAAGACTGACTGACCCCAGTTTCTCCAGAGTCCACATTTCTCTTCAGGTTGTTCCATTTGTGTATAAGGCCTTCTTTTAGTTCCTTTGTTTTCCCTCTTCCCTTTCATTCTGCTCTTTTTCTCTGTGTTCTCAAGTACTGTAAGTCTTCAGAAATATCAGATGTCTTCTTAACAATGTCACTATGGAAACAAATTTTTAAAAGATTATGTCTGTGGAGAAAACCTTATGTCCAGGTATCTTCACCTTTGTAATTGGGAAGAATTTAGTAGTCCTACAGGAAGACATTTTGTAAGGATGATTTGAAGGAAGGACCCAATACTACACCAGTCCACACACATTGACTGGAGTTCTTCACAGATTAGTTCTAGAGAATGTATGTAATTGATCCAGGTAAAGAACAAAATCCTGAAATGCTTGAGGAATTTATAAAAGCCAACTATGAAGATGTTTCTTTACCATTAGGTAAGGTAGCCATCTTGAGGGTGAGGGAAGATGTTGGAAGAATTTTAGGTGGACTATTGATAAGATAGGTGAGGAAGCCTCCACGGTGGAATGAAAACTTGGAGGAGATTCAGAACCAATTAATATATTGTAAGGAGGCTGACTGGACCTTGTTTTCAACTAAGGAGAGACATAGAAAGGTACCAGCTTCAAAAGAAATAAGGAACACATTGGTGAGCGACTTACACCAGCTTTTTTCTTGCTCTGCTTTCTCATTATGTGTCAGATTTGTGTGCGTGTGTGTGTGTGTGTGTGTGTGTGTAAAGTTCCTATGTCTACAGTATTATTGTGCATATTGAAGTGGTTTTAGATTCCAGATGTAATTATATTCTGTTGAGGAGCTTGTAGCAGTGTCATTCAGTAAATGCACAATGCTGTATATGACAACATCACATTTTTCAAACCAAACTGTTGTGTCATTAATTGAGGGTTATTGTTCTTCTGAGGAGTGTGAAAGGAAAGGAGAAATACATGGTTCTTTAGCTGATAATTGTCCATGGTCAATGAAGTAAAACCCTGTTTTTGCAGACGAAGATGTATGGTTTTCAAGATTTTCAGCTGATGTGTGTGCTCATTTAAAAATACTTCTCTTCAGATCTCTGCTTCTTTATTAAAAACCTGGGCTTCTCCAGGAGCACTTGAGAAATCTTACTTCTTTTATAATTCAGTTTTGAATGTTATCTTTTGCTACCATTACTTTTGCTCTTAAGTGGAATGTTGTCAGTGTTAATACTTATACAGTTTGCTAATGCATGTATGGATGCTACTTGTTCAAACTCGGAAGTTCAAACGCAATGGAATAAAAAGAGTTATTTGGGAAAGTAATTAACCAGATAATTTTGCATCTAATTAACCATATTTGTGTATGTAAACAAATACATTATAGGTTGATCTTGAAGCACACTTCCATGATATCTTGTTGTTGTTGATACCAGGACAACCGGTTAATTACTTATTTCAGCGGGAAAAAAAAAATCTGACAAACTGGTTGCTGGTCCAGCAGTTTGACTCACCACATTTTTTACTTCACGACCAAATGTTTTGGTGTCTTTATAGACAGTCTTAGAGTTGAGCTTTCCTGGAGGGAAAAAATTAGGTATCTAAGAGGCATTTTGGAGTTTGAGAATATGTTCTAACTGGTTACCTAAGAAACATATTCATCTCTGTGCCCTTCATCAACATGGGAAGCACCTAATATTAAAGATGTGGTTTCTTGCATTTTTCCTAACGTACACATTAGACATGGGACACGTATTTTGGATAAAGTGCTATGAGAGAAATACAAAGAGTGTCAAATTGAACATTTTCATTTGATATCAAGGCTCAGAGATTTTGTTGTTGTTGTTTTTGAGACATCAAGTTGATGAGGCTCGTTATGCAAATTTTTTTCCTTAGTTCTAATATATCACATTCTGGAGAAATACATGTGAGCTATGAGGCACATTGCCATAGAAAAGATTCTTGTTGGATTTTTGTATTCCATAATATTTCTCATATTAGATTTATGTCCATCTAATTTATTGGCCATATTCCCTGAGGACTTTTTTCCATACTCCTTGGAGTTGGAAACAACTTTTAGATAGAAAGAAAAAAACATATATGTACACACACACACACACACACCACCCACATACACACATGTGCGTGGTGTGTGTGTTCTTCTTTCTTTCTAATGAGTCTTTTGGGAGATAGTAGGAGAAAAGAAATCCAACCCTACTAATGGACTTTAGAGTATTTGTGGTCACTTTTCCTGAAAGAAAAGAATGGTAAAATTGCCTCAGGAAGAGTTCTGCTTTCTGTATGATGGAGTTTGGTCTAGTCTGTCTTGAATTCTTTCCTGGTGTTGTGAGTTCCTGGTTAAGGTAACCTTACTTGTCTTCTTTGTGCTATATGCCTTTATCAGAATTAGCACTCACCGCCTCATGGGACAGAGCATTGACAAAGCTGTATTGAATGTTTCAAGTTGCTATTACACAATGCCACACTCACAAATTAGGAAATATATAAATAATGAACTCAGATTGCAAAGGATCTGACACGAGTATATGATTGGATGATTGGTATGTGGGAATTAAGGAAATTCAAAAGAAGTGGAGGAAAATATTTCTAGGGTCTATCATTATAATCCCACAAACTGAAAAAAAAAAAAGTCAGCCTGTGTGTGTGTGGAGGGGGGGCAAGTATCTTTTGAGGTTCACATAGTTATGAAGTTGGTGGCTTTGAGAGAAACATTAGCTTGGTGTTGGGGATCTATTAATTGATTATGAGAAAATAGAGAGGAGAGTAGATAATGCTAGAAGAAAATTCCTCTTGTGTGATATGCCAAGACATCTGGCAGATGTTATGTTGGGCCCTAAGGAATGGACAGTTTAATTTTAGCCCTAGCAAGGAAATGGGAAGTTCTGAGCTCTTTTAATAGCACAAGCCTTAGTTTGGGGAAGGTTGCTTAAAAAAATAAGAAAGGAAAAGAAAAGAGGCATTTATTGTAATATTGAAGAATCCAGGGAGCACAAAGATTAAGCTGAAGTTTTGGGGTGAGTGACAAAAATCTTACTTCCTAAGTAGAAATGAATATAAAAATCACTTAAAAGTTGACTAATAGGTACACCATAAATGGTGACTACAAAGAACTTCTAATTGAGAAGCTAGTTGTTTTGTGCCTCGGAGAGATCATCTACCTCAGATCTCCCCTTCCCCCGGCATTTTATTGAAGAGGAAACTGGCAAGGAGACAGGCAGTGACTTGCCCAAGGTCAGAAGGTTCAGTTGTAACAAAGCCAGGCCTAGCGCTCAGGTCGGCTGACTCCCAACCCAGTGCCCTTTCCACCACCCCACTGCCTCTGGTTGTAGCGGTTTGTGAAACACCAGCTCTCCTCTCCAGAGTCCAAGCTTCTCTGAGAAGCTCTGTAATCAAACCCTAGTGGGGCAGGAGTATTGGTTTTTGTTAGTTGAATTTACCATGTTGGGGCTGAGCATGGTTTCGTTCATAGAAGTGATACACTCCAGAGGCCAGTTTTGTTCATGGGCCTTCCAGTCAAGTTGTAGCTAGTGGGTTTGAGACTGTGCTTTTCTTTCAGTTGGCCTACTCTCTTCTACAGTTCTGTCATCCAGGGCTTGGGAGTCCTGTTCCAAATGCCCTTCTTTTGGAGGTTTGTCTGGGTCTCTTGCAACTTACCAAAGTGCCCACAATTGGACTCAGAGGATCTATTTTGCAACATGGTACAGATTTAAATTGGCTTCTCTCAGAGATGCCATTTTGTAATACTGATGAATGGCCAAAGGAGTGAAATCCAGTCTAAAACAATTACTGGTGATTTTCCAGTATTCCAGACTCATCCGAAAATGTGCCCTCCATATTTCTTCTTGGAGCCCGATTCTCTCTTGCAGACCAAGAGCTAGCTATTTACCATTCCCCAGTGAAGTCATGAAGTCATCCTTAAAGTGAGTTTTTAACAACACGGGGAACATTTAACCAGAGAGAGCTAGAGAGAGAGGACAGTACTTTGGGAAGGGTGCAGTGGGTTCCATTTCTGATTCCTCTTGGACAAGCGAAAGTCATTTTGTATAAAAAGAAGAGTGATGTTTGGAAGTTTCCACATTTTCTAAGCTTCTTCCAAACTAAAGCATAAATTCTTAATCCAGGAGGCAGTCTGGAGAAGGTAGTGCTGGATGTGGACTTCTGGCAGAAACACAGTTAACGCTATAAACAGTTGAACCTCAGTGTGGCACTCCTCCAAATGAGTTGACTGTCGAAAATAAAATGTTCCAGAAGAACTGGGAGAACAGGAAAGAAGTTAAAACAGCATGGTTTGCATGCCAGTACTGAAGGAAGGAAAAAAAAAAGTTGGGGTTGGGGGGTGGGGGCATTGGAGAGAAGATAATCCCAAATTGAACTGTCTCCTGGATTTAGAAGACCTGGGAATAGAAGTTTCCAAGTGAGGGAAAATGGATTTTTATGAATTTAGATTGTATTTGCAGTTTACTAGGAAGCTCTTCTTGAATCTTCTGTCCCCTTGAACTTTGTCTCTGGAGAACTGCACATACTGATAAATAGAAAGTCAATCGGAAGTGCTTTGGACTTACATTTTCTGCTTAGAAATACTATCCTCAAATTTGACTACTTTCTAAGGGCTCCTGCCCTTATCGGTTGAAGCATACGTAAGCTTTTTAGCCTTTGGATGTGTGGCTTCAACTCCAGGTTGGTTTTTTCAGGCCTTGGAAAGACAAGAGGTAGGGAGAGTGAATGGGGTAGGAGAGGATGTGAGTATGGTCACCTGCAAATGCATTGTCTTTTAATCCTGGTTGAGCAGATTACGTGGAGTCTTCAAAGCGTTCTTGCCTGATTCCTAGCTGGAGACATTTTTTCATGAGTTATTCTTGGAGGGAAGGTTTCTTTTTGTGCCAGGTCATGGGTATTTTGATATTGATTTCCTTGCTTTCATGTGTTTGCTTGTTCAGTTGCCTGCATGTTGCTTCTGGATATTAATAAAATACTTCTGCTGTGCCTATCCACATCTTAGCCCCAACTTCATTCAGAGAACACTGTACTGCTCTTGGGGGTGAAGGGAAGGTTGGTAGGTACTTATTTGTTCAAAAAATAAATCCTTGAAGATGAAGACGGCTTAATTCAGGGAAGGATTTGCCAGGGTTTCGAGTAGACCTTTAACAAAGACCACGCAAGGAAAGATGGGGAAAATTCTACCAGGGACCAGTAGATCCTGATTAAAATGTTTTAGGATCGCTTCGTAGGAAATTAAGCATTTGTCCAAGATGAGTAAGCAAAGACTTACCTTTGGATTCAGATTGGTTGGAGCACAAAAGGAGCTGGAGGCCCAGACAACTGTGTCAGAAGTAATTAAGCCCGGGATTTGTGGAGAGGCTTATCTGCCCCAGAGCCCAGCTGGGGAAGGCCAACCTTGCTCCCTAAGCCCTCATCTGGCCAGTCGAACCAGAACAGGAGCTAAGGCCTTCAAATTTTGGAGTTTCTCTCTTTCCTGTTCAGATTTAAGAAGGTAAAGTTGCCATTATTCAGTTTTGCTCATGTCAGCTGAGTACTGGCTTCTCTCTTGAGCTGGGAAATGCCAGAGGCTTGCGGGGGGGGGGGGGGGGAGGAGGACTGATTTCCTCTGAGGGAACATTCTCCCTTTTGACACTACAAATGTGCCTATAACATTGTACTTATTACTCAGAAAATAATTGTGCGGTGGCACAATGTGGGATACTTGAAAGATGTTTGCTGCACAAAGGTTCCAATACTCACCTGCAGATTAAGAAATGGGTTTCTAAACCATCTCATTTCTATTGCTAATGAAAAGCTTTGGAAGGCACCTGTGAATTAGAGCTCCAGCTGCTATCATGGTAGGGGAAGTTAGGCCTTGAAAGGATACACGGATTAGCCCGTCAGAAAAGCAAACAGTAGCATCAGCACAAGTAGGAAATAGACAGGATTGTTAAGCTAACAGAAAAGTAGGCTAAAGCATTGCCATAATTATGTGGTGGAAATTTGCTGGGAAGGAGAGACGGCTCTGGATGGGAGAAGGAAAAGCAGAAGAGAGGCAGGGGAATGATTGGCAAGTCCCAAGTAGAAGAGGTCTGTCGACTGGGAAGAGCCTACAGGAAGAAGAAAGGCGTTCCTTTAAAGAAAACAATAAAGCAAGTGGGAAAAGCCCTGGTAATTTGGAGCCTATTGCCGTGAGAAATGAAGACCAGTGCTCAGACCCACAGTCTGGTCAGTTCTTACTGTAAGAAAAAAAAAAAAAAAGAATTGAACTTGGAAGACCCTTTATGTGACTTCAGGGCTACAAATCGGCCTTTCTGATAGAGGACAGATGGACACTTAGAGGAACTGGTTAAGTAGGCCTAGGTGGAGCGTTTCCTGGAAAATGAACGAAGTAGAGAATAGAGCACAGCAGAAAATCGCTGCATTATTAATGGGCAGGCAGTGCGATAGTCCTCTCTACACTTACCCATAGAGCTTCTCTACCTACGCTGTAGGGGTTAGAAGGAATGAAGGAAGAACAAAGACACACTTCTTTCCGAGGGGAAAAGAGTGGACTGTGACAGCCACCTGGAATCCGGTTTGGGATTAAGCCATTTGCTAGAGCCAGGAGTCGCAGGCCAGTCTGTCCATCCGATCCTGGCATTTAAAAATCCAAAATAAGGCCTTTGTGGCCCAGAATGGTTAGCCATTCTAATCCCCAATTACATCATCCCTCTGTGTTGTGACCAATTAGTCGGCAATTGAGTATCAGTCACTAAACCCAGACGGGGCCTGGTCTAGGGGTCCTTCCTGCGGGGTACAATTTGAACACTGGGCTACAGCCCGAAGATGGCCAGAGATAGATGCCAGCTAGAGATTATGTAAGGATTTCACTAACAAGTACTTATCACCCAGAAACTTTTCCTCTTCAGTGGTTTCTGTTTTATACGGTCTTCTCTGAAGACTGGTAATTGGTACTGAGTGTTGCTAGCTGGGGAGGGATGCTGCGTGGAAGAGACCATTTTGATCTGAACGTCAGAGTTCAGCTGTCAGAACTTCTCCCCCTTCTGCTGTCAACTGAATATCATCCCTTCGGATACCGGGTAAGAATACCATCTATAAGGAGAATAAATATGATGGCTTCATCAAAAAAATGCTGCCAGCTCATCTAGAGTAGGTATATCACACAGACCTTCCACAAAATGCTCTTTCTCCTCCCAGAGAGAGACTCATAGTTATTACCAATACTAGGTAGCATTTGTTTAACATTTAATCTGAACCAGGGACTGTTCATATGGTAGAGAAAACTGAGGTTTGGGGAGGTAAAGTCATATACCCAAGGTCGCAGAGCTGGAAAATGGGGAGCCGGGATTCATACCCAGGGGTACTACCTTCTGGCCCTCAGCTGGTGGGAACTGGCCTTGGTTAGTACTTAGTATGCTAATAGCTTATAATCCTGATGGTTTATCTCTTCCAGTTGCTTACGCCAGTAGTATATCCTGGTGTTCTAGAAGGGAAATTTGAGCATAATGGAAAATTAATTGTAATATATTAGTTGATATGAGAGATATAACTTATTGTAATAGCTTGACAAAGTGTGTTTAACTAAAGAGTACCCTGTTTCTGTTCTTCTGAGTTATAGAGGAGATGGTGAAAAACAGCAAGAGACCATGTGCGAGGAAATTTAGAGAATCAATATTTTTAAATTGTACTGTGCGAAGCTCAGGATTGTAGTTATACATGTGGGTATTTAAAAAGGAACACCTACCTGTTACAGCAGAAAGATACGCTGTGTGACTTTTCCTTTTTTTTTTAAGTAAAGAAGGTGTCTTACTTTTTTCCTCCTTAGGGCTCATGTTAAGTCTCACTGTCCCGTATTGGCTCTGGTTTACTGTAAGCACGAGACGTGTTTCCAAAAACCACACGGACGTATTTGAAAAGTAGTTGCACTAATGGTCACTTTTGGAAAATAGCACAGATACTCTTCAAAGCATGGGTGCTAGTATCCCCCACGCCTTTGAGTGATCACCATGTGCTCTATTTAGATCATAGAGACATGATGAATGTTTGGGTTTTATTTGCCTCTCCCTGAAACATCACAGTACAGTAAGGAAGCTGCTGTTCATGGATGACCACAAATGCCCTTAATAGAGTAACAAGCTGTACTGAGGGAGATGGAGCAGGTCCAAATATCCCGAAGATCCCCAGGACAGTAGCTTTACTGTAAGACAGGCAGTTGGGATATTAATTGCTGAGTAGACTCTTTAACCTCAAAACAACTAGTCATGGTTTTTAAAATCTTAACTTTGCTATGGATCTGTTCAGGCAATCTCCTGTTCCCAGACCAGACTCGCACCCAAAATCTTTATAGGAGGATAAGCATGTATCCTGTTTGTAAAGTGTACTGAGGAGTCCACACAGCCACCCATTTTTTTTTTTTTTAACCTGCCCTGCATATCATCTACCAAACTTATCACAACCTTTGTTTTCTTAGATAAAGGCCCTTCATGGGGGGGAACAACCTCAGGAAAAAAAAAAAAAACTACATAGTGGAAGAGAATAACACTGAGCTATACCAAAGCATGTGGTTCTTCAGGTGGAATTTCTGATTTAAGAGCCTTAAGTAGCATCTGTTGGGACCCTAATCAGTAGCACCCAGCCTTCTAAGATACTCCCTCAAACCAGCTTGTCTCAGAGACCAGTTCTTAACGTGGTTCCCCAATTTTCCTCTTACTTCCACGGGGAGAAATCTACCCAGGTTACCCTCAGGAGCTTTGCAGAAAGCACAGGTGAATTGAGCCAACATATCTTTGCGGGTTCAGTGACATCCAATTGGGACAAGGACTTTGAATTTGAGAATACACTCCACCTGAGAGGCGGGGTGGCAGAGGGACCCTTGGAGCATGTCCACGGAGGTAACTGTAGAAAGTCTTATGTATTTAGGCCTAGTGGAGGACTCTCCCATTATACTGAACACAAAAGAAAAGAGCCTCTTCAAAGGCATATCCCATTGTAATGTGAAAAAGCACATTGTAGAGATCACATAAAATGGCATGCATTCAGGAAAGCAGAATTGTTATCCTTCCTTCCACTTGCATGGAAGTTCTCATCATGCATTCCATCTTCTCCTGTGGTTGCCTCTGATTAGTAATTTGCCTGGGGGGAGGGGTGCTGAGAAGTGACGTGGTTTTGAAGAACAGATGTCAGCTGTCCCTGACATTCCTCCCGACTCCTCGGTTGACTCAAGTGTTTTGAGTACTTCACCCATTCTTTCTCTGACCAGTGGCTGTAGCTTGTTAATAATGAAGGAACATCACCCATAGGTCCTGAAATTAGCAAGTGTTAAATGTTATGTGATTATTAGGGGAAAAACAAGATAATCTAGTCAGTGGGCTTAATTAGGTTGTGATTGCCCAATTGCTGCTTCATGATAATTATATTCATAACCCCGTTTCTAGACGTCAACTACAATTATCAAAATTGACCCTAGCACAGGTAAGCGTTAGCGATCTTATTTGAAGCAGCTACTGAACGGTGAATTTCCAATGTTCCCGGGTGTTCCTTTTCCCCCTACTTGCCACCTTCCCATCATCTTTTAGCATTTTTAGCAGAAAGCTAGGTGGTAACATTATTTTGTCTGGGACCGTTACATATTGTATAGCTAGTGTTGATGTCTACAGAACAATACTGAAGTTTTTAAGGGTCAAATATGAGTAAAAGAAAAAAAGAGTAAAACATTAATAAATCAGCAAATAGGAATCTTGAAGCATAAAGATCCGAAGTGGGCTAGATTTTTTTTTTTCCCAGCACGGGAAACCTGTTTAGTAGATTTAATGTGATTCATTTGAACAGAGCCTTTACTTTATAAGGCATAGTCCTAAAGTGTAAAAGAGTCCATTTGTGTTTGAGGTACTGTCTTATCAACGTGGTCATTAAGGTCTGAGGAACAGACGGAGAACTTTTAACTTCATATTAAACCACACCCTCCTATTCCCCAAATTCATGACATTTGCCACTAGAGTATTCTAGTAGAAAAAGGACATGTCATTGCTGGGGACATTGTTTACTGTTTATCGCCCCAGTGAAGGCAATGATTTCTAGGAAATGCAAACAACAACCTGTATCAGAAGTGGGTATGTCAGTGTGACACCATGAATCATTGGGGCCAGATTGTCACTTGGCAGCTTTCCCTTTCTGACATTCAGTTATATGAAAAAATAAGGCACTTAAAATTTGCACGCCGTGGCTAAACTTCAATGCAGTTGAACTGTCTGAACAACTAGGAACTTGGTTACTATATATATGGGTGTGTGTGTGTGTGTGTTTATATATACATGTATATATATATAAATATGTAAACATGTGTATGTTCTCTCGGAGAAGGTGCTTATTTTTTGCTGAAACATCAGGAGTGCAAATTTTGCAGAATTTCTGGGTGAACGTGCAGTTCTTTGTGCAGGTGTCTTCGTTAAGAAAGTGTTGTGTGGTGTGTAGAGCAAACTCCCTGGGACTGCATGAGCACAGGATGAAATTTGTCTGTCCCTTCCTAGCTGTGTGACCTTGAATAAGTCACTTAACCTCTCTGTTCCCATGATTTCCTCCCCAGTAAAAGGAAGATGAATCGAGTCTGTAGAACTGACATAAGGACTACAAAATACTATGTGGATAAGGGTCATGGTTCATAATGGGCACTTGAAAAATGATAGTTTCTTCCTTCCTCACTGATAGAGAAACTGGGGTAGAGATCTCCCAGGGCTTTGCCAGATGTGAATTGTTTTGTCCTTGGTCTTAAACTCCGTTTTTTGAGTCCCGCCTGATTAACTTTGTGCCATGCCTGCCTTAACTGAGGAATGGTCCTCAATGCTGTTGCTCAGTCACAGGGAGGTTTCCCAGATTGTGAACCTCTGCTCTGTGGGCCCTGCGGTGCTGCGCATCCGTGTGGGGGTGTTCAGTAGGGATCCGTAAACTACCTGAGGATGACGCCATGGCATCTTGGAGTAGTGTATTTTCATGGTGACAAAGCCTATCCCAACCTTGCAGAGATATATTCCCCAGAATGTTATGGGGGAACAATTTTTAATCAACATGAACTTCCTTGAGCATTTTGGAAGCAAAATGTCACTACTGTTCCTATCGTTTGGCATCATTCTGGCAAAAATGATTTTGTCTTTTTGAGAACGCAGAGTTCATTGCGATGAAAATCATGCTATGGATGCCTCTCTTGTAGCTTCCCTCTCTTGTAGCTTCACTCATATGGATACCTCTGAGCCAGTTCGAGGACTGGCCGGTGGCCTTGCCTAGAATTGCTTTGGTCTTCTCTGCGCAAATGTTTATTTTGATAGTCCATGTGTACTTGGTCTTATTAATGTACTGTAATATCAGATGCTTTGAGATCTCAGGGGGAAGGAAGCTAATTTTAGAGTGCTGTAAGGGTAGATGATATTGCAAAGTGTAGAGTGGTAGGGCCTAACAAGACTTACCTAACCTTGTTTGCTCCAAGTCAGAAGAACATTTATTGGTGGCCTCCGTGGTGACAGTGTGGTGGTTGGTGGTGGCCGGGGCAGAAATGAAGAACGTTTGAGTGGTTCTTTGGTAAAACAGTACAGAGACTTTTCCCCTTTAAAAAGCAAATTACCTATGATGATTTATTATTTATTTTCTTTTAAAATTTTTACATTTCAAGAACTTCCGGAGAGACAAGGGTGTCCATGGACTATTTTTTTTTTAATTATAAAAATTTATAGTTGCCGCTTTAAAATTGTGTCCAGAGATATTGAGGAGAGAAGACGAGACCATGCATTTATTTACTGGTGTTCAGATCTCTAGGATGATCTCCAGTGAGAGATTTTGGGTCTCCAAGGGTGGACCCCAAGACTAAAGGGGTGGCGGTGTAGCTGGTTCTAATCATATGGAATGCCCTCAGTAAAATAAGACATACAGGGAGAAACAGTAGGAACTGAAACTAGGACTTCTTATGATGCCTGAAGAGCTGGGAGTGGAAAGATTTCTCCAATTTCCTTGAGATTTTGATCAGGGGTGTATTCGGGAGGGCTGTGTTCACACGGGTTGGGTTCTTTACAAGTTGTAAGATCCTTACTCAGCGGTGGCTACAAAGTAGTAGAATAGTGATTGTTTTAACTTCGGTCAAGCTCCTAACTCACCCCGAGCCTCCAGCTTATCTTAAAAATGGAATTCTGTCTGTGGCAAAGGCTAAGGGGCATAATGTATGTAAAGCACCCAGCACCCTGCCAGGTACCCAATAAATGGCCACCTCTGCAGTTCGTTTGCAATGATCAATTAGTAGCCATCCAGCGCCTCTCGTGAAGATGGTTTACTCCTGGCCATTCATCTGCCGCTTGGCTTTGCACGCCTAGTTAGCAGTTGTGGGATGATGTAAAGTTGGAAAGAATGCAGTGTCTTCACTATCCTACAGCGTGTTTTATGGATGCTCTTGTATTTCAGAAATGGGTGCCCATCCATCTCTCCGTTCATCAAACATTTATTGAGCGCCTTTTGGGTACCTCGGCAGGCCTGCAGCATGCCTGGGTGGTCGAACCCCGGGGTGTGTGGGATTTCTCGGCTCTCTCAGTCGAGTTGGGTTCTTTGTTTTGGTAATTGAAATGATTATGATGGAGATGGTGTCCTTCGCCACATTTAAATAGGTTGGAGCCAGGGGCTGGTGAACTGTGGCTTTAACCAGTGGGAAATGGATTGCTGTTGAGATGCCTGCATTTCTGAGTCTTTGTGTGTATATGTTTACAATATCATTTGCTAACCGTGTAGTCAATGCTGCTGGGTACGTAATCTGGCAGATCATTTAAATATTTACTCCAAAATATCTTGTTCTCTGTTGGTGTGAAGTAGAGTTTCCAGATATTTTTAGGTCATTTTCATCTTAGCAACCCCGTTGGAGAGGAACCAGACACGCTGCTGTAAACTGTCCCCACATTTTGATAGAATTTAATAAAGTAAAGTTTAATGGTTTGGTCCCAAGAGGCCAGCGGACCATCTGGTTAGCAGAAGGTTAGGTCGAGTCCTGCACGGCTGCCGGGAGGGCCCGCAGAGCAGCGCCGACGCGCTGGTACCGTGTCCAGTTGCTGAATGCGTGAAGCATTGCAATGGTGCTTTCAGGTCTGCCGAGCCAGCCGCTCTGTTAGCGCCGCTGTGACGCAGGAGAGAATTCAGCTGGGCAAGCGGCAGCATGGGGGTGGGTCTCCAGTACAGGATGTGTAATGTCAACATGAAGGATTGGAGCTGGCGGAAGCAAGGGAAGCACTCATTTCATGCCAGTGCAGGAAGTCTAGAGAGGTGCTTCCCACCCCCTTTGCATCTTGTCCTCTTCTGGAGCTTTCACATTATGTGTTAAATGATTACCTTGTGCGGGGCCCATGGCAAAACTTCAGCTGATTTTCTGCCTCTTTTGGAACCTGCCAGCATAAACAGAGTGAACCACATTCCACACACATGGAGGGCAGGCGAAGGCAAGAGTTAGCTGCACAGCCTGGGAGGAGAGAGGGCCTCGTTAGGCAGGAGCATCTTTGTGCTTGAGATGGAATCCCATTGTCCGGCCCTTTGTGCTCAGATTTGAGACCGGCCCGGCCGTTCAAAGGCTGCAATCATCCCAGAACACTGGGCTGCAGCTGGAGCCTGTAGAAGCCCACAGAATGGTCCCAGAGATTCTGCAGGAGCTTAGCAATTACATAATTGCCATGTAATTGGAGAGAGAGCCATCAGGACTGTCTAGTTCCCCTGGAAAGAAAGCTTATACAATTTGAGGGATAGATTGTTTTCCCTTGTTCAACCTGAAAGCTGATGAGCAAGGACATCAAGCCACCAGGCTGGAACCGGCTCCTCTCACTGGTATGGGACAGGAGGATGTTCACAAGTACACTTGGCTGGACATTTCAGTGGACTTCACAGCTGCATTCAAGGGAGAGAGGGGGAAAGAGAGAGAGAGAGAGAGAGAGAGCGCGCGCAACTCACCAGGTCTCAAAAAAGTGGATTCTTGTATCAGTTGAACACGGTATCTGACTTGTTTCTAATCTGTGAGGCGACATTCTGTATGCATTCAAGGCATGGAGTATTCCAGAGCTTTCCTAGGAATGGGACCAGCGGAGCTGCACTTCATCATGACCAAGAGCCCTCTCAAGTTCTGCTGCCTGCTCTGGAGGATTTTCACAGCCTCTCTTGAATGAGCACTTGCCCCGAGATGCTGCTCAGCGGACGCCCTGCAGGGCCTGTCATCTGATGTTCCTAAATGCTGGAATCCCCTCAACATCAACCATGGTAGTGCCTCGGGCCGCCCTAGGAGCTGGAGCAGACTGGACACTTTGTCTGTGAAGCCCTCACAGCACAGGAATGAATTCCTTCTTTCAGTGACCTGACCACTTGTTTTCCATCGTTGAGGAAATTTTGAGGTGGAGTTGGTTAAATGCAGGCATGAGGGCTGCTCTCAACCGGCGAGAAGTCCGGGCTCCATTTCTTCAGATACGAAACAGTCACCTAAAATCAGTCGCATCTCCTGACCCAAGTGTGGACTTGATATTTGTTTATGTTAAGTAGTTCTGCCCTTCAGTGGTCTTGCCTTTCTGGGGTTGGTTCTGTGGGGCTGCTGGAGTAGAGAGTGGTTTTATCAATGGCTTTCAGTTGGGCCTTTGATCACTATGATCTTCATCTGTGTCTCTCAATTGAACTGTGTTTGTAGTCAGAGCTTCGCAGAGGGCAAATAAAACATTTTGGCTCCTTTGTGAGTTAAAAAAGGAACGGCCAGCGGGCACTGTAAGGAGCTGGACCTCCAAGGTGGATTGGGTCCACAGACTCCTAGACCTTTTACCTTTAGACCTGCTTTATTCTTCACCTCCTGGGTTTAACTCTGAGGTTGATGGATGCAAACAGTTTCTTTGAGAGTTTTGATTCCTGTGAAAGTGTTGGTGGGTTTTCAAGGAGCCGGGCTGTCTCAGCACTGGGCTTTTATTTTGTAGCAATCTGAAGGGGGGTGTAGGATCACCCATGGTGACCCTTTCCTGCGTCATTCCAGGCAGGCCTTGGCATGCTCCAGCAGATGAGTAAGGGTGAGGGCAATTGGCAGGAGGACCCGCTGAGTTCATCTTGCTTCATATCTTAGAAACTGGCCTGACCTTGTTCCATCATCAGTGTTTGGGCACTCTGAGAAACACTGGACCATCTTTCAAGGGTCCTGGAGATGGTGTTGGGAGCAGCGTGCTCTCATACTAGGAAGGGACACTTGACTCAAGTGCAGGACCACGTGTAAGGGAACCCTTTGCTATCAGCGTTGGGAGGTCTGTGAAGACCTTGGCAGTGAGGGCCATGGTATATAGTAGAAAGAACGGAGACCCCAGAGCCAGTGAGTAGCTGCATGACCCTGAGTGAATGATTTCATCTTTGATCTTCAATTTTCTTATCTGGGGGCAAAAAAAATCTGCTTTGTAAGCTTCACATGGGGAATAAATGAGATTGTGAATGTAAATCTCTGGTGTGGAGCCTGACGTATAGTGAGCACATAAAAAATACTAATTCCTTTTTCTCCCATCCTTAAGTTTTCATAAAACACTTATTATAGGCAGAGCACTGCTAACAGTGACTATCTGATTAGGAGTCAGAATACACTTGAGTCCACATGAAGTCCCCATTAGGGGGCTTGTACTGGTGGGACTGATGAACATTTAACATCTTGGTTTTAGGGGCTGGAGCAATATGTTTTATTATATGGTGACTTTTATTTATTTATTTTTTAAAAAGATTTATTTGAGAGAGAAAGAGCGTGGGAGGAGGGGCGGAAGGAGAGAGAATCTCAAGCCCATTCCGCGCTGAGCACAGAGCCCGATACGGGGTTCGATCCCACGATCCTGAGATCATGACCTGAGTCAAAACCAAGTGTCAGATGCCCAACTGACTGCACCACCCAGGTGCCCCATGTACTGTGCTCCTCTATGAAACATGACTCTAAAATCTGGTAAAGGGGGGGGGGAAAGGTACCTTAACCTCTGTTTGCACTATCTTGAACATTCTGTAATAGATTATTTATTAAATTCCTCCGATGAGGTTCTATTTTTGTTTTTTGTTGTTGTTTTGACTATGGTTGCACAACTAACTCCTTTAAAAGAAAAACTTGATATTTCCCAAAAATAGCACAGATGGGAGACAGTTGGGTGTCCAGAACCCAATGGACGAATTAATGACCCCCTCACAGCCTCTTTTCTCTGACCTCTAGCCCAGTGTGCCATTCCTTATGTTGTGTTCCATGAAGCCTTGTTGACTGTTTTCAGGGGAAAAGTTAAAATTTAGCCATGTCAACTTTGAAGGCCAACCAGTGGTTTCTCATGATCAGTTGCTGAACAGGACTTGACTGGAAGCGACAGAAAGGCAGGCCCAGGCTCTCTTCTTTTCCCCAGTGTCATCGGTGCCTCGCAGGACCTGCCTAGGGCAGATGTACAGCATCAGTAAGTAAGTGTTGAGTCAGTAAACCAAATCCAACACTTTTTAAAAGGTCCTGTGCCTTTTCAATATCTGTTCCCTAATTACACCTAGATTTTTTTTCAAAAGACAGAACCGTGTCTTAGTTTCTTCTAAACAATGATTGCTACTCCAGGTATCACTACTATAAAGCATTCAACTTGAGTAAATGGAGATTTGGCCCTGACATTTTAATTTAAAAATGAGAGTTAATGTAAGTTCTTAATCAAGGGGAAACCTCCCAGCTCTGCAATCTCTATTAAATATATTCTGGAAGTAAGAACGACTAGATTGCCATCTAAGGTAAAGAAGCCAAGGAGAGTTTGGGTGTTGGTGGTTTGGGAAGGATACTAATTTGAGGATGACGGTTTACTGGTATGATTCTGAATGACCCCTCGGGGCTTTGTAAAGTTAGATTTTTGTGGAACTGAGTCTGAGACATTGAGAGGAAAAGGTCAAACTCAGGAATACTCAACGGCTCAAGGTCTGTGGTTCTGGAGGAATCTCATTTTTAGTTTTATATGAAAAAGAAAGACACATCTTCTTCCCAGACTTTATTTGACCTATTAAGTCTACACGGATCATGGCATGTTTTTCATGGGGCAAATGGGTGGTACGGAAGCCTCGAGGAATATAGAAAAAAATGTTAGAGAAAGAAAAGATGAGTATGGAGTGTTTCCTGTCAATTTAACATAATTGGAAGAACGGGGCAATGGAACTGGGACAACAGTCAGGCTCTTTGAAGATGGTCAAGCAGGTTCAGAAAACATGCTTCTCCACCTTTGACTTTAGTTCTTGAACATTTCAGTGGAATGATTTAGACCATTGAAAGTCTAGTATGTGCAGAAGCCTTCTAGGTATGAGGTGACCTTGCCGTATTAAAGAAACCCACGGATCCTGTTAGTTCCAACCTCACGGAAGGACATATTCTGAAGAGCCAGCTCATTAAGCAAGCTTTTGAAGGGTGTGCGCTGCAGAGCAGTTTCCTGTTATTTGGTTAATGGTTGACCTAGTTCTATTGCCATATGCTTCCTGGAACGCATTCTAATATAAAGTATGTGTTAAAGCAAGACTAGGATAATAGCAGGAAAGTCAAAGCCTTTCTGAAGCAGAGACCATGTTCATGCTGGCCCAGTGAGGGCAGAATAGTGTATGGGTGGAAAATGAAAAGACTTTTCTCTTCACAGTCCTGTTTACTAATTCTTACGGGAGTCCTCACATTTCATCCCAGGGCATTCCAAGGAGTTGTCTTTTCCCAACGTACCTTGTACGTATATAGCCTGCATTGTTAGTTCATTTCTCCTGCGTGTTAGACCCAGTTAGATGTTGAAGTACCCTGAGTAAAATTATTACTGCAAGGAAAGATTAGATTAGATTTGGCTAAATGGCAGGTGCTTTTGTTTTTGTATTATTATTTTTGTATTGCCAACAAGGGATTAGTAAATCTTTTTGTCTGAAGTTTGGATGGAGTCCAGAGTCTAAGACTGAGGCTTCTTTGACTTATTTTTCATTCTACCTGGAATTGGCAGCCTTGGCCGTTCATTTAGATGGATAGGAGAGTCCACATGGTCATGGGGGCTGCTGAGCAAACTTTGTACCAGACGCACGGTGTTTGTCTTAACACCTTCAGAATGTGAAGAATCTGTGGGTCTAGTCTGCTAATTGCTGGATATTTGGGTGGTGGTAGAGGAAGCTGTTCTTTTCATTGCACATAAAGAAAACATTTGAGGAACCACAAGTGTGTGGGGTGGGGGTGGGACAGGGTGGACAGTTCCTTTTAAATTCGTTTTTTAAAAAATCCCCGTATTGTAGAATGGGACAATGATTCCTAAACCAGCCTGGTGTTCAGAATCATTCTGAGAACTTGGAAACAAAAAGGAGGTTATTAAAAATAGATTTTTAGGTTCTACCACAGGAGAGGGATTCAGTAGGTCTAGGGTGGGACCCTAGAATGTGTATTCTTAGAAGCCTGATTTAGGAACCACTGGTCTTGGGAATTCAGTATCATTAGGCAGGCAAGGGAGGAGGAAGCAGCCACTGTGCTTTAATGTCTCCTATGCAGGAAGTAGGAAAAGGAAAGGAGATGCTGTCAGAACTTGATATTTGTGGCTGCTCATAATTTGAGCTTTGGAATAGGCTTTCGTCTTTTCTTCCCCAGGAAGTCAGTACCTCCAGGGCACCTTAAGGGTACCGTACACTAAGCGATTCGGGTTTGGGCAGTGTCATCTTAGTGGCATGCCACTCCACCACCGTCCCCACCCCCCACTACCCTGTCCTCTCCCTCCCACTGTGGAGACAATGTCAGCAGAGTATCTGTCATTCATCAGTTAAATTGGTTGGTGTTTTTTTCATAGTAATACCTTTGGCTGAAACAAAGGGAGATTACCTTATGTTGATTTCTGTATACAAAGGAATTGCTCCTGATCCACCCAAATCCCTGCTGCTGCTGCTGCTGCTGCTGCTGCTTTTTTTTTTCCTCCTATTAACAATAAAGAGTCCACATGTTGACCGTGGACTTGCTCCATATAGCTGGCCTGGTTTGAAGCTATTGACTCTGATACTGGGCCACAGCTCAATCACCCATTTATGAATCAGAATGGCTTTGACGTCAGGATCACCCTGATTTGGGATCTAATAGTGTGCCTGATAAATAGTTGATCTCCAATGCACAGTTAGTGGATGAATGAATGACTGAACCAGCTAAGTAAACAATGCCCCCAAGAGATAAGAAGTAACTTGGAAAGAAGAAGACTCTGCGTCAAAGCAGTGTGTGTGGTCAACATAACTTTTTTAAGGCTGTTCTCTGCATTCATCTCAACAAAAAGGAAAATGACCCCCTTTTAAAATTTGACAGACCAGACACTTTGGCTTCCAGAGAAAACGCAGGGAAATTGGGCACCTGGGTGGCTCAGTTGGTTAAGCGACTGCCTTCGGCTCAGGTCATGAGCCTGGAGTCCCGGGATCGAGTCCCACATCGGGCTCCCTGCTCGGCAGGGAGTCTGCTTCTCCCTCTGGCCGTCTTCCCTCTCGTGCTCTCTGTCTCTCATTCTCTCTCTCTCTCAAATAAATAAATAAAATCTTTAAAAAAAAATGCAGGGAAATTATTTCTTTATGTGTTCTCTATCTCCTAAAACAACTGTCACCACTACTACCACAAAAAAAAAAAAAAAAAAAAAAAAATCCCTGCACCACCTTCAAGAGAGTGGCACAGAGCAAATATCGTTCAGGCTATTTGATGTTCTTCCTCCCTTCTTCCTTCGAGCTTGAAAGGTCTCATAAGGAGTAAGAAGAATGTTGTTTTGGAAGAGTAGAAGGGAAGAAACAATTGGGTAGAAAGAAGAGAGTTGAGGAAATTTCTCTTCTTGATGGTAATCTGTTGGTAACAGAAAACAGTGGTCATGGCCTAGGAACTCATAGTCATGTCCTTGGCATGCTTAGAAGCTCCAAGAATGGAAGATCGTCTTTTCAAAGTTATTTTGAGGAGCTGGACACTACCTACTAGGCTTCTAATGCTTACCCAAGTTAAGAGGTTGAAGTGCCTCCAAGGCTTTAAGTAGCAGCTGAACATGTGATCTTGTTAACCCCGAGATGTTGTTGAATAGTGACTCAGATCACAGAGGCAAATGATCCTGCCCTGTTCCAGCTGCCCCAGCAGAAATCGGCGTTAGGGTCACCCTGTGGGCAGATGGTACAGAGTTCATATGAAAACTTTAGAAGGACGGCTTGAATTGGCTGTCCTGCACATGGGCCTTAAGTTGAGTTGGTGGACTTCTGTTGCTTGGTGTTTTGGACCCGTCTGACTCCTAAGTGTTGCCAGTTTCTCCCTCCATCCCTACCCCCTATCTCCTCTCATGAACCACTTGAAGAGAAGGGGAGGATGCCAGAGAAAGTCATGAGTTCTCCTAATGATTTGCTCTTTGGATGTTTCCTCATCTAGATAGACGGAGGCTTTTGTTTTCCCCAAGAAAAGGTAAAGTGTGCCCAACGTAGCCTAGAAAATGTGTGATGCCTATTTTGAATAAGATGACAGATGAATAGATTGCATTTTTACTAAATAATAATCCAGAGGTAACTTATGCCCAAGAAGCTGGTTTGTTGGCCCTTCTATGAGAGGAGGTAGCTGCATAATGATTCACTGAACATGACTGATTTAGTACAAAAGAAAAATGGGGGTGGGGTGGTAGGAAGGTGGTTGAGCTTGTTACCTCAACAGACCACTCTTTAAACTTTGTCTGTCTTTTCCTGACTCCAGTATGTTTATGTAAATCCAAAATTATTTTAAAGCTTAAAATGTCTTTCTGTTCCGCTGAGTGAATGTGCTGCCTATTTCAAAAGTTGATAATGACTCAAGGGTATCCAGCTCTCAAGATTCAAGCCACTGCATGTTGGCAATGATACTGAATCCCAGTTTTATAAATAAAATGCCGGGGTGCCGCCTTGAAGATCCAGACAGAGTCTGCGAGCACATTCTAAATCTTGATCCATGGGTATGCAGCATTGTCAACTCCCCCCGCCCCAAAAAAAGAAGAAGAAATTCACCAAAAAACAAAACACACACACACACACCCCCAGAAGAGAGAGTCCCAAAGGGAAGGAGTTACTGTCATCTGCCCCAAACATAACATTACTAGTTATATTCAAAGAAATGAAATCCCAAGCCAGAATGGATCTGTGAAATCATCCTGTCCAGCTCCTTCATTTTGCATCTCTGGAAAGGCTAAAGTGATTTGTCCAGAGTCCCCGACGTTAAGAAGTTAGTTAGGGAAGTCTGAAAAGCAATTTCAGTTTCCTGCCTCCGCCGTCTATGCTTATTCCACTAGAACAGCGTTGGCAAGGAGCTTGTATTTCTTGTGCCCGTTTTGATTGATTGGTGGAGACTGCCCGGAGCTCCACTTTGAGGATTCTGCGCCTTGTCGAGGCTTGTTGGAGAGGAGCATGGAGATCAAGCAGAGAGGGCTGCAGTAGGCGGGAGAGGGTAAATGATAGGCGGTGGCACTTCCCCATACTTGCTGTCCCTTACAATTATGTGTTTTGAAATCATAGACTCACTCTCCACCAAAACACTTTATCACTTGGTATTCGTGACGTCTTCCTATTTCCAAATGTTTTAAACCCAAGAGGAGGATATTCAGTCAGGAGGCGACTCTCAGGCCGAACAGCTTATCCAGGTGATTTATCCAGGGTCACTGAGTTGTTAGGTAGCAGTTGGAACCAATGATTGGGTGTTTGCGGTGGTTTTTATCAACTAGCCCGAGAACCCTCTTTCTGCATTGTTCATATGGTCTCACCTTGATACTGATAAGGGGTCACTCTCCATTTCACTACCACCTTCTTGCCCGTTCTGCATGCTGTCCACAGTTTGCCTTTTATTGCCTACACGCTTTGTGGGACCTCCTAGACCATCTGCTAAATCCTTTCCCTCTGTGGATGGTCAAAGAGGTCATTAACTTGCGCAGGGTCAGGCAGTCAAGTTGTGGAAGGGAGCCAGGCTAGAACCCTGATCGTGACCATCACTGCTCCAAGATATTTCCTTAGAGGTTTCCTACCTGCTACAGCACATGTGATTTTGAAACTAGAAGGAACCTTGGAGGTTATTTATTTAATCTGATTTTATAGCCAGAGAAATGGAAGCCAAGAATATTTAAGGGACTTGCCCAACCCAGGTAACTAAGTTGTCAAGGAGCACAAAACCTCTCTGGGTCTTGAGAAGCAAAGCCAAACCCATGGTATACTTTTTTTTTTTTTTTTTTAACTTTCTTTTCTTTAATTTAATGAGAAAAATGAACTTTGATCACAAAGTTCACAGAGGGCATGACGGCCTTGCAACATATTAGAATCTGTAGATGTCATATAGTTAGAAGGATGAAACTGGTTAGAAAAGGACTTTTTGGATTTTCCTTACATGATGTATGTAGTAAATTTAGAAGGAAAAACTTTGGTCATAAATTTCTTATCATAGGACCCTCACAAGCTTTTTATGTATAATTTTGGAACCCTTTCAGCTTCCAAAGATAGGCTGATGTGAGGACACGTGAGGGGTATAAATGTGCCTAGCAATCCGAAGGGCGCTGTGAACTTGAGATTGTTGGGCGCCGTGCTAGGCACATGAGGGTTTTTCTGTCCCTGTGATTTTGTCTATCTCTGGGATTTGGAGCACCTACTGCCAGAGCTGCGTCCTGCTTACCGCCTGTATGAACTAATAATACTTTGCCCTGGATAGGATCAGTGTTTGGTAGGGAGGGAGCTATGTTTCACAGGCAGAACAATCTGTTCACGTCTCATGTGAGGTGAATGCCATTGGTAATATATAGAAAAGACTGGCAATTTCCCATGCGGGTGCAGCCACTTGCCCCTCTTGGCTGGTCTGGAAAAAGGGCATTGAAGGTCTTCCTATTTTTCTTGCATCTTCAGCAGCACACGGCTCCTCTTGAGCATGCCCAGTGCTACCTCCATCTGTTCCCATTGGCCGAGTCGTATCCCTCTCCCGACCACATTAGCCCATGAGGAAGGAAAGCGATCTAGATTCCCAAGGGATCTTGGTCTCAAAAGGGTGTCGACCCATGGACCTCTTAGGAAGGAGGCGAGGTGGCCCACCTTGGAGCCGTGGCCCTCTGCTGGAACATTTCCTTTTCAAGTGCCACCACTTATAGAATCATCAATAAAAACATTTCTCTTGCTCCCTGGGGAACCTCAGTCTAACCCTGAGCCTTTTGTTTGGGAAGATAATGGTATCGGTTCTACACAAACCTGGGAACAAGCCACTCTTAATTCCTTTTCCTCCCAGTCAGTTGTTTTAGCAGAATGATCCCCTTTCACTTTAACAAAAAGATTCTCTTTCTTGCTTAAAATATTCTGGATGTGCTTTCACTTGCCTTGGGGTCATAGCACATGTCTTCCAGGACTGAAGAGTCTTGTCAGTTGCCCCGGGGTGAAAACTTTAATAAGCGAATGGCACACACCTGGTTTTGCAAAATATTGGCCTAATGGGGCACCTAGGTGGAAGTTCCTCCTTCCACTCCCTGTGTACACACCCTCCATCCCCACCCCTTTTAAAAGAGAGGCCTCAGAAACTGCTGCCTCTTCATTTGTCTTGTAAAACTCGCCTGTCTCTTTGCTGCCCTGTTGTGATCCTTAAGGACCCTGGTTGTTGCCGTCTCTACTGCTGTCTTGGATTTGAAAGTAACGGCAGTGGTGGCATGTGGTATAGGTATGGGGGAGTCTGGTTAAAAGGGCACAGGGCTGGCGAGCTCTATTTGTCAGCCTGTGTATCCCCCTGCCCTGCTCTCTGATTTGCCGCTGCTGCCGTGGGTGTTTGCCCAACCTTTCCCTGCTTGGACTCTTCTTGGTTAGTTGAAAAAAACGACAGCCTGTTTCTCTGTTTTTAGAGACTGGACACCAGGCTTACCTGTCTCTCACTTCTGTGCATTCATTTGATCATTCATTCAAACCTTTATGGAGCGTTTGACTACCGGCCAGGCTTTGTGCTGAATATTGGGGGCTACGGAAAGGAACGACCCAGACTGTCACTGCCGTCTAGAAGCTCATAATCTAGTATTTACATCTCCAGTAGTTGGCAGGCAAAACGCACTGACACACCTCACAGATGCATTATAATGCAGTTCTTTCGGATTCTATGCTCTCTCATTGCCAAAGATCAGCTTCCCCAAATAAAGCTGTTTGGATGTCTCTCTTGCCACCCATTCCCCCTTTGGATGTGTTGGGGTACCCAGGTGATCCGGATGCAGGATCCCTCCCTTAAAAAAAGCTGCAAGTGGCATTGATGTATATGTATATCCAGACCAACTAATGGGCTTGACCGTTTATTTGAGTGCTTTATGCTCCAGACTAGATTCCACATCGATCTCAGATTACATCTGCCATCCTTACAAGATACGTACAGGATTCACAGAGTAGGCATTTTCTGCACTGGTCAACCTGTGTGTCAGTGGATGACATTCTGCCTCAAAGTTTATAAAATCTGGTGATGGCATTTAGCTCTTAGGCCATGAGAACGTAAGGCTTTTCTGGCTTTGACTAGGCTGTGGATGACCTCACTCTTCAAATCTGTTCTCAGCGCCTGTTCCACCATGTGTGTTCCTCAGAAATTCCAGTCGTTAGCCCAGGAGCACCCGAAGTACTTTTTCCAGGAACACTGGTGATCTTCTAGTCTCTTGGTTTGGAAGAGTTTCCCAAACATCTTTAGAAAAATTCTTTCACGCACTCCTAGGGTCCCTTTTTGGGCATATAAAAAGCCAGCACAGGAAACCACTCAAATCATGTCCTAGCATATCTGTCTTTGGCAGTTCTTTTTTCATGTCCATAAGCATGGCTGTACATTGGTTGAATTACGCAGTTAGGCTCAAACGCCATTTGTGATGAGACATTTTTGAGGCCTGTCCCTACCCAAGCTGACATTTAGGATGACCTTCCTAGTATGGGTAAATGACTCGGGTTAGCCAGATGTGTCTAGGTCAGAGGGCATATGCTTTGGTATGGAATTCCAGAGGTCGTTCCCTGCCTTTGTCCTCTACACCAGAGCTCATGTCACTTGCATCATGCTGTGGCATGAAACAATATTGCATCGCAAGGAGTGCATAATAGACTGTGTTGTCCAATTATCATGAGATTACTGAATACTTTTGCCTGGAAACTTGCCAGCAGTAGTGAACAAAGAGATGCCCCAAGCCACTTTCTCACCTTTATTCTTGAAGATTGAATGGCATTCTTAATGTCTGATGGTTTCCTCTGTACCCTTCTTACTGAGTAAAGAATAAGGCAAGCTTTTTTTTTTTTTCTTTTGACAAAGAATGTGGCTAGTACAGGAAACCAAGATTTTTAGCTAATTTGATGAGAATTGGTAAAAAAGGTGGAACAGAGAATACATAGGCTGGAAAAGGAGATGGCCAATTTCTAGAAAATGGGAGATTGTTTGATATATTTACAGTAGTAAAGAAAAGTTCTGCCTGGAACAAAAGTATTGCAGAAATAACAAAAAGAGGCAAAAAAAAAAAAAAGTGCATTTCCCTAGCACACAAACTGTGAAGCCCATGCTTTTCGTTATTGGAAGTTCTGACATTTCTTGAATTCTCCAACTTTCTTGATTTTCAAAATCTAACATTTAATTCCAAAATCTTTATTCATCTCTGTGTTTTCGTTCTCCCTAAGTTATCTGTGTCCTCCGAAAGTTTAAAAACAAGTGATTTTTTTTTTCTCATCTCTGTTGGCGGAGACACACAATGAGCTGCCTTTCCCCTTCTCTGTGGAAAGAATGGAAATATGGTCAGGAGCCAGCGGAGCTCCATACGGATTGACATTCCTTGCTTCTGCTTTTGAAGTTAAGATGGTCACGAGAGAGAAAAATATTTTCGGTTCCAAGCCTAAGAAAAGGACATTCCTTTTCGTCTTGGCACTCTTGTTTTCATGGTGTCGATTTCCCCCAGAATCATCTTCAGTCCCGTTAATAAGTCACATCTGAAAATGAAATCACTTTTGTAAGTTCTTTTCCTCTCCACACCCTTGGTTATAGAGAAGGTGACGTTTTCTTAGATTTATCTGAAGTAGCTTAGGATATATTTTCCTGGCATTTTTTGCTCTGGGTGAGTTCCCATTGTTGATCAAGCATATTCAAGAGAGGTTTCCAGAGCCCTGAGAGACCCATCCATGCATTCTATTCTGTTAAACAAAGAAAAAAATTAGTAAAAGGAAAGAGTTTAGTTTTCACCTTACTTTAGAGAAGGAAATCGCAAAGGAATCATTTTCCTTTTAGGAAGATTGGGGTCTGTAGGTTAAATTTCACATTGTACAAATTCCCTAATGACAGAGAAGCTTCGTGATCAACAATCTTTCTTCAAAATGCATTTCTGTATTGAAAGAGGGGATTCCATTCAAGGCTGTTGATTAAGACATGAAGATGAGGTCTGAAATTGGTGGTGGCCCAAGGTCATTGGTAGAACTAATGGACCATTTGAAAATTATTAGCAGCTGGTTTAATAGAGTTATAATAACTACAGCTGTGTGAGAAAATTCAAGCACAAGGTACTTGGAATGTCCCCTTTGAGGTCCTTTCCTATTGTTCTAGAATAATCCTGGCACCCATTTAACAAAAGTGCAACTTGGACAAAAGATTAGGGAGCTGTGTACATGAGCATGTAATACAGGCTTTATTTGCTTTAGGTCTTTGACCATATTTTAAAAAAAAAATTTTTTTTTTTTTTTTGGCATCATTCAGCTTCTCCTGCAACCAGCACATCCCCATGTCCCCACCAGTAGCACCACAGCATCGGAGTGTTACAGCATTTGAGAATTTTAATGGTTTATCTAAGGAGTGCTCTTTCTTTCCACTTTACATTTTTTTATTAAAAATTTTAATCATATCAAAGGATTTATGGGGTTTAATTTGCCAAACTCCAAGGCAGTGGAGAAAAAGACAACTGAAAGAGATGCCATACTTTCTAAAACACTCCTTTTCTTAAAACATAAATGTTTCCGGTTTTATACAACCCCACAGAGGAATAATTTGCTCAGATAATTGCTTTCATACCTAGAGGCACACATATGCACACACGTAGGCACGTATGTATGCATATATAAATAACATTTGGTCTGTACAGAAATATGCCTGTTTCCTCTGTCATCGGGACCTTGCTAACCCAGAGACTTGACATGGAAGGGAAATGCAGAGAGCATTCTACCCGTTAATGAGTTCCACAGCCGTGAGTCACCCTGGCCCCAGGCTTCTCTGCCTCATCCTATTCCTGCTCTGAGAGTCGGAGGTCTGGATCTCCAGTTCCTCACTTTGGAACTGGGGAAGAAGGTGGGACATGACACAGCTAACATAAAGCAAGAGTCCTCTTCTGCATCCCAGAGCAAATTCCCCAAATATACTACCCAGACACAAAAGTGTGGAAGTCAGGCTTAGATAAATCCCTGCCTTATGTTGATTTGCAAAGCTCTTTATAAATTAGACCAAGGGCTTTCAGTATACATCATGTAAATGTGTTCTCCACAACAACTCCATGAAGCAGATGTGTTCTCTGTGACCCACAGAGGTCAAATGACTTCCCCAAAGCTACAGCTGGTTAAAAGCCAGGACAAAGTCCCAAATCTTGTCTTCTGACCAGCACTTTCCAGTACACCATGGATGACTCACCCATGAATGACAAATGCTTTGTAGGTTTTTAAAGGAAGTTGGGGATATTTAGGAGACATCCTCTAACCTTGTGAGGATGCATCATCATGGAAGGAAAGCACCATGCTCTTCATAGAAGAGTCCTCCTCGGGGCCAGTGGCTGAGATGGCTTGCTATGGCTTATGTAGGATAGATTGGACAGAGGTGAGGACCCCGTAAAGATTTGATAAGATAGCAAATGTTCCCGAAACAGTAAAAAAGACTGTCGTGGTAGTTTCCCTTTGCTTTGACTTCACTCAGAAAGGATGTACTCCAGCTCATCCCCAAAGTAGTACGTTCAAAGCAACAGGCTCTGCTGGAGAAGGGGAAGGGGAAAGGCCCATGGTACTGAAGAGAGGACAGACACTCTATCTTCTAAGGGCCGAATTACCTACCAGGTTTGTTGTCAAATCTTAACTGTATTGTTGTGCAGTGGATCCCATTTTATTGTGATTCCTAAAATGAGTATGAGAAAACAAAGGCTCAGACAGGTTAAGTAACTTGCACATGGTCACATCAGTTAGGTGTCCATGCAGGGATGTGAACACAGATCAGCTGTGATCTTTCCATTGCTCAGTGCTGCCCACAGACCTCTCAGATTGTTGAAAAACAGGATACTGGCATTGCTGGAGGAGGAGAGATGTCTATGCAAATAATGGCTAAAAATTATCGGCAGCAGACTATGTGCCCAAATAATTTTTATGTAGCACCTCGTTTAACCCTTACTGTAATCCTATGAAATAGTACTACCATTTTGAAACCTGGATTCAGACTCAGGCAAGTGGGCTCCAAGCCCATGCTCCTGACTGCCACGCAGGATACAGCTCTGCAGGCCAACTGCCAGGTTCAAAATAGCCCTTGTTGGCCCAAGGTGTTTTTCAGCTGGATCTTCTCTGGGGTGGGTACGTTATGAAAACGACCCATTTAACAACATAGGTAAAGAAATCGTGGTTTGAGGAAGTCCTTTCTATCTCTCTTATTACCGAGATAAGCTACCGAGATATTATTTCAATAATCCACAAAGCTTGATGGGACACCTCCCTTGTTGAATGGAAGGGATCTCTGTCTGGTTCATCTTTATCTTAAGGAAAATGTAAAGATATTGCAGGGCTGTAAACCAGGGAACAGATGTGATTAGATTAGCATTTTTTAAACTCTCATTCCAGATGTTCAGCTGCAGTAGGTGACTACCTCAAGGTGAGTTCCAATGCAAACTCTGTGGACCAAGTACTTTGTCCCAGTACTTGAAGTACCTGGCGGTTGTCTAAGTCTATGCTGTCCACTACAGTAGCTCTGAGCCACATGTGACTATTGAGCATTTGAAGAATGCCTGCTCCGAATGGAGATTTTGCTATAAGTCTAAAATATGTTGAATTTGGAGACTTAGCAGATAAAAAAAAAAAAAAGAATGTGTAAAGTATCTCATTAACATGGGTTTATATTGATTACATGTGAAAAAATAATAGTTTGGGATATATTAGGCTAAACAGAATATATTATTGAAATTAATTATAGCTGTTTCTGGCCACTAGAAATATTTAATTTACATACATGGCTTGCAGGATATTTCTTTCTGGTCCAGGTAATTTCCTTGCCATCTAGTTAAGTAGAAAATATCTAAGAAGGCCATTATCATAGGTTGATGTGCTATTTCTGAGTACCATCTGGCGAAAGTATTCCAACCTAAGGACTCTTTTGCTTCTTAAAGTTCTCGGTTGACATTCAATGCTTTCATTGGCACTGTTCTTTTTAAAATACAGTTAAGAATATAATTTTTCATCTGTCACTGAAGAACTTAACTGTTCCTGACATTAAAAAAAAAAAAAAAAAAACTGAGCTCGGACCACATCTCATTGTTTACTCTATAGGTGGGTCAGAAAGTGGTGAACTGGTTATTAGAGTTCACAGAAAGAGCATTGGCTGCTCTCCCTTCTCCCTTCTCAATGTTTAGGTTTGACCCCCCTCCTCTTCACCTCCTGTGGAGCCTCCTAGACGCCCCCCGACCCGCTTCCTCCCATCCCTGGGCCATCTCAGCACCTGCTTCAGCAGCTTCTATCTCACCACCCACCCTGCTTGCCCTCCCAGCCTCAGAAGCCCTTCGTACTGCTGCCAAACAATCTTGAGAGGACACAGCTTTTATTATATCACATTCCCCTGATGAAGGATGATAAGAGTTCCCTGTTGCTGTCCCAAGGAAGGTAGAGGGGGAAGGATCTGACATTTGAGACTCCATAGATGTTATCTGTTTAATCCCTAGGGGATGGATATTTTTAGCCCCATATTTTTAATCCCTAGGAGATGGATATTTTTAGTCCCATTATACAGGTGAGGAAGCAGTTCTGTATCTGCCTAAGGTCAAGGGGTAGGCCATAAAGCTAGATCCTCACTGCTAGGGTGAGGTCCTATTGTATTTCTTTGCTAAAATCTATGCTAGTTCTACTGACCGTGCTGGCTCCCTAGCTTTTAAGAACATTTACTATCAAACCCACGGACTCACTGTGTCCTTTGCTTTCCTAGTTGTTCTAACCATCTTTGTACTTGGAAACCATACCGTAACAATCCATGCTTCATTGTAGAGCGTTTAGAATTCTTCATTCTCTATTTTTTTTTAATGTTAGTCTTGTCTATTTTTTAACTTCGTTAGAAAAAACATGACTTTTCCCTGTCTTTTGTTGTCCCCCCCCATGTCCCCGTGTTTCTTGTTTTTATCTTGTGTCTAGAACCATACCAGCTACTTAGTAGGTACTCAGATGTTCAATAGATGGATGGAATTGGCACATGGTTGCTGATGAATAAATATGTGTTTTGGGCTCAATTGAAAATGATTTTTCTTTTAAATGAGGGCAGAGAACACCAGGTCAATTGACTCCCTCTTCACTAGTCTAGATGTGTGATGAAATGGCCCTTGGCAATGACAAGACACTTGTAAGCCAAACCTTACCTCATTGAGTCTCAGATTTCCCACCTTATCTCAGTCTTGGGATGAGATGGTCATGACTGGTGGCCCATATCTCTCCAGGGGATAATGGATTATATTGCTTCTAATATATCCTGGAGGGACATTTAAGATGTTCCTACCTGTTTGGGGAGAATTGTTGCCCTCCATAGGGACTGTTGGAACAAAACTCAACATTAGGTGGAATGGTCAGTCAGTGGGGTCCACCGATTGATTAAGGTGTGTGTTCAGGTATGTGTTCCTGCCCAACTCTGCTTTTTCAAGTCGTGTGGGACACATCTGCTCCTGTCCGAAGTTTATGAGGAGAGCTAGCGAAGCATTGACATTTGGCCTGTTTGCTAATCGGCAGTTAGTGTTCTGTGGTCAGTCTTGGCTGTACGCCTTTTGTTCACGTGCCCACATTATTGCATGGACACATATTAAGTCTTTAAACACCAAAGTGATCACACACCCACATGTTCCCTAAAATGTAGGCTGACTTGTTGGAACTGGGAGACTTTTTTTTTAAGGGAGACCGTTGAGCTTGTTTACTTATTTCTCTGAAAACGCTTAAATCTTCGAAAGAATTTCCAGCTTGTAATAACTAAAATATATACAAACATTATAGAAGTTGGAATTCAAAGAAAGTGAAAGTTCTTTTTAACCCCAACCCCAGAGAAAACTGTTTAAGGGTTTGGTGCATATATCCTCTCTTCCTGTATTTATATACTAGCATGTTGTTATTACCACTGTCATTTAAATAGCAATAGACTATGCATTCTGCTTTGCAACTTACTTTTACATTTATCTGAAATGTTAAGAACACTTGGCGCCTGGGTGGCTCAGTTGGTTAAGCGTCTGCCTTCGGCTCAGGTCATGATCCTGGAGTCCCGGGATCGAGTCCCGCATCGGGCTCCCTGCCCCGCGGGAAGCCTGCTTCTCCCTCTCCCACTCCCCCTGCTTGTGTTCCCTCTCTCGCTGTGACTCTCTCACTGTCAAATAAATAAATAAATAAATCTTTAAAAATAAAGAAAAAAAGAACACTCCCTAAGAATTCCTTAAGGAGAAGTGCAGGTTTTATAAGGCGGGTAAAGGAGCTGGATGCCTGGGGTTCTTAACCTTTGGTGATGAGAGCTTTGCCTAGCAGGTGCTGAACCTTGGCCATCAGTGACCTCATTCTACTTTCATATGTGGGTCTTTGAAGACTTTTTTTTTTTTTTTAAGTAATTCCAGAGAAATTAACTGTTAGGAGACCAGTTAGTTCTCTTCAAACCTGACATTTCTCATCCCCCCCAAATACACCAGCCTTCTGGAATGCAGTCATGTTTTATGAGTGCAAGTGGTATTTTGTAAGGACACTCTACTTGGTCAGAAATTTCATTGCCAGAGGCAAGAACAGGATAAGGAGCACGGTAATGTGCACAAGGAGGATGAAGGTAGAAACGTATCATTAAGTTAAAAAAAAAGAAACAACCCAAATCAGCTGAGAAGTCTTAAGACAAGGACAGCTTTGAGATTAGGAAGCGGATGCCTTGTGCTTGGGAACAGTGAGGGAAAGAGGCGAGCAGAAGGGTCCTGCTGATCTCGCTGAGGATGGCCTCCAGCCACAAGGCCCCTCGTCACAGCCACATGGGACTGAGGCTAAAGACTTTCTCTATTTCTGATCCCTAGCTCCTCTGTCAGCACCCCCCTCCACACATGTACACACAAATGCACACAGCCCACCAGTCCGGCTTGATTCCTTATCCCTGGGTACTCAGACACACTCTTCTCCACCTTTATAATTTCTCCAAAGGGATGCATGTTACAATTCATGTTTATATTTCATATGCATGGGTTTTTTTTCCCCTTGAAAATTTGTGTTAAAGTATGTCTTACGATAAGTTTGTTTCCAAGTAGAGGAAGGAGAGTACGTAGGTTCCAGCCATTGGCCAAGGCTGGGATTGAACCACACACAGTTCTAGCTTTCAAGGAACTCACAGTACACTGTGGGGCACAGGCAGTTAAGCATAACTACCTAGTGTTATATGAGAATTATAGTATAGCGCATATTACCTAATGCTATATGAAAAATGCTTGGGAGATTTAGGGACATCTAGGAAGGGTCTCAACCCAGCCCTGAGGGGCCAGGCAGGGCTTTCTAGAGAAAGTGGTTCTCAACTAGGGGTGATTTTTCAGACCAGTGAAAAACACTGTTGGTTTTGTTACTGGGGTTGTTGGGGCCAGAGGAGGGAGACATTACTGGCATCTAATGGGTAGAGGCCAGGATGCTGCCAAACATTTTGCCGTGCCCAGGACAGCCCATCCCCGCACCCCCAACAACAATCAATAATCTGGCCCCTGTACCAAGGTTGAGAATGGCCATGTACCAAGGTTGAGAAACCCTGGGCTGAATTGAGACGGAAGGGGGTCAGGGTGGAGAGAGTCCACGGTGTCCAGGGGAGTTACTTACAGAAGAATGTGGGCTCTGGTGGAGAATGGTATGGGAGTAATGGTTCAGTTAGATAAGGAGTCAAAGTGTCCTTTCATTGGACCCTAAGAAGGCTGCTCCTGACCATAGAGAATTGGTTTTAGCAGAACGCTACTTAGAAGGGCCAGATGTAGAGGACTGAAGAAATGAGGAGCACGCAAGCAGTTTGTGAAAAGGGGAAATTTATATGGTAGTAATGGCGGTTATAATTAAGCCTTCGTGTAGGTCAGAAACGATGCCAAATGCTTCATGTTCACTGTCCAGATTATTCCACACAACAACCCTGTGAGATGTGGATTTCTTTGTATGGATGAGGAGGTAGACGTTTGGAGAGTTTAAATAATTGGTCAAGGATTCACAAAGCTCATAGATCATGGAATTGGGATTCAACCCCAGGCATCTTGGACTGGACCTGTATTATTTCCCGAGGGAAGAAGATAGGCCAGGGACACGGGTTGGGTGGATGTGCTTGTGGGGGGGGGGGCGGGGAGTGGTTTCCTCTTGGACGACAGAGAGTTTTCAGATGGGAGTGACTTGGCTAGTAGTCAGAGAGAAATTGAACATGCCGATGAGGTGGGCTCTTGGATGAAGCAGGAGAGGACTGGATCAGGAGCCGGAGTTGAGGAATCAGCCTGAGAGCGGGGGAGTGGGAGCATGTCTTCTAATTGTGGCAGGAGAAGAGGGAAAGGATGGGTGCCCCTTGGGATGAGGAAGGGAGAGGCAGACAGAAGGTGGAAACTTCTTTTCCTTCTCAACCAGACATAACAAAGAATGCAAGGCAGGTAAATATCAGACTACGGGGTAGAATTGAAACGAAGAATTTGCAGGGAGGCCAATCTGAGGTCAAAGAGAAGTTGGGAGAAAACACTGATTTAGACCCAAGGTTGAGTTTTTTTCCAGGTAGTTATGAGGGAAAGACAATGAGTTGGGCTTCATACTTTGATTTCAGGAGTTCATTTTCACAGTCTTGCTTTCACCTGCTTAAGTTCCTTTAAGGAAATCAAGTGTAGCTTTTCTTTTCACAGAACTAAAAGTTTTGTCAGTGCATGGTTAGAGCAACTTGTTGCTTGAAAATTGATTATATGTGGATATAATCAGTTACAAATTATCTTCATGACCTCAAGACTGGAATTCCTAAAATCACTGGATATGGCTCATCTGAGATTATCGATTTAAGGAGTCATTAAAGAGTTCCAAACAGGATAGAAAAAAGGAATGCCAGGGTTGGCAGAAGAGTTAACATTCTCAGTAAGGTGAGCTGTAATAAAGCCATTGGTCACCAATATCTAGTCACATCACTCCAGTGCTTTACAGTTGATGAGTGTTTTAAATGTTCAAGTAATAAAGTCTTGTTGAAAAAGTTCTAAATTATTAAGTAGAAAATGACAGTGTTGTTTGCCTGGGCACACATCTGGGTCATTTACCTTATTTATAAATTCTGGAAACTGTCTCATCTTTTCCAAGTGTTATTTATTTTACTTTTTTTTTATTAAAAGATTTTACTTACTCATTTGAGAGAACGAGCGAGCACAAGTGCATGAGTGGGGGCGGGGGAGGGGCAGAGGGAGAGGGAGAAGCAGATGCCCCACAGAGCAGAGACCCCCACTCCCTTTATTTTCTTGTACAAATGCATTGGCTAGCATTTTCACAACAATGCTAAGTAATTATAATCCTTGTCTGGTTTTTAACTTGAATTCTTTTAATGTTTTATCATTAAGCATGGTGCTGAGTTGTGTGTATATATCCATATATTATCTTACTAAACCATTTTTATTAGAAATGGATCCTGAATTTCATCAAATGCTGTCTAGCCCGTTCTGTATTGATCAAATTATTTTTTCTCCTTTGACTGCTTAATGTAGTGCAGTATAGATTTTCTGGTATTGAAAGACTGCCTTCCGGCAGTGAATCTCACTTGATCATAGAGTTATATTCCTTTAATGTGCCCTTGGATTTTATTTGAATTCTTGCCTCAATATTTATAAGTATATTGGTTGCTTTTATTAACATTATTATTGTTTTGAGGTAAACTTTGCTATCTGTGTTACACTAGCTTTGGAAATACATTGATGAAACTCTTAATGCTTTAGACTTTGGACCAATTTCAAAAATATCTGATTTAGTGATTCTTTGAAGGCTCTCTGGTGATTGGGTTGGCTCTTTGTCTCTTTCCTAGTGTTCCATTGGTATGGTTTCTTCTTTGATTAATTTTGGTGATACATGTTTCTAGACAGTCATCCATTACTTTTAGGTTTACATATCATTACTGAGTTGCACATAGAAATTTCTAAATATAGTTTATTTTTATTTTCATTTACATTTGTGAATATTTTCTGCTTCTTATCCTTAATTCTCTATATTTGTGGCCCCTCCCCCACGCACACCTTTTCTCTTATTAAGCTAGCTAGAGATTTTTATTTAATTTTATATGGTATTAGATTTTTTTTTTTTTACTGTGGTTACTTGGTCAGTTTTATTGTTTTTTGATTTTTTAACCCCTGATTTTCTATCTTAATCTTAATTAAATGCTTTCTTCCACTTTTCTTCCTTTTTCTTTCTCCTTGTGTTGAATGTTTAATTCATTTAGTATTACTTCTTTCTTTATTTAGTATCATTTCTTGATTTTTATGTTATTTCTTCTTGATTAGCAATTTTCATAGAGCTATGAAGTTTCCTCTAAGTACAGCTTTTACTAAATTGTGTGTTTTATATACATAACATTTTAAAAGTCACATTCTATAGATGAGTTTTCATTTCTGGTTAATCCAGAAATTGTTGAGGAGAATGTTAGAATTTTCCAAGTGTTTGGAATTTTTTGTCATTCCCCCCCCCCCAGGTTTTATTGCATGATAAGTAAAAGTGATGGACTTTTTTTCTATTTGTAATTTATTATCTGCTAATTCTGACATGATGGACTCCCGTAAACCTCCATGGGCATTTGAAAATCTTTGTAATGTCCCACAGTTGCTTGAAATGAAAATGTGTTTTCTATGTCTAGGATATAGAATTTGAAATTTATCCCTTAACTGAATTCTGACTATTAATTCTTTTCTTAGTTGGCTTTCCTCATTTAATCTATTAAGTGCTTATGTCTATTTCTTCTTTTATTTGTTGCCATTTTTTTTTTCCTTTATTTGGTGATGTTAGGGGGCATAAATATTCATGATAAATCTTCATGGTGGATTGTACTTTTTTACATTAAGTGTTCATCTTTCAACTTTTATAATTATAATTTATTTTCCTTTATATTGTGAAAATTTTCTGCTTCTTATCCTTAATTTTCTTTAAAAATTAAAGGTAAGCCTAAAAGCTTTTTTGTGAGTTTAAATTTGAATAATATTAATCATGATCTCTACTTTTTCTTTCCTTGATGTATCTTTTACATTATTACAACTTTCAAACTTTTTTGTCTTTTTACTATGTGTGTCTCTTATACACCAAACGGAATTAGAGTTTGTCTTTGAATCTACTCTGGGGATATTTTCCATGGGAGGATTTATCCAGATTGCCTTTATTGATATAACATATATACTTGATTCTAATTAATTTCATTACTAGTATATTTCTGTGCAATGTCCTTTGTCTCGTCTTTTACTACATGGTCTGTGTTGATTAAAAAATTTAAAAGCTACATGATCTGTTTTAATTTTTATTACTAATTAAATTTTTTACTTTAATGTGCTTTATACCTTTATTTGGGGATTTATTAACTTCAGAAGGAAGCAATATCTAGTATTTTTTTTTTTATGGTCTACTATGAAAGTTGAGAACTTTCCTCCCACTTGTATTTATCCTCTAATGCCTACCTCTTTGTTTCTGTTATTATGCTTAAGGATTTTTCCCAGTTCTATGCAATTTATTGTTATTCTAGGGGGTAATTTATTGTTATTGTAATTATTACATTGAAGGGTTTATAATCTTGTTTTGCAATTATTATGAATTATTCAGTCTTAGTTCTAGATGAAAGAGGATTCAGTGCTTACATCTGTTTACCTCTACATTCCATATTCTTGAGATCTCAATTTTGAATCTTCTCTTGGTTGGATATCTTCCGTCATTGAGTAGATATTGAAGGAGAGTTATTAGTAAGTGCAGCATCCCTTGACTCTGCTGATTGGAAAATGCTTTCTTATTACTTGTATACATGGTTGCAGAGTTGGTTGGGAACTGAATACTAAAGACGCTCCTCTCTTTCTCAAGCCTCTGTAGACATCCCTTCACTGCTTTCTGTCACTGAATGTTTCTGTGAAGAAAAAGCCCTGAATTTCTCCCCTGGAATTGACTAATTTAAAAATATCTCAATGTTATGGCGTTCAGTGTTTATTCTTGAAATTCTGTAACTTTACCAAGATGTCTCAATCTGATGATTCTCTGTTGTATTTTCCTGAAACATCAGATATTTCTTTATTTCAACAAAATTATTTCCTATCACAGATTTGAGCATATTTTGTTTTGCTCTGTTTTGTTTTGCTGTCTACTTCTAGAATACCTTTTATCTGTATGTTGGGTCTCTGTTGTTTTCAAACCTTCTTCTCTGTCATCTTCTCTACCTGCTTTCATCTGCTTGTCCTTTTCCTCTGCATTTTGTGCAGTTTTTTTGAAGACTGTTTTCCACATCATCAACTTTGTTTTTGGTTTGTGGATTTTGTCTCTTATTACTTTAATATATTTATTGGTTCTGCAATGATATTATTTTTGTTGTCAGTTTCTTTCTTCAACTGCCAGCTCCCCTTTCATCTCATTCTGATGTCTTATCATCTTATCTTTGATCTCTTCTTTCATAGGATCTCTGTTAATTGTTGTATGTAATTTTCTTCTGCGTCCTGTTCTTTCAAAATAGATTATTCATTGGTCTTTTCCATACGGTTTCTTTCTATCACCTTTTTTTTTTTTTTTAACCTGGTTCATTTTTTTCTAATTTATCTCTGGTTGGGACATAACTATCAGAACTTGGCTCTTGGCCCCCAAACAAGGAAGGGTAATATCTCTTTAAATTTTCTCCTTGAGTCCTGCTCAATTCTGCTTTCAGAGCCTGAGTTTGGGTCTTGATGGGTTGTCTTACCTTCTGTGCCCTTTGAGCAGTCTACCATGGTCCCGTGGTTAGGTTCCTAGGCAAGACACAGTTGATGAATTTTATCTCTGAACTCTGTGATTCTAAGTCCCGCTTTTGATTTGAGGGCCCCATTGGTCTGTTGCTTTGGTGTTGCCCAACTTTTTTCCCCTTTGTTTTATGTTGTCCCCCTTCTTTCCCTTCAGCCAAGGCTTTGTTTGCAGTTTGAGACAATTAGCCACCATTTTTTTCTGGGAGTCCCTTGGTTAGCTTAAAGCACTTATCCTTCCTTTGAGGGATTTCCAAACACATCTGTGTTTTCAGATGTTGATTCTTCAGATTTAGCTCTGCACTCTAGCTTTGGTGTGATAATCAAATAACCACTCCAAGTTTGGAGGTGTTTCCTGGTAAGATTTTGTTGATCACGAAAGCCTCCCGTCACGGAAGAATCTTGGGTTTTGAGGATTTACCCAGCTCTTAGTATTTTCTGGATAAAATACTCTAATTCTTTCCTTTGTGGATTGCCACATCTCACTTTACAAATATCAAGGACGCCATGTCATGAACTGTTCTGAAGTTTTTAAGGGAGATGAATATCAATACGAGCATTGTATTGGCCACAATATTCACTGTTTCAAAGACAGGAACTCTGCCTTTTATGAGTGTGCTCTCCATAGTTTCTGATGCTGGATTCTTCAACTTAGTGTTTTCCCATTAACTGCTAAATAAGAAGTAAAATATTTGCAAACATTGGTCCTCTCTTAGGTTCTTTGAAGACTGCATAGCTATTAACTGTAGTCATTCAATGAACAGCATTTAGAAATAGGATTCCCTGTACATTGGGGAAGGGGATTTACCATAGTAGCCCTAGGGTCAGGGACTGTTTCATAGGAGGGAAGATTTGAGCTTAATCTTAAGACATGAGTGGGTATCAGAATCTCCCCAAGGGCTTGTTAAAGTACAGATTGCTGGGCCCTTTTGGACACATTAAGTCTGGAGAGGAACGTGAGAACTAACTAATTTCCACCAAATTCTTGGATGATGCTGAGGCTGCTGGTCTAGGAACCCCGCTTTGAGAATCATTGTCCTAAATGATGGGGATTACTTAGACCATCACAATGTAGGTAAAAGTATTCTATAGGGAGGAAAACATGAACAAACGTAGAGATCTCAGCATCTTCTTGATTTCTAAACCATTCTCTTCGTTACGATAAGGGACCCTTTGTAAGAGACCCTTATGGGGAATATTTAAAAAGCTAAAGATGATTCCCAGCCTTTCTGATGCATTGACTTTTTTGTATCCAATACATGAGTATAGATGTCTACTAGGAATATAGATAAATAGAAGATAAATACATACGTATATATGTACATGAGGTAAAATATTCCAAGCTGTGGTTGGTTTCAGAACATAATGTATAATTTGAAGTAAAACCTGGTATCAGCAATGTTCTGGAGTTAATTGGTCCGAGCCACACACTAGATGTGCCACGAGGAGACTGGCTTCCTTGCCAGGCATTCGTCCAACTGACTGCTCTTCTCCTTCCCATTTTAAAAGAACTGACCCTGATATTTCCAGATACCCCTAAGACTCATTCAGCTGGCCTCTGCAGTGACTTTGTTGGCAGTGCACATTTTCCAGAAGAAACAAGACGGTGTTTCTCATGGGGTAGATTTGGCAGGCATAAAGCTACTACATAACCTTGTTCCGATTCCATGAGGTTGGATTCTGAAGAAAGATAATTCAGTGTTATAGCTCTTGTTCTTCTGTGTATGCCTTTGTCAGCAACTTTCAGTCTTCCAGATGTGTTTCCAAAGTAGCAACACACTGTTTGCATGCCTAAGAAGGTCTTTGAACAGTCACACTGCAGACGATGGATTTTGTACCTTTTCAGTTGCTCTCCTGAGTGTAGAATTCAGAGCAGAGGAAACACGGGAGGTTATTCTGGAGTCAGCCTCCCCAGTGAAGAAAGGCTCTTGTTAGTGAGCATATATGGGGCATGGACTTGATGTGTGAATAGCTGTTAATGAGCTGAATAACATTTATAGAGTGTCTTTGCTGATTTCCTTTCTCAAATTATGGAATTGGAAAGATTTTTTCTTTTTTTCCGGCTTCAGAGAATTTGTGTTCTAGAAGCCCTGGGCAGGTTATTTTTCATGAGGCCTCAGTTTCCCTACCTAAAATGTGAAGACATTGGACCAGGTTGATCTGCATGGTCTTTAAGATCTCCTCTCTTGTGGACATTATGAACTGATAGGTAATTAACTTTTAGAGTGAATTCTTCCATTTGACTGAAGGAAGGCACGAGTAATAGATTGTTTCAATGTTTTTCAGGGACGCAGACGAGAGGAAATTCTGCTCCTACCTAATTCCGTTATACCTCCCTCCACTGAAAATGTTTATACAGTTTTGAGCTATAGGGGAGAATTTTTCCTCAGGCTTTCCGGAATCCTTGCAAACAAGAATTAAAAGGTTTTTGTGGAGGGAGGACAACCAAATCGTCTCAAGAATAGCCCCAGGTGATGATGCCAGGTGTCACATCAGCTCAGGGAAGCTTAATGGTGTTATAAATATATGGGTGGAATGATGCAGCCAGAGCACCTTCCCCGTGGATCATGAGGAAAAGGAAGATGGCCACTTACTTAAATACAAGGACAAGTGAACACTTAGAATTCCTGGTACCCCAGGAGTTAGCTAATCATTATGATGTGGCTTATTGAGTTTCATCAGTTGGAGTGGGGAGGAGGGTTGTATAACACCCAGTTTTGTTTTTCTGGCCATTGGAGGTTCTCTGGAATTGCTTAGGTTCCTAAATGTTTAGCTTTCAGTTGGTACCCCTGGCATGTCTTCTCCTGGGAAGCAGGCATGCATACACTTGTGCATACAACAGTTCTCATCAGGACCAGACCTGTGCTGGGCCCTGGGGTTCTAAGAACCGAAAGGAGCCCATGGCTTGTCCTCTGAAGAGTGATTTTGAGTAGCCTGGGACCCCACCACTTTGAAAGAAGATAGTTGTACATAATGAAGAGGAGAACATGTGCATCATGTTTCCCTCAGAAATTTTAGTTGGAAGCCACATGTTAAGTGTAGAACTCGACCATTTTTAATGACATTGGCCCCTTACCCTCAAAGCCCATGCCTGGGACCATCAACAAACAGTGCAAGGGCCTTACCACTAAAGAAAGATGGACCAGTCACTCACCTTAATCTTACATTTTTTCCTTGAAAAATTTTTAGTAAAATACACAAATCGGAAAAATAAAACTAAAGACTCGTGATCTATGACCTGAAGACTAGGTCATTTAGAATCATAGAATCATAAAATCTTTGAGTTGGGAGAGAATTTGCTGATCATCTAGGTCAGAGATTCCCTGGCCGGGACCCCATGCAAGGACTAAAAAGGCAGGTGGGTTATATACAGAGACTGAAAATAACCCACAGACCGACCACTTGTGAAAAGGTTTCCAACCTCTGTGCCATTGACATTTTGGACCAGATCATTCTGTCCACAGTCGTGGGGACTGTCCCGTGCTTTGTGGAATGTTCAGCCACATCCTTGGCCTCTACCCATTAGATGCCAGTAGCGCCCCAGTCTCTGGTTGTGAGAACCGAAAATGTCTTCAGAAACTCCCAAATATCCCCAGCCTGGGTTTTTTTGGTGGTGGTGGTGGTGGAGGAGTGGGGTGTTGGTGGTGGTGGAGGGGGGGGTTGGGGGGGGTAGGCAAAATTGCTCCTGGTTGGGACCACCACTGCTCTATGCTAACATAGAGTTAGAAGAAGACTCTAATTCTCATGTCTAATTCTCATGACCACTCTTTTTTTGTTTGATTGGAATCTTCAGAAGCTCTGACTCATTCATTCAACACATTTGCTGAACCCATTATGTGAACTGTCCCCAGTGCTGAAGATACCAGCTTGAGTAGATAGGCATGGACTTGCTCTCAGAATGCTTATGTTTTAGAAGAAGACAGACCACAAATAGGCATCATGTCAACAGTGAAGGAAATAAAGCAGTGGAATGTGGTAGAGAGAAAGTGAGTGTGGTCGAGATTGTGGAGAGGGGGCTCGATTTCATGGGAGTCAAGGGGGTCAGCAAATGTTAGATGGAGTTGTCAGGGAATGCCTCTTAGAGGTTAGAACCTTTGAGCCCAGACTTTTATATTGCTGATGCCATATAAAACTGCACATTTATTTGTCTCTGAGTAATAATAAAAGTAAAGGAGTGAATTAAGTCAGAAAAAAAGTCTTTCAGAGATGAGAAGGAAAACTTGTAAAATACTCCCTTTTTGTATAAAAAGGTTGAATATCATAATCTAATGTCTTCATTTAGCAAAATGTCCCAGTAAAGGCTTTGAAAGACTTGCTCAAGGTGAACGTGACAGGCAGAGTCGTCACATCTGCTGGAAACATTCTTTTACTGGCTGGATAGGCGTTTCTGTATCCTTGGCATTTTTTCTTTTTCTTTTCTTTTCTTTCCTTCTTTCTTTTTTTTTTTTTTTAAGAGCAACCCAATAGTGAATAAACTGAAAAAACTAAATTTGTTGGGCAAAAATGAGATTTATCATTAAGGGTTTACGGAATGTGGGGCTTGGCGGAGTACAGAAGCATTCTAGTGTTTTCACATGGTGATAAACTCTACTCTTGGGTTGGCAAACAAATGTCTTAACTTTCTGTTTAGAAGTTCTTGGGGTGCAGTGATTTTTAGAAGTAAACTTACTTGCTGAACGTAGATTGGAGATTGCAAGAAAAAAGAAATTCCTTTCCTGTCATTTTTTTTTTTTTTGATTCCTAATTCTTGGGTGTTTGCCAGTTCCATACCTAAATATATACTGTGTTTTCCCTGTTATAAGATTCTATTAATTTGTTGGAACAACCAATGGATATGAATGGGCCGGTTGGTTAGCTTAATAAAGCAGAAGGACAGCCTCTGATAGCTTCTGCTATAGGTGGAGGCCCGAGGAGTAGAGAAAAACAAACAAACAAACAAACAAAGCAGCCCACAGTCTCCTTGGGCAGGAGGATCTGAAAGTGTTCATGATCCACACAGCCCAGCCATTTGGTTTACCTTTCTAGAAAGGAGTCTGCTGAGGGCTTTCATCCTGACAGGGTAGTTAGATCAGGAACCAGGGTTTGGAGAAAGACAGACCCAAGTGCCAGGCTTGCGTAGTCAGTTTTGTCAGATAGAAGAAATGAGGCTGGAGAGGTCATCGCAGCATTTGGATCCGGCCCTTGTGCGCCACTGATATGGGCAAACGGGATAATTCTCATCCAAAGGAAGTGACTTGTCTGAATTTTCTGAGCGAACCATGTACGGAAGGCAATGTGCAAATGTCTGAGGGATTAGATTGGGATTTTTGTGGGCTTTTCCCCTAAATAAAAGAGTTCTCATAGCAAAACTTTCTCATCCTCTCCACAAGTCAACAGCCATACACCATTTTTGGTTTTGTTTTGTTTTGTTCTGAGTGGTCATAGAGAATAAGGTAAACTGTTAAGACGGTTTCTGGATCCATTCACTGAAACTGTGGAACTTAGACTTTGTGTGGTTGGCCAGACCTGCGCCAGGAACAGTTACGGCCGCGAAGACATGCCCAGTGCCTGAGGTCAGTCGGGCTTTCACACCCACAGAGGAGGTACTACTCGATGCATGAGTTGGTCTTTCGTGATGTGAAAGATGAGTTTCACTGGCAACTTCTGCTTACTCTGCGTCTCAGTCAGTTCTGTAATGAAGACCCAGCAGCATATCTGCAACTTCCCTTTAATTTTACAATTTTTATAATGAGGGTTCTTGTAGTGTGAAAAGTGTCTGTAGAAACCCAGCCAGCATTCTGAAGAGTCTCTGAAGGAACACCGTGATTTTCTGTCTCTGCCGTTTGGGTGCGGATTGGCCCTCCAGGAGAGAAATCAGTTAATCTCTTGTTCTCAATGTGCTAGGGCAAGAATGGCTTCAAAGTTTCCTTGGAACTTCCTGATGGGCCCATGACATTTCAGAGAATTCACTCAACACCAAGAATGGCTTTCTGTCATTTGAAAGAACAAGATGAGCTGGGATCTCATTTGTCACGGTTGCGTTTTGAGCATTTTAGTATGAGGAGGCATCCTGGTTTGTTTTGTTTCTTAAGGAGAATATTGTCAGGATGCTTCTCAGAATTAGACTTATCTAGCCAACTGCAGGTTCCCCTTTCCAGACAATGAAGTCTAAAGCTACTGAGATACCACCCTGCTTCCTCCCTTTCTTTTCTAGTCCCTTCTCTCCTCTTTTATCTCCTTGTTCAAATCACACGCTTCCTTTTCTAAGGACAGGAGAGCTGGCAGGCTGCCGATTGGTTTGTTGGCCTCAATTAGCCTTATATCATTGCAAAGGAATGCATGAATTCTCCAGAAGGTATGTACTATCTCTTTCTGTGTTAGGCACTCACTACCTGCTTTCATAACAGGTCACTCAGCCAGAACTGCTTCTTATTTACATATCTGACAGTTTTTTTAGTCACTTAGATTATATCCCTGGATGCTCGTCTCATTTTAATGATGATCCCAAAGGCATCTGTTATGAAATACTACTCAACATGCCCTGTAACACTTGAAAACTTGATGCAGAACAAAGCTAAAACAAGCGATAACCTGAAAAGGACCATCGTTGGCCAGAAAGCGAGTGGGTTATTAATCTGTAGATTGCCTGCTTCAGACTTGTGCTGATGTACAAGGTCCACAGATGGACCAGACTGACCACATAGAACAGAGGCAACGTGCATTGGCAGGACTCGGGGTCTCCTGGTATTTCTCGTCTAGTATTTAAATCCAGTCTCATATTGGGGGTTACATATGTGATTGCAAATTAATCCTTTCTCTTCTGAAAATTTGGTTTTGAAGAACAGCTGTGTCTCCCTTCTGAATTCCTTAATTATTTATCCTCCCTGATATGTTAAACCTTTCATTAGTGTGGTGAATTGCCAAGAGTACACAGAACTGCTTAGATCATGTAGCAAACAGTATAAACATTTGATAGGACATTTGAAGACACCACATGGCGAGCCAGGATCTATAGTGGTACTGAATGCTGTGGGCTCGGTGGAGGTAGCTTGTTGTCAGGAGTTCTTTGTTCGTTTATTTTGCTGGCTTATTTTACTTTTTTCTTCTAACTAAACATGGGAGGAGAACATAAATCATTTGTGCTTGTTCAGAAGGGGCTGATTCTGCTCTGATAGACAGAGTCCCTGTCAAATTTGGACTGCACATGCTCATATCTGAGGTCAGATTAAATCAGTAAAATTAATTATTTCATATATATATAGAGAGAGAGAGAGAGAGTCTTCGTTTGCATTTGTCACCTAGATCCTGCAAATACTGATCCTGTTCCTGAAAGGACGTTTCACCTCAGTTTCTTCTCAGTCCAGTCCTGTTTGGGAGGATGCTTTAAATGGTTTTTAAATTACTAGAACTGCCACTTTGACTGTGACAAGGGTAAGTGATAAGTAGTGACATAGAACACCCCTTGCTGTCAGAGTAGCAACCCGCATCCACAAGTGGATGAGTTAGTTGTTTTCCCCCCATTTTTCATCCTTGGCATGAAAATTCTTCTTTCCTCATAATGGCAGTGCTGGGGCTTCGGGTTAGCAGTGCTAACCTCCCAACACGCCCCCTAGCTCTTTGACCTCACCCTCTCGGCTCTTTCCGATCTGCAGATACATTCATAGACTGATCTGCAGGTTCCTGATGTTTCTGTTTTTCTAGCTGAACTATTCCAGAGTTGATGCATTCCACTACCAGTCCTTAGATAATTGGTTTTTCCATTCACTGGAAAGTAAGAAAAGCACAAACAACAGGTGCTAACTAAAACCTTTTATTAGAATTGTGATTCAGGAGAACTGGGGAGCTCAGTGTCTTATAAATGAAACTAGGTTTCTGGAGTGGACAGAGGAAAAGCACCTTATGGTGTTTCTGGTTCTATTTCTCAAAGGCTTTGAAGGTTATAATTAGTTGCCGCTGAATCCCCGTGGCTGTGGCACTTCCCGGCTTTATTTCTGGTCTGCAGTCCTTCAGTCAGAGAACAGGTTCGATCCAGGCAAGGCCTGCGTGTTTTAATTCGGGCACTTCCTGGAGACAGTTGGGACTTTGACTTGAAGACCATGTTTATGCAAGCCTGGAGAACTGTGCTCGCCAAGCTGCCATGGGCGAGGGTTGATGGTGGCCGGCTGGTGAGAACACCGTGAACCATCAAGGGTGCCTCCCCCTCTCCAGGTACGTCTGGGCTGTGAGCGGGAGAAGGACATGCCATGACGCTGCACATCGCCCCTTTTACCTCCACCACGGCATCATGGCTCTCCGGGATCCTGAGCACAGAAAGTGGGTGTGCAGGTGGTGTAAACAAGAGAGCAGCCTGTGTCTATCATCTCCCTCTCCTCTTTCGCCTGTGTATATTCCAGATCTTGAGCAAGATCTCTCTGGGTTGTCTTTGACTATGTCTTCAAGAGCTTGTCAGATGTGGCGAATCGGATTTAGGCTTTCTCATCAAAACCCCACCTTTGGAAATCCCCAAACTAGAAATGGAAATGGAACACACCAGCAATGGGTAATAAGTGGTACTGAAGAGCAATGAATACTTCGAATGGTCTCAGGGTTTCCAGCGTGTTAGGAGGCCTGACCACGTTCGGCACTAGGGCATTAGAGAAGAATCCATATTCATGGAGCAGGTCTCCTCGTGGGTGGTGTTTAGAGTCTAGCCCTTGATGCCTATTTGACCTTGAGGGCCCTGGGAATACTGCCTGGGGGAAGGGTGGTAGGAGATGGGGGTGATTGTTTGATTTGTAGACTCACCCCATGACCCTCTGAAATAGCATTTCTTTTTAGTTAGTTCCGAAGCTTCCTCTTCTGCTTTTGATTTTGCTGATTGGGTCAGTGCGGGGCGGGGAGGGGGGGGTTGCTAATCTCATTATGACAGTATTTTTAAAAGAAGTAAGTAGATATGAGATCAAGGCTTTTAGCTTTAGATCATAATTTTGGAGCAGATCAGTGTCTAGCTGAGTCTTTGAGTGTTGCTGCTCTCTCTGGGTGGATGAAGCAGTCAGATACGCAGAGCTTCTTTCTCCTCTTTTTCCTTGTTGTGGGTTTCTCAGAGGATTACCATCTGCTGTGAAAACCTACTCTGGTTGATGGATGGGTCATCCTCCGGTCGGGCTTTCTTTGTCTCCTGTCCTCCCCCATTCCTTTCTTCTCCTCCCGCTCTCACTTCTTCCACGTGTGTGCGTCCTCGGTCTCATAAACACATCGAGTTTCTGTTTCTTTGATTGTTTAGGCCATGCTGGAAATTTCTGTTTTCTTCTAATGTCAGTGTCTTAAGGAGAAATGTGCACACAAAGGCAAAATGGCTTTCCAAGGAGGCTCTGTCCTCCTTTACACGCTTGGTGCAGACATCAAATTGAAGGCCATTCAGCTGTACCTGAAGCTGGTTCTCTCAGCAGCCTGGAGATTAACCTCTTCTAAGGCTCTGAGCTATTTTTGAGGTAGAGACTGCAACAACATTAAAGCTAGAACCCATTAGGAAATCACTTTCATCATCTCTTCTTTTTCCAAATCAGTGGGGTTTGTTGTTGTTGTTTGTTTTTTTTTTTTTTTTCTGATCTCATGACCCTTTAATCTCCTTTGTAGCAGAACAAGGAGACTGTTGGTTTGTGTTTGCATCCAGTGAAGTTTGAATCCTTGATAACAGCTTCCGAAGACACCAAGATATTGAGAACTGCATAGAGAGATGAATTTCATGTCTGGGTGGATGACTTAACGCTGAAGGTGCCCTGCTTTCCTTGTGCAGAACCATAATTTTTGTTGATGTTGTGCAAACCAGGCTCAAAATTTCCAAAAGACACACAGCAGAAAGCCTTTTGTTGCATTATTTCTAAAGGCTTGAAGTTTTGAAGGGAAGAGATTTTGTTTTCCTCTCGGGCTACACAATGGAGCTTTCAGAGAACCTCTTTTAAAAGGAATAGCTACAGCCTTTGTGTTGAAGGGTGTGTCTGTTGGCAGGGTCTGCTGATGCAGACAGACTGGCTGGTGATTAACAAAGGTCATTAGACTTTGGAATCTGGCAAGCAGAGTCGGATGGTATGTCTTCTGTGTGTGGAAGGACGACTCCCAAGAAGCCAAGGCATTCTGGAGGTCCCCCCAGCCCACCCCCAAATCCTGCTGTAGAACAGGGTCTGGTCCAGGATCGTCCCGCAATAACCAGTTAGCTCTGCTGGGACTAACGAACAGACTTATCAATCATGGGATAAAAGAACCTTCGGAGATCTTGGTGAATGTCATTTGAGGAGGAGAAAGGTGCTGCTTTTCGGAAAGCAACGAAAACAGTTCATTCTTTGTTGAGGAGAAGAGCATAGGAGGAGCCCAGCCTGTTCTTCTACTGCTCATTTCTGATTGTCAGCCTAGCAGAATCCCAGAGAAGCCATGTTGTGCACGGAAGAGAAGCTCCGAGCTAAAATGGCTGCTCCTAAAGCTCAGAGGACTAGGGCAGCTTAGTGAGTCTTAGAGCTTCAGTGACGCAGGAGCTCCTATCTCTTGAAAGTGTGATAAACACATTCAGCAGAGCTGTGGCTTGTTTGGCTGAGATGAAAGGGCTAGGCTTGGGGGATGGGGAGTGCACACTAGATGATCTGCTTTTTTCTGTGAAGTGTTCTAAATGCAGGAGTCGTCTGCACCATGGAAAAATTTGTTTTCAGGTCTAATGGACTGTGCGAAAGGAGAAGTGGGGTGGGGCCTCGGTGACTGCTGTAATTTGATCCAGAGCTGATAGCAACCTCTTCCACACAATTTGGGTTGGTGCTTAGGCATAAAAGCTTGTGTATCTCGAATATTGAGACTTCGTTAGCTGAAAAGACTCTGGTGCACAGTTCAGTGTTTATTGGAAAAGGATAAATTGCTGGGTGAAAGAAGAGGAGGTAAATATCTGTGTCTCACTCTGCAAGCTCAGTCTGTCCAGAGCTGGACTTGCCAGAAGTTATTTTAGCAGGCTATCAGCAGGAGCATTCTTTCATAGAAAATCCGCCCGCAATGGCTCCTTTCTCTACATTTGACATGTTACTCGACTTTGTTCCTCCTGCAGAAACAGTTTACCCTTTGCCATAAAAAGTATTGAAAGTTGCTGTACAATGAAACTATAGAAAGATTTGGCTTCGGCTTTAGTTCTTGGACATCTGGTTCTAGATTACAGTGACTCAGTAGAGTTTGTGGTGAGCTCAATGAAGTAACTCACTGATTAAGATAATAATCGGGTATCTCAACTCAAGATGTGTATTGCGATGGGACAGACTACACCTTCTAGTACATTCTTAACTGCTTAATGGTGAGCCTCTCCATTGAGTTAGTGGGAAGCTCTCTGTGTCTCTCAATCACCTAGTGAAGAACAGAGTGAAGGTACCTGGGCAAGTTTTGCTTTATGCTACCCCAGGTTTACGGCTCTTGGCAGGCAAGTATACACTTCACGTTTGTGAAGGAGAGACGTAGGAAAAGAGAGAGGCACAACTTAGAAGCCCCTCTTCAAAACTGTGTCTGTTACCTTAATGTAAACCAAGGTACCAAGGTGCAACTTTAAACTAGAAACCGGATTGTCACCTCAAGTTGGTGGTTGGAGAATCTCGTGAGAAATAGTTTATGACCTAATTAGATTGGAGAAGCTGTTAGGTTATAATTGGTAGGTAGTAAAAAGCAAAATAACCATTTAGCTTATGAAACACATACACACATGCGTGCACACGTGCGCACGCGCACACACACACACACACACACACACACACAACTAGACTGTTTGGGGAAAGGAGGAAAGAAGCGTACCCCAATATCAGTTAAGATATTAGAATAATAAGAGGCATAATAAAAGCTCTCTCTACCACCAGTGCAAGATTCAGTACTATTTCACCATTTGGGGATTAAACATCAAAGTTCTCATATTAAAACAGCTAATGATGATTGAAATTTGTCCTTTTTTTCTGTACAGACATCCTCTTTACTTCTGAGAAAGGTTCTAGTTAAAAAAAAAAAAAATTGGGGGTCCAAGCCAGAATCAAAGTCAATATCGACTTAACCTAAAAATTTAAATTCAGTCAAGAAATTCAGAAACTACTAAAACTTTTGAACTGTTAAGGGTCTCCTTGACCAATGGCATTTGGAGATGTATTTATATCAAACTGGAAAATGTTTATCTGCCCCCCCCCTTCTTTGAAGTTAGGAACTCAAGGACACTATCCCTAGTATGTCTGATTGCGTTTCTCTGGCCGGTGTTCCAACTGGCAAAGTTCAGTGAGAGAAATCTGCCGATACTAGACATTTTTCTGTTAATGGACTTGTAGCCCTGTCGACTTGGGATGTGCAACCAGGGCAGTTCTTCAGATGCTGTGTTCTGACTTCTGTCACAGGTTCCTAATGTGAGAAGGTAGGCCCAGATCATGGAGGTGCTACAGTGCGATGGCTGTGACTTCAGAGCCCCGTCTTACGAAGATCTCAAGGCGCACATTCAGGATGTCCACACGGCATTTCTGCAGCCAACTGATGTTGCTGAAGACAATGCTAATGAGCCACGATCCGGGTCCATGAATGCCAGTAATCAGACAGAGGTGGAGTATTCTTCTATAAAGGACGAATTTGCGATCGCAGAGGATCTATCAGGTAAATCTTCACCGATTCTCGGCGTATCTGATATGTCCTATCACTCTTCTCTAGTTCTAGCCTGTAGCTGCAGGTCTTGGTATGTGTGGCTTCTTCAGAGTTTCTTACTCTCTGCGAGCCATCTTTGCGATTTGGGCGTCATGTCTCTCTTCTTGAGTGTCCTACGTTATTGTCTTTTCAGCTTCCTTATGTCTCTTAGTTTCCTTTCAATTTGGAGAACGGGATAGTATCTTGCAGAATTCTGGGATGAATGTCACAGTGTGTGAAACGCGTCTTTTTATAGCTGTAGGGCACATTAGTGGAGATGAGGTGAGTATCGTTCCTAAAGCTGAATGCTGCGTCTTCATCTGTGAGAAGCGATATGTGTACATTCATGAATGCTTCATTAATACTCTTCAGGGCCTCATCTTGAGATGTTAGGACTTTTGAATGTGATGTTTATTAATGAAGAATAATTGGAAAAGAAAAATTGATTTGCATGATGGAATTTCTTAATTCTCTTTTGTTTGCTTTTCTGTTCTCACTTACCTCATGCTTTCTCTTTAGGTCAAAATGCAACTGCATTGGGGACTGGAAGCTACTATGGCCACAGTCCAGGATATTACGGTCAGCATATTGCCCCTAATCCCAAACCAACAAACAAGTTTTTTCAATGCAAGTTCTGCGTACGCTACTTTAGGTCAAAAAACCTCCTCATCGAACACACAAGGAAGGTCCACGGAGCTCAAGCTGAAGGAAGTTCGGCGGGCCCCCCTGTTCCAGGATCCTTAAATTATAATATTATGATGCATGAGGGATTTGGAAAGGTCTTCTCTTGCCAGTTTTGCACATACAAGTCACCGAGGAGGGCAAGAATAATTAAGCATCAGAAGATGTATCACAAAAACAATTTGAAGGAGACCACTGCTCCCCTCCCTGCCCCTGCTCCAATACCAGACCCCGTGGTCCCACCCGTGTCCCTGCAGGACCCCTGCAAGGAACTGCCAGCAGAGGTCGTGGAGCGCAGCATCCTAGAGTCCATGGTCAAGCCTTTGACCAAGTCTCGAGGCAACTTTTGCTGTGAGTGGTGCAGCTACCAGACCCCCCGCCGAGAACGCTGGTGTGACCACATGATGAAGAAGCATCGCAGCATGGTCAAGATCCTTTCCAGCCTCCGACAGCAGCAAGAAGGGACTAACCTCCCTGATGTGCAGAACAAAAGCGCCCCCAGCCCTACTTCCAATTCCACCTATCTGTCCATGAATGCTGCAAGCCGGGAGCTGCCCAGCGCTAACGTCTCCAACTTCCGGGGCTCCATCAGTAACTCCATCATGAGACCCAATTCTTCGTCCGCTTCCAAGTTTCCACCCGTGTCTTACCCTCAGATGAAGCCGAAGTCCCCTCACAACTCTGGCCTCGTTAACTTGGCGGAGAGATCGCGTTATGGAATGGCTGACATGACCAATTCCTCTGCTGACCTGGAAACTAACAGCATGCTGAATGACTCCAGTTCTGATGAAGAGCTGAATGAGCTAGACAGCGAGAATGGCTTGAATGCTATGGATCACCAGACATCGGGCTTGTCTGCAGAGCAGCTGATGGGCTCAGACGGCAACAAGTTGTTGGAGACCAAGGGCATTCCGTTTAGAAGGTTCATGAATAGGTTCCAGTGCCCCTTTTGTCCTTTCCTCACTATGCATCGACGTAGCATCTCCCGCCACATAGAAAACATCCACTTGTCCGGAAAGACCGCTGTCTACAAATGTGACGAATGTCCGTTTACTTGCAAAAGCTCGTTAAAGCTCGGGGCTCACAAACAGTGTCACACGGGTACAGCGTCAGATTGGGATGCTGTGAATTCCCAGAGCGAAAGCCTCGCTTCTCCACTGACCGAAGGGGTCGTGTCTTACGAGAGCTCAAGCATCAATGGCAGAAAGTCAGGAGTCCTGCTGGATCCCTTGCAGCAGCAACAGCCCCCGCCGCCACCGCCGCCCCCGCCGCCGCCGCCGCCCCCGCCGTCTCAGCCGCCGCAGCTACAGCCCCCCCACCAGGTGCCACCCCAGCCGCAGCCCCAGCCCCCGCCGACGCAGCAGCCCCCACCGCCCGTGCAAGCCCCGCCCCTGCACCCTTACAAATGCACCATGTGTAATTACTCCACCACGACTCTGAAAGGGCTACGGGTCCATCAGCAGCACAAACACTCGTTCTGCGACAACTTGCCAAAATTCGAGGGGCAGCCCTCAAGCCTGCCGTTGGAGAGTGAGACAGACAGCCACCCCTCTTCCAGCAACACTGTGAAGAAAAGTCAGACCTCAATTCTTGGGTTGTCCTCCAAGAACAATTTTGTAGCCAAGGCCTCCAGGAAGCTCGCTAATGACTTTCCCCTCGATTTATCGCCCGTGAAGAAGCGAACGAGGATCGACGAGATAGCAAGCAACCTGCAGAGCAAAATCAACCAAACAAAACAGCAGGAGGATGCAGTGATCAATGTGGAGGACGACGAGGAGGAAGAGGAAGACAACGAAGTGGAGATAGAGGTTGAGTTGGACAGGGAGGAAGAGCCGACGGAGCCGGTCATGGAGGTGTCCGCATCCTTCTCGGCCCAACAGATTTGGGCGAGAGATGCCGGGGAGCCCCAGAAGGAGCCCAGCTTCAGAAGCGTCGCCCACGACTACAACGCCACCAACGGGGCTGAGATAGAGCTCACCCTTTCTGAAGACGAAGAGGACTATTACGGCTCCTCGACAAACCTGAAAGATCACCAGGTTTCCAGTACCGCTCTGCTGAACACCCAGACTCCCATCTATGGAACTGAGCACAATAACGAGAACACAGACTTTGGTGACTCCGGAAGGCTTTACTATTGCAAACACTGTGACTTTAACAACAAATCTGCCCGGAGTGTCAGCACCCACTACCAGCGGATGCACCCGTACATCAAGTTCAGCTTTAGGTACATCTTGGACCCCAATGATCACAGTGCCGTGTACAGGTGCCTGGAATGCTACATTGACTACACCAACTTTGAAGACCTGCAGCAGCATTACGGCGAACACCACCCAGAAGCCATGAACGTACTCAACTTTGACCATTCGGACCTGATCTACCGGTGTCGGTTTTGTTCCTACACGAGCCCGAACGTCCGAAGCCTGATGCCACATTACCAAAGAATGCATCCCACGGTCAAGATTAACAACGCGATGATATTTTCCAGCTACGTCGTGGAGCAGCAGGAAGGGCTGAATACGGAATCCCAGACACTGAGGGAGATTCTGAATTCGGCCCCCAAGAGCATGGCGACTTCCACTCCCGTGGCTCGCGGGGGCGGTCTGCCAGCTACGTTTAATAAAAACACTCCTTCAAAGACCTTTACTCCAGAATGTGAAAATCAGAAGGACCCCTCAGTTAACACTGTTGTCGTTTACGATTGTGACGTTTGCTCGTTCGCAAGCCCCAACATGCATTCTGTCTTGGTTCATTATCAGAAGAAACACCCGGAAGAAAAGGCTTCCTACTTTAGGATCCAGAAAACCATGCGAATGGTGTCTGTGGACAGGGGCTCTGCCCTTTCTCAGTTATCATTTGAGGTGGGTGCTCCAATGTCTCCCAAAATGTCCAACATGGGTTCCCCACCCCCCCCACAACCCCCGCCACCAGACCTCAGTACTGAGCTTTACTACTGCAAACACTGTTCCTACAGCAATCGGTCAGTTGTGGGAGTGCTTGTCCACTACCAGAAAAGACACCCAGAAATAAAGGTCACTGCCAAATATATCAGACAGGCTCCTCCCACAGCTGCAATGATGAGAGGGTCCGAGGGGCCCCAAGGCTCCCCTCGGCCACCCGCCCCCATGCAACAGCTGAACCGTGGCAGCTCTGAGCGAGACGGCCCTCCTGTGGAGAATGAGATGTTCTTTTGCCAGCACTGTGATTATGGGAACCGGACGGTCAAAGGTGTCCTCATTCACTATCAGAAGAAGCACCGAGACTTCAAGGCCAATGCAGATGTGATCCGGCAGCACACGGCCACCATCCGAAGCCTCTGTGACCGGAACCAGAAGAAGCCTGCTGGCTGTGTGCTCGTCGCCCCCTCCAGCATGGAGCGGGACAAAGCTAAACTGCGAGCGCTCAAGTGTAGGCAGTGCTCATATACCTCCCCCTACTTCTATGCACTGAGGAAGCATATCAAGAAAGACCACCCTGCCCTGAAGGCCACAGTCACGTCCATCATGCGGTGGGCATTTCTCGATGGCTTGATAGAAGCTGGCTACCACTGCGAGTGGTGCATCTATTCCCACACAGAGCCCAACGGTCTGCTCCTGCATTACCAAAGGAGGCATCCGGAGCATTACGTCGACTACACTTACATGGCTACCAAACTCTGGGCTGGGCCAGACCCGTCCCCTCCGTCTCTGACGATGCCTGCGGAAGCGAAGACGTACAGATGCAGAGACTGTGTCTTTGAAGCCGTGTCCATCTGGGACATCACCAATCACTACCAGGCCTTCCACCCCTGGGCCATGAACGGTGATGAGTCGGTGCTGCTGGATATCATCAAGGAGAAAGATGCCATTGAGAATCCCCTCCCCGCCTCTGCCGAAGAGCTGGTGGGTCCTGTGAACTGTGAAAACAGTTTGCCCCCGCCACTCCCCGAGCAGGACGCCGAGTGCCCGGACGACGCGAGGCTTTCCCCAGAGAAAAGCATCCAGCTGGCTTCGGCCAACCCGGCCATATCGTCCACCCCGTACCAGTGCACCGTGTGCCAGTCTGAGTATAACAACCTGCACGGCCTTCTTACACACTACGGGAAGAAGCACCCTGGCATGAAGGTGAAGGCGGCCGACTTCGCCCAGGACATCGACATTAACCCAGGCGCCGTCTACAAATGCCGGCATTGCCCGTACATCAACACCCGCATCCACGGCGTCCTGACCCACTACCAGAAGCGACACCCGGCCATCAAGGTGACCGCCGAGGACTTTGTGCATGACGTGGAGCAGTCGGCCGACATAGCCCAGAACGACGTGGAGGAGACGAGCAGGATCTTCAAGCAAGGCTACGGCGCCTACCGTTGCAAGCTGTGTCCATACACGCACGGCACGCTGGAGAAGCTCAAAATCCACTACGAGAAGTATCACAATCAGCCCGAATTCGATGTCTTTTCCCCGTCACCCCCGAAGCTGCCGGTCTCCCTCGAGCCCGAGATGACCACCGACGGGAGCCCCTCCCAGGTCTCCGTTACCGAGGAGGAGGTGGGAGAGGAGCCCGTGTCCACGTCTCACTTCTCTACCTCACACCTGGTCTCCCACACGGTGTTCCGGTGCCAGCTCTGCAAGTACTTCTGCTCCACGAGGAAGGGCATCGCCAGGCACTACCGCATCAAGCACAACAACGTGCGTGCCCAGCCGGAGGGCAAGAACAACCTCTTCAAGTGCGCCCTGTGCGCCTACACCAACCCCATCCGCAAAGGGCTGGCGGCCCACTACCAGAAGCGCCACGACATCGACGCGTACTACACGCACTGCCTGGCCGCCTCCCGGACCATCAGCGACAAGCCCAACAAGGTGATCATCCCGTCCCCGCCCAAGGACGACTCCCCGCAGCTCAGCGAGGAGCTCCGGCGGGCCGTTGAGAAGAAGAAGTGCTCGCTGTGCTCCTTCCAGTCCTTCAGCAAGAAGGGCATCGTGTCCCACTACATGAAGCGCCACCCAGGGGTGTTCCCGAAGAAGCAGCACGCCAGCAAGCTGGGTGGCTACTTCACGGCCGTCTATGCAGACGAGCACGAGAAGCCGGTGCTGATGGAAGAGGAGGAGAGAGGCAGCTTCGAGAAAGCCGCCGAGGTGGAGGGAAGCGAAGCCCCGGAGATGGAGTGGCTCCCGTTCCGCTGCATCAAGTGCTTCAAGCTGTCCTTCAGCACGGCCGAGCTGCTGTGCATGCACTACACTGACCACCACAGCCGGGACCTGAAGAGGGACTTCGTCATTCTGGGCGGCGGCCCCCGCTTGCCGAACCCCGCCTACCAGTGTAAGCACTGTGATAGCAAACTGCAAAGCACGGCGGAGCTGACCTCACACTTGAACATTCACAATGAGGAATTCCAGAAGCGTGCCAAACGTCAGGAGAGGAGGAAACAGCTTTTGAGCAAGCAGAAATATGCAGATGGTGCTTTTGCAGATTTCAAACAAGAGAGGGTAAGGATATGTTTTGATTTCCCTTCCCCCAGGAGGCCTCTCATCACTGGTGCCCACACGCACTTCTTCGTTGCCAGCCAAACTGCTACAGGCTTCCTAGTGACTTAGCTTGCCAGAGAGCTCAATAAGTCAATTAAACATTTCGAGCTTGATTATCCCCCGGTCTCTGCTCCCCCTCCCCCACGGCCCCGCTCCCCTCCCTCCTGCTCCTCCCAGGGCTCCCCAGGGGAGGGCCGGGGTGGTGGTTTCTCTGGATCTCCTTCTGCCAAGTAGCCTTATCTGAGGCCTAGTTACACGACGACGCTCGCTCTCTTTCTAAGGCAGCTGTGGGCCATCTCTCGGTGTCACCGGCACCTCTCAGCCGTGGTTCTGGTCTGCAGTGTCTGCTACGTGAACCTTAACATCTCCAGGAGTAGATTTTTTTTTTTTATTATTATTTTTTTTATTTTTTTGGTCAAGACGTTCACTAATGGCGTAGCTATGCAACGTTTCACCTGCGTAGTTGACGTTGGTTTGAAAACCACACGACCCGGTGGCTGTGACGATGAGGCTTCGCCACAGAAATCTTCTCTCCTCACAAGTCATAACACATTTGGGTTCCGGAGACTTTTGCCTAGTAGGCAGCGTGCCACGGCTCTGACGAATTCGTTCTGTAAAAATATTCACATAGCTCTCCCTTGGTTTTTAACCTGCTAATCCGCTTTGAAATAAAGTCTGGCTAGTAAGCTACGAGCGTGAATGCCGGCGTGCGAGGGAGGGCTCGGAGTACTGATGGCTACCACTGTATTTTACCAGCCTTTTGGTCACTTAGAAGAGGTGCCAAAGATCAAGGAGAGGAAGGTGGTGGGCTACAAGTGTAAATTCTGTGTGGAAGTGCACCCGACGCTCCGAGCCATCTGCAACCACCTGCGAAAGCACGTCCAGTACGGCAGCGTCCCGGCGGTGTCCGCCGCCGTGAAGGTGAGGACCTGGGAGGGGGGAGGTCTGGATGAGCATTCTTGTGTGTGAGCCACTCGAGTTACTGATTAACCCCCGTTGCTCAAAGCAGCTCAGGAAAGGGCGTCCCAGAATGTGGGCGTTCCTGAGCTGTGCTTGGATCGGTCTGGCTTGTTTTGATTTTTTTGCAGGTTGGACCCTCTTCTCATCTTTCGTGTTTCGACCTGGTCGCGTTTCGATCTGGTTCCCTTCCACGCGGATAGTTTGGTGGAAACGGAAGATCCGGGCCTCTCGGTACAGGAGGCTTTGGGTCGCCCTTCTGTGCTGCATTTAGTGCCATTAGGTGTTTGCTCTTCCAAGTTGCCCGAGCTCTTGAGAGGAATCAAGTGGGTCCTGCTCCCATCATCTTCTGCCCCTCCCGCCGCCTGACTTCTTAACTGTTCTCATCCGGCTGACACTGCAGAGAGCCCAGGAGAATCTTTTACTTCTTAGCCTGGGTCCTCTGAGGAGCGTAAGACACATGAAATCTAACACTACAAGCCTCCCAGTCACAGTAGGGTCCCGAGAACCCCTTGACCTGATTTGGCTCCTTCATCCCCTTTTCCCCATATGTCACTGACCAGCGCCTTCCCTCCTGCCCCTGACTTCTGTTGGGCCGCCTGTTTTGAACATGAACATCACAGTCCCCTCAGCAGCTGCAGTTTCAGTGACCGAGCCACCATCCCTGCCTTCCAGGATATGGCTAAGTACTGATTTTTGGGCGGAGAACTTAGTTAGTTCGGGGCTCAGCTCTTTGTCTCCAGCTATGTGAATATGTTTTTGTCATCGGCCCTTCTCGATCTGGTGTCATGTTGTGCCCACGTGGCATGGACGTGAAGTCTCTGCTTTCCTTCACTGAAGACTGAAGCCCCTCTGGCTCTCAGCAGCACAGCGGCCCCCGGGGGCAGTGGCGGTCGGCCCCCTCCACGCCCCCGCGGTGTGTCCCAGGCATGTTACCTGGAATCGCTTAAGGGAAACAGGGCAGCTCTTTGTGTGTAATCAGTAACCCAAGGAGTCACCTCCAAACACGGGTGTCTTAAGCCCAGGCTGCTCCTTAAGTTTTTCAGTCGATCATACAGCAGCCTCCCGAACGATGGGTGAAGTCCCCACATGCCGGGTGGGGAGGAGCCTGGGTGACAAAGGGCAGGGTCCTTCCCGTTCCTTCATTTCCCAAGGATGGCCCACGGCTCCTAGGTGCCCAAACTTCTCCGTTTTTTTTTTTTCCCCCTCTTCCTTCCTTCCTTCCTTTCTTTTCTCTGAGCCATAACCCTAACCCTGCTTTATGTCAGCTCAGGTGGGATGGCAGTGTGAATGTGCTTTCTAAGATGGGAGCCAAGTGAGTGAATGGTCTTCACAGTGGGAGAGCCCCTCTCTTGGGTTTCCCAGGCAGTAGCAGCCTGAGCCCGGACATGTTGCCCTCAAATCACCAACACTGCCTGACGAATGGCAGGCAGGTTTGCCCTCCCTCCAGGGGGAGCCCGAGAGGCAGGGGAGGAAGCTTGAACAGGAGATGCTGATGAGTTTGGGAGAATGAAGGGAGAGGAGGAGAGCTGGAGACGATGATGATGGATATTTATTTTGTTGGTGGGGCATGTGTGTGTGTGTGGTTCTCTTAGCAGGAGGCCGAAGACCCTTCCCACTTGTTCCTGGATGGACTGGAAGCAGCCAAAGATGCCAGTGGCGCCCTGGTGGACCGGGTGGATGGTGAACACTGCTTGCTTGATGGAATGTTGGAGGATGAAACCCGGCCGGGGGGATACCATTGTAGTCAATGTGACAGAGTCCTGATGTCCATGCAGGGGCTGCGTTCTCATGAGAGGAGCCATCTGGCCCTGGCCATGTTTACCCGCGAGGACAAGTACGGCTGCCAGTATTGCTCCTTTGTTTCTGCTTTCAGGCACAAGTAAGTACTGCCGCGTGCTCACAGGGAGTGGCCGGGAGGGAGGGAGGTGTCGTGGCGGAAGGCAGCGAAGCCGGAGCAGGGGCGGCGCGGAGGAGTCCGAGAGCCCCGCTCAGGGTTCGCACCTGCTGCTTAGCTGCTTAGGTTACCTCGGGCCTCAGTCCCCCCCGTCTGTCAAAGGGAGCCAAGAGCATGAGATTGCTTAACATTAGACTTGGCAAATACGGGCCTTTTTTAAAAGTGCCTATTTTGGAGGCGTTGCTATGATTTACAAAAGACTAGAAAGTAGATGAATTTACTGGCATATCTGTCAAACGTCCATCCAGAACCTCATCGGCATTCGAGGAAGTTCCAATTGAGAAATTGAGGGGCTAAGGAGGTAAAATTAGGACTATTCCCTCATGTGACCAAAGAATCGTTGCTTGAGATTTTTTTTTTTTTTTTTTTAAAGACCTTGAAAAGTAAGGAAGTTACTGATGCCGAGAGGTGCTTGAAGTACAGGGAGGTTGAGGCGAAGGAGCTGCCTGAGGCCCATCACAGCTTTGGAGTTGTAGATTTGGAGTTATTGTGACCGGCTTTGGGGGGTGATGGGAAGGGGGGTGGTTCTGAGAAGAAACGACCTTTTGTTGCCTTTCTCTTTGAACTGTCTGAGAGAGATACATGACCGATGATGTGTGCCACCGTCTTGGATGGAGGTGACCGATTGTAAGACTGACATGCTGTTTCTTTTTAGGATGATTGAAAATAAATGTTGGGCTGGTTGCTTCTTAGAAAGATAAAGTGCTAGTTAGTTGTTGAAATGCAGGAGGAGGCAATGCTTTTCCAGTGGGTAGGATGGGTTACAAACCCTGAATGCCACGGAGCCTGACGTCTCGGCTTTGTCGTCAGATGCATGCACTGACATAAAGCTTGTGTAGTTCTTGTCAGTTTAAGAAGTAGTCATTCCCCAGCATCTATCCTGCTTTCTGACACCCAGTAGAGTCTCTGCAGACCCCTGTGAATAAATGGATACTCCCTGGGCTAGGCAGTGTGCTGGGGACCTGGTGGGGGATATCAAGGGGGTATAAAGATGAAGAGGCCATGGCCCGTGAGCTAAGGGAGCTTAGGGGCTAGGGGAATTACAAACAAAGCAAGCACACAAATGAGGCAAAATAAGGCACTTTAACTTTGTCCAAAAATTTATCAGTAAAATACTATGAAGTTTCAAAGAAGGGAACTGTTACTTCTTCCACTGTGGAAGAATTGGGAAGGTTTTACGGAGTGGGGAGCATTTGAGTCAGGTCTTAAAGTCGGAAGACAGGACTTGAATAGTTTAGACAGGACGTACAACATGGTGGAAGGGATGAGAGCATAAGCCTGTGGAACGGAGCCTGAGGCTCGTGGGGGCCCAGCTGGTGGGTCCAGTCTCACTAATCTTTTAAGTTATAATGTAAAAGAATAGTGGAAGATAAAGTTCGAAGACTTGAGTAGAGACTATATTTGGAGTCTGTGAATGCGGAATTAAGACTTTGTAATTTACCTTACCGGCAAAAGGAAGACTCTGGAATGAGTAGTCATCATAATTGCTGACATTTAGTGAGACTTACTATGTGTCAGGCAGTGCGCTAAGTGCCTTCAAGTATTATCTCATTTTATTCTTAAGTCAGCTTTATGAGGTACGCTCCCACTACTGTCTCCACTTTGTGGATAAGAAAATTGAGGAGGTTTATGTAACTTGCCCAGGCCACGCAGTTTATGAGCAATGGCTGGGATTTGAACCCAGGCCGTCTGACGCCATAGCTCATGCTCTTGAGTTGGAAAAAAAGATGGGAGAAACCAATTAGAAGGCAGTCATAGGTGATCCAAGGAGTTAGGATGGAACTTTGGGAATGGTTAAAGGAAGCAGGATCTTCATGATTTGGAAAAACTGACTTTATTGTAGGGGCTGAGGGATGAGAAACAAAGTAGAGGACAAATGACACCTAGCTGTTCGATCTGGTTGACTGAGGATGGTGGTGTCCTTTGTAGAAGCAAGGAGATGAGGAAGAGCGTCTGTTTTGGAGGGGAAAAAAAAAACCGATGGTTTTGTTTAGGGCTGAGTTGAGTTGAGTTTAAGAAAGCTAAAGGACACCCAGAGGGAGATGTCCGGAGGTGATTAAAAAGTGCTGCTTTGGAGCTCAGGAGAACATTATATGTTTAAATGGTAAGCAGCAACCATTCCCAGATGAGTCATTTAGAAGGGAGTCTAGTTCTCTGGGGTACGGGTACAAATTAGAACGCCTTCCCACACCTTGTTTGGGAGATTTATTATTTTTTTAGACTAGTAATTATTATGAAATACTGGGAGCTCAGCATAACTAAATAACTTCTTTATAAGTTGCTCTGACATACAGCAAACATGGTGGTGTTTATCAGAAGGGGGGAGTGGCCCTTGGATCACATGACTTCTTTGAAACATACCTGTACGTTGCCTTCACATTTACAAACACGGAGACGTGACAGCACATTGCAAGGAGCTCAACTGCTTTGAAACTTGCCTTCCCCTCCTGAGTGTTCACCATGAATGCAGAGTTGAGATTTAAAAAGAAATCCCTTTTTATTTTTTTAAAGATTTTATTTATTTATTTGACAGAGAGAGACACAGCGAGAAAGAGAGCACAAGCAGGGGGAGTGGGAGAGGGAGAAGCAGGCTTCCTGCTGAGCAGGGAGCCCGATGTGGGGCTCCATCCCAGGACCCCGGGATCATGACCTGAGCCGAAGGCAGATGCTTAATGACTGAGCCACCCGGGCGCCCCAAGAAATCCCTTTTTAAATGCAAAATTTCTCTAATGCCTTTTTTGGGAGGAATAAGTTAAGGGACTATTTGATAGGCACTCCTCACCAACTTGGCAGAAAACTTGCATTCCCTGGTATTTCATCTTTTCTCTTTGGATGCCCTTTTCCGATTATATGTGCTTCTAGGGAAGGGAAAACGAGAGTCTACTATGACCTGTTCCCGCTGCCATGTCTCTCAATCCAAAAAGGCTATTGATATTTTCCCTCCTTGAGCCTCCCTTCCCTTTCAAGTAGGCACGACCACTCTTGTCATTTTTGTTGCTGTTTTTGGTTTGGGTAAGCACCATCCTTGGGAAGTAACAAAATGACTTTGAACAGCTTCGAAGTGGGATTGCTGGAAAAGGGCTGGGAGAAAAATGTATGTAATTGTTAATCCTGTCGTTTTTCTCTCTCCTTTATTTTTCTTCTCCATCAAGCTTGGATCGCCATATGCAAACCCACCATGGACACCATAAACCATTCCGGTGCAAACTCTGCTCCTTCAAGTCCTCCTATAACAGCCGGCTGAAAACACATATACTCAAGGCTCACGCTGGTGAGTTGGCCTTCCCGATGCATGAGTCCTCTGGATTTGAAATCCTATGGTCCCTGAGCGAAATTCAAAGTCTCTTATCCCGCACATGAGAAGAAGTTATTCTTGACATGATTGCATGTTCATTTCTATTTTAATCTAATGAAGAAACATAAAGAAAAATTATAGAATCTCCTGAAGCCAAAATACCAAGCCCCTGTCATGCACGTCATAGTTGATTATGTGCTATTAACAGGCTTGTTTTTTCGAGAAATTTCTAAATTATCCAGCCTTTCTTTTCTTTTCTTTTCTTTTTAAGATCTTATTTAGCTATTTGAGAGATAAAGAGAAAGCATGAGCAGGGGGAGGGGCAGCGGGAGAGGGAGAAGCAGACTCCCTTGCTGAGCACGGAGCCCAATGCAGGGCTTGATCCCAGGACCCTGGGATCATGGCCTGAGCCAAAGGCAGACGCTTAACCGACTGAGCCACCCAGGCGCCCCGACCCAGCCTTTCTAATGGAAATGCATGAATTGTTAGCATCTACTGAAGATAATTCCTAACTAAAATAAAAGTGCAGTCTTGGGGAAGTTCAAAGGGACAGAGTCCTCAAGACACGCAAGATTTCTCATGAGATACCCTTAAATACGTTTCCTTACAGCAGATAAGAAATGACTTTGGGTCATGAGTGTCCAGGAGCTGTGCTGGTCTCTGTAACTCTTTTTCCATCTCCTCGTGCTTCCGTCCTGAGCATCCCTCACCTACCACCCTGTGCCCCAAGCATGTTATATTCATCACACTAGTTAATCCTCATGACAGTGCTAAAGGGTAGGTGCTGTCCCCCTCAATGTCAGAGGAGGATACAAAAAAAAGTGCCCTGTTCAAGGCCACATAACCCACTCACTAAGAATTTGACTCCAGAACGAAAGCCTGCATCCTTATCGCTGACAAGATGCTGCTGGTCTCTCTTTTTCGCATTTGATGGAGGATGCTCGCAGGTAGCACATCAGAGCTCAGCCAAGAGAGGAAAAAGGTCTGATGCAGAGAAGGCGGTGGAGAGGGACCGGGGGGCCTCTCCATGGTGTTCTCAGCCACACTCAGAAGCCCAACTCCACAGCACCCAGTGGCCCGCTCAGAGGTTTTGACCACCTTTCCTGATGATGGGTCCCGTCGAACTGGCTTCATGGAGCAAAACTCCTGAAGCCATCCAGCTGCCCCAAGGCCCACTGGGCTGTGGATGGGGATGGGACAGGGAGACTGGCTATAGGGACTTCTGTTTGTCTGTTAGTATTTTTATATTTTCAGGAAAAGTCTACTAAAGGCTATGGAGTAAGAGGCTTCAGGGTTCAGACCGCTATTTTGTAACGTGTGTGCATATTGTAAATTCTTCAGCTGGGACACCCTCCGTCTTTCTCACAGGTCTCCGCCTTGGCAAAAGCACTGTAAGCAGTGGGAGTTGGGTAAATGATTTGGCCTGTGGGAAGGACTTTAAGAAAGTACCAGAGGCTGCCCGCGGACTCCAGGGCACTGAGCTGACCACACACGCGGGCCTTCTGTTCTCACTGGTGCTCGCTGGTTGGCAAGAAGGAAGCATCCAGGAAGAGAGGGGGGAGCGGTATAATTTGTTTCTCTGCACACCTGGGAACCTTGGTGTCCGCGTCTTGGCTTGGAGAAAGCCAATACATTTTCCAAAACGCCTGGCTCATCTTGTCGATGCTAGATGGATTGTTTTATTTTAAAGGGTAAAAGTCACATAGACAAATCAAATAATCTGGATTTGAATTCTCTCTCAGGCTGTGCTCCTTGCCACTACCCAACCAGGTTCATGCAGCCAGGCTTGCATTAAAGAATTTAAAAATGGAATAAGGAGGGCATTGGTATTCTATACAATGATTAATATGTGTTGACACATTTCCACGTTATGTGGTAAATAATATTCTATATATCCATATTTATTATAGTAATAGATACCACTGTTGACAACCGGGCATCATCCGGACTCCCAGATGACAGCTGGGGACTGACTGAGGTTCTTGTTCGGGTCCTCTGACTTTGAACTTCTCTTCCACCTTGGGCTGTAGTTTGTTGCGTCACTCAAGGTTCTCTTCAAGACTTTCGTGGCAGTTCATGCTCTGGGAGTCATCAGTGGTAAAGCGGAGGCTCAGTGCAGAATCTGGGGTGCTGCGCTCACCTCACACGTGAAGACCTTTAGTCATTTTCAAGGTGGCTGGGAATGACCCATCTCAGCTGGGTCAAAGCAAGGGCAGAGGTTTACTTTCTCATTCCTGCTCTGCAGCTCTTTCCACAGTTCCTCCTCCCTGGCCCACGAAACTTTCCTTGCTCAAGGTCCTTTCTGCTCCCCTTTTCCCCTCCACTTCCTTCTCTTTCCTCTCCTCTGGTTTTAAAATTTCACCTTAAAAAGAAATGTTAAAAACAAACAAACAAACAAAAAAACTCCTGCTCATGAGAGAAAATTTGGAAATGAAAGAATAAGAGTCAGTCGCCCCATAATCTTATTCTCTAAAGACCACTGTTGTTAACATTTGATCACACTTCCTTTCAACCATTGCCTCTATGATTATTTTTAACAGTTGTGATTATAATTTAATCTAAAACATATTGTACCTTTCTCTTTGTTTTTCTGAGTATCACTGTTTTCTTTTCTGTTATTTTTTTATATTACTACAAACCCTTCAAGAATTTATTTTAATGAATGATCATTCATCAAGAAGCTGTGTCCACATTTACTTAATCATTTCCTAATGGCTGGAAACCCTGTGTGTTAAAGGATATTTTCTTTTTAAAGATTTTACTTATTTATTTGACAGAGAGACAGCGAGAGAGGGAACACAAGCAGGGGGCGTGGGAGAGGGAGAAGCAGGCTTCCCGCCGAGCAGGGAGCCCCATGCGGGGCTTGATCCCAGGACCCCGGGATCATGACCTGAGCCGAAGGCAGACGCTTAACGACTGAGCCACCCAGGCGCCCAAAGGATATTTTCTTAATATCAACTCTGAGCAGTACAGATATTGAGCTGCAAGCATGAGCATTCAAAGCCTAATGTTAGAAAAAGCAAAGCAAAATTGCTTTCTGAGTCGATCAAGCCAGTGTTTGTCCAACAACATAAGCATGCCCATTTCACAGCCTGGCCTTTTAAAATGCACTTAATTTAAAAGCTGACTTCGGGTGAAGGTGAACCATAGTCTCATTTGGTTACTGTTTCTGTGGTATAAAAATAATTAAAATAAAAGTGCCTACTTTTACTGAAATGTCCTGTTTATCAAAGAATATTGGAGATACACACATGTGCTTATACATATACAACTCTCTCTTAGTTAAAAAAAATGACTTATTTTTACCCATTTCTGCACTATTGATTAGGTAGGGACATGGAGTTTTATGCTGAGGTTTGTGAACTGGTCAAAAACAACAAACAAACCAGGATGTGTGGAACCGAGGAGGTATATAGTCAGCAAAGAAGTGAAGAACGAAAATAGCACCGCAGAGTTTGCACTTAGTTACCCTGGGCTTGGGAAGCCACTGATAGGCCCTTGGAATAAGAATTAAGTATCTTATATTCTGCAGATGATAAAAAGCGTCCTTGAATGGAAGCTGACATGGTCATTTCTAGTGGAGAGAGAGAGAGAATGAGAGACTGGGAAACCTTTCAGAAGGAGGGATCGTAGACATTTGGTTTCCCTCCCTGCTGGGGAGTCAATCCATGGGCTCGTCCCTGTAAGTAGAGCATGAAACGACAAGGGACCAGGTCACTTGATTACGGAGCTCATCGAAGAGTTTCAATCCCAGAGGAGCACTGTGGTTGTGGGAAGGGGCGGGTAGTTGGTCTGTGAGGATTCTTAGACCATGAAGCTTCAGAGACGCTTCCCTCGCTTGAATTAACTATGCCGTTCTGTTTTCTACCCCACCTTCTCCCCTTCCCTTTTTCCTTTTCTACCCCTTACCGCCATCTTTTTCCAGGTGAACATGCCTACAAGTGTTCTTGGTGCTCCTTTTCCACCATGACAATCAGCCAGTTGAAGGAACACTCCCTCAAGGTCCACGGAAAAGCCCTGACCCTCCCCAGGCCACGGATTGTCAGTCTGCTGTCCTCACACGCTCACCACTCCTCCCAGAAAGCCACCCCAGCCGAAGAAGTGGAAGACTCTAATGGTAATAAGGGACTTCCGAGTGCGAGCTAACCACCCAGTGCGGGCGCGGGGGGAGCGGACGCGACACTGGGATTAATTGCCAGTCATTCTTTCTGGAGGAAAATCTAATACAAAACCATGACGGTTCAAGTGAAGGAAGAAATGTGGGAAGGTTGAAACAGTATAGAAATTGGAGCGGGAAGGTGAGGTGCCCTTGGTGAGTGCCTGGTGCCGTGGCCAAAACGTCAGTCTGGACTCGTGTGAGCATTGCTTGTGGAAAGAGCACTCCGTGTGCATGGACTAGTGTTGGAGTCTTTTGTGTGGTTGTGAGCAAGAAAGTGGATGTGATACCAGGCAGATTTATTTCTTTGTTTACTTAATTACTTATTTATAGCCTGTGTTGTTCTGAAAAACAAAACAAAACAAAAAACCCGAAAAACAGAAAGACCTGTGCCGTGAAGAGTTTGGGGGGCCACCCTATGCTACACAGAATTCACAGGAGGAGAGGGAAGGGGGGGATGGGTGCAGGAATTCTGTCTGATTCTGTCGCAATTTAGGGGTCGTGTCGTGATTTCTGATAGCCAAAGGTGGTTGAGGAAGCGGCAGCTGGGAAGAGGGTTTAACTGCCAAGGTTTGGAGCTTCAGAAATACAGAAAGCCATGGAGGGGTCTCCTCGCTGACAGTGTACCCAAAGCTGTGGGGTTGGCGGGAGGTTGCAGGTGTGACTCAGTGAGCCAGAGGACAGCTTGTTGTTTCGACCAGACCAAGAAGCAGAAGTGTTTTGACTGCTCAGCTCACCTCAGGGGGTATTGCAGAATCACGTGCTCAGGACAGGAGGAAGTGTGCGGATTCTCGGGAACCGCCCTTCCCTGCCCCTCCAGTAACCCGACATCTCCTACCAGCTCGAGTTCTTCCCAGCCAGGGAGCGCACTGTTCCCAAGGTCTACTGTTCTGTTCTCAGGAGCACCTTAGTGGACTGGAAGGAAAGTTCGTGGGCTCTTGGCAACAGATGATTGGCTTTTAGTCTGACTTCTCTCAGTGCCAGTTGTATGTTCCTGGGCAGTCGTGGCTTCCACACTCACGTAGAGTTGGATAACGATACTATCTCCCTGACTATCTTGAGAGAGCAAGGAGAAAAGGCGCACATGTTAAATGCCCGGCATAACATCTGACACATGGTGTGTATTGAATGAATGGTCGTTTTATTGCTGTGATTCTCATCCTTTGCAGTTTTGGCCTTGGGGGCCATTGATAACAAGTGTGAATTTGGGGTTATTTTTAATGCAAGGTTTAAAAAGAGAGCCTCTTCAGGTAACCTGAAGATCTGACAGCTCAGCATGTCAACATTATGAGATTATCCAGAGACTAAATGAGGAATCTTCCTTCATGAGGTCTGCAAAGAGACAGCTGTGGGAGGAGAAGAGAAGCCGCGTCCCCAGGCTAAAGCTGCCTTTACTGAGTTAGGGAACTTTGTGGCCTCGCCTTTCCCCCCACCAAATGCTATGGTAAACCCCCGGGCTCCTTACCGGTATTCCTGTCTTAAAGGACTTTGGCTTAACAAGGAAGGCTTGTTCTTTCGGCTGTGGCTTGTAACGAAGTGAATCTCCTCAACTGTTGTGTAGGAGGAGGCTGGGTGCGTGTAGTTGTTTTCTCAAAAGACTTCGAGTCTTGGAGCTGGGGGGGGCGGGCCGGGAGCCTATGCAGAAGAGATGCTGTTCATTGGGAAAGATGGGTATAGCGCAACAAAGGGCAAAATGTCATTTGATGTGAACTGTAACATCTTAATTCACATGATTTTTAATCAATTGCTTTCTTTTGAAATGGGAGCTACATCTGCAGAGCCCTTTGGGTGAAACTGATATATCCAACACCATTTCCAACAAGGGCTTTTCCTGGGACGTTTCTCTCAATGTCATGCCTTTTTTTTTTTTTCCCCTTTGCCCTCCTCCCTTGAAATGTGGGCTGAGTCACAGGGCAGGGGACTCCTACCGACCACTCACTTGACCTGAGTCCATACTCTGCCAAGAGCTGTGCTCTGCACAGAAGAATCATAAATGAATACAGTATCCTCCGACAGCTTAAAACCAAATATTTAGAAGATGCTGTCACCATGGGTTTGAACCAACCATAACCCTAAGCCTGAGGTCTAACCTTTTCAGGGGTGATTTCAGAGCCTTGGAAGTGAGACGAGGGTTGGGACCTTGGGGTGGGTGGTCATGGAAAGACGATAGTAGGATGTTAACTCTGCCAAACGCAGTCTGTCTTTAGTCAACCACGGAAGATAATTTGCAATATATAAGTGTTTTCTTTTCCTTTCTGTAGAAAGAACACAGGAACTGCGAAAGCCCTGGGTGACAACTATTTAGTGAAGCTCACATAGAAGTCCTTGGACTTGTGCTGTTTTTAATGTATATAAATAACCTTTATCAGTGGGTCAGCAGTGATTGGTTTAATTTGATGGGAAAAAATAACTTGATTAGAAGGTGGGTGAACAGAAAGAAGGCCTCAAATGGGCTGTTCTCATGAATGAATAATCCCGTGGACAGAATCTTGGTTTATTCATTCAATAAATGTTGTCTCAAGTCCTTACCGTAGGTCTCGCTTCGTTTTGGATGCCCAAGAATGACTGAAGGGGTTGAAACTGGGAGGACTATTTGCTAGGGAGCTGAGTGGTGGATTCCTAGAAAAGACTAAGTCTGGGGGATGAAGAAACAGCTGTGGGGCTAGACAGTAGCCTGTAAATCATGCCTTGAATGGTGTTTGAAACATGCATGTGAAATCCAATTGCACATTTTAATAGGGAGAAGCTCTGGGGCTGTTGGCTCTCAGTTCGGGTTTCCCACACTGCAGATGCCAGGACACTGGGAACACAAGCACCAAAAATGTGTTGCAGGCCTGGGGGGAGTAGAGAAGCCATAAAACCAGGGAAATCACCAGTGTGCCCTTGGCTTTCCGATTCCCTAGCGAGGGATGGGAATAAAACGAGTTGATATGCTCACTGCTGGGTGCCGTGGTCAAATGCTTGCAGTCTTGAGAGCGAGCCAGTCTTCTCTGGCAGGAGGAAATGGGCTGAAAAAGAAGGTTCTTCCAAAGCTGCTCTCTCTCCCAACCCAGAGGGAAGCACTGCTGGGGGGGGGGGGGGGGGGGGGGGGGGAGAAGAGCCAGGAAGGCAGAAATGAGAAGGTGGAGGGGCGATTTGCCCCCAGCTGCCCGGCCATGCACCTGTTCCGCTCCTGGGCTCTGGGCTGTCCAACTTGACAGGTCTCACCAACACATGAATCCTTTCTAGATTCTCTGTGATCGGTTGTTGGACGGAAGAGCGACGGCTGCGTGCCGGTGGTTCTGTATGTAGGATAATGGGAAACGACACGTAATTGCTATTCTAAACAATGCATTAAGGGGAAATCATCAGGTTGTCAACAAAAGGAAGTGCTCTGCTGTGTTTGTGTTTACTGGGTTCGTTCTCCTGCCATAGAAAATGTAGGACTGCATTTTATCACGCTTTTTTCCCAGTCTCTGCTTTCAGGACAGAAAAATACATGGACACACACTTCTATAACATAACAAAGGAACTAGAATAGCCTGGTTTAGTTAGGAGATTTGGTGAGGTCTCAGAAGCTACATGATCCACGGGCGGGTGGCCATGTCATTGAAAATTGAGCTATATCCTTTCTACAAAGTCGGGCCAATGGTGACATTTCATTATTTTCCTCCCTTGAATGTCCCCCAAAGAACAGGTTATTTTCTTTCTTCTGTCTACCCAGTTATGCTGCATGGAATTGCCTGCTTTTAGGAAATAGCTACTGTGTTGTGTTTAAAGCAAAAATGAGACACTAAGACCAGGGACAAAATAAATAAGGTGAATGAGGATAACATAGTTCTACAGTCTATGCCCTAATGGCAGCCTAGGGAGAACGCCGTGAACTTCTGGTCGTGATACCTTTCTCTCTTTACAGTATAGGTCTTGATACAGCCCATGCAATGGAGAAGTCTTTGCTGTTACGAATTAGAAAAACGTTGTGAGGAGCTTTGTGATTTTTTTTTTTTCTGTTAGAATTTTTCAGTTGGTTTTTCTGTTCTAAACTTGAGAATAATGCTTGATAAGCACTATTTTTATCCAGATGCCTCTCACTAAAGAACTATTGGCACTTCTTGTCATAGCCAAGTCCTGTGCATTGCGTGCGGAGTTTACCATTGGGTCACGCTCTCCCCATTCCAGAGTGGCCTCGCTAGCAAATACTGATGTGTGCTACCATCTCTGTGCTTGCTATCCCTCCGAACCTCCCAGCATCTAACTTCTGCTTTTCCACTCCCATGCCTTTGAATAGGCTCTCCTGGGAGCTTGGAAGGATTTCCTCCCTGTCTGCTTCTGTCTGTGAGCCTCTGACTTTCACTTTCTGTGAAGACTGACTTTTACTGGCCCAACCCTCTACTCTGGTAACTCTTCTATTCATGATCTTCTCAGGGCTCTCTTTGTACTTGCCGATATGCTGCTGGTTCTGTCCCCTAATTTTCTGATGGGAGCAGTTAGGTGTAGGTACATATTAAATACTAACTTCTTTTGAATGACCAGTGATTTCTTGGAGACATCACAATTTTCAATCCAGTTAATTGTGTTGAGTCTCTTATGTCTAACTAACTCCACAGAACCAAATTAAGAGGGCACATTTCTTTCATTTCCATTTAAGACTAAAGTTCAAAAGGCAAACATTCTAAAGATGGAACCTCAGGGACTGCTGTAACAGAAATTTTCTGATACGTTCTGCAAGAAGAAGAGATCTACCTTGATGAAGTGTCTTAAACATTATCATTGTTCCCCGCATAACAAGACCTTCTGTAGAGATGGGAAACCGAAGGTTGAAACAGAGCATAAGCCTTTCCACCCCTCAGAAGGAGACTGAGTGTGGTAGAGCTGGAGAGGTGTCGCATTACTGAAGTGGTCACTTGTTTGCAGAGCCAAGTGTACACGATCATTGACCCCGGAGTGGGCTAGCTTGTTCTCCATCTCTCTATGGTATTCGGTCGCCGAGTATTCGGTGAAATACAAATTCAAAGAAGCTCTAGAATGAAACTGACCAACAAAACTCATGGATTAATAACATTGTCTATTCTACCACAAAATTTGACCCACCAGGATTTTAACATAATATATTCATTAGAAGAGATTCTTTTTATGAGACTTATACCAGTCCATTTCTACACAAATCAGGGATCGGCCAACTTTTTCTGGAAAGGGCCAGATAGAAAATAATTTCCAGCTTTGTGACCCATACCATCTCTGTTACAGCTACTCAGTTGTGCCATTGTAATGTGAAAGCAGCCATAAACACTATGGAAATAAATGGACATGGAGGTGTTCCAATAAAACTTTATATACAAAAACAGAGAAGGCCAGATTTGGCTCATGGGCAGTGTGTCACTGACCTCTGCCCTAGATAATTGGGGGTGGAGGGCGGGGATTACAGCCATACCCATGAAATTAATCCCGTCTTTAACAAATGTCATTATCAACCTTTATATTTAACACGGAATACTCCTAGATGCCACTTGCAATGTAACTTGACCTAAATATATTCTTTATTTCATATATGAAATGTAGGGCATTAGATAGAATTTTTAAAATATTAGCACGTACATTACATTTAAGCTTAAGAGAAAATCTTCTCTAAGGATTATGTTGAGTCTAGCGCCAAACGATCAACTCATTTAACCTTGACTGCGACAATACTTGAGACTTAAAAATTAAGATCTGAGATGCCTCCTTTTCAAAGAGAAGCTTTTCAGATTTCTAAATAGGTCAGACATAAAATTCAACCTTTAAGAGGATCCAATTAGTTGCTAGGGCATCAGACCTTCCACACAGGTTCCAATTGCAATCAGATTTCTCTTGAGGTGAAGGAAAGAAGAGGTGGTTTCTTTAAAAATGACAATAATGAAGTGGAGATTCTAGAGTGAATAATTGCGACGTACAAAGACTTACATCGTTTCTAGCACATGGGATACAAGGCGTCATTTTAATGGCTTGACCGTAATTTTTCATAGGTTCTGCTGGTCACAGAAATTATCTGACCAGAGAATACTAACCTTCCCTTTTTGACCTCAGAACTTCTACATGAAAATGTGATCTAGAGTTTATTTTAATGCTTATTATGAAGAACGGCATTTCCACCAGGAAGATTTAGAGGTTTGTGGTGCCAGCGATGCCGTGGTACAGTGATTCTGGATCTTCCATCATATGCCCAGCGGTTTTCAGACATTAAGCTCTTAGGACTTGGCATCCATGGCAAACACAAAACCCCCAGAATCACCACCACTCCGAAGTCACGTATCACATGATAGACCCTTCCCAAAGAACACACCTGCCTGAGATTTCTGTGACTTTTTGAATTAGCCACAGTTTCATGTGCCAAGGATTAAAAAACATTTCAAGTGTAAGCTTTCCGTGTCCTGGGAACTTAGTCAACTAACCCATCTCCCTCTTCTCATGCCAAGAAAAACATTTGTTCATCAGAAAAATAAGCATATACTGCCGAACTCACTCAGAGCTAGTTCCTAGCAACACTGGAGGTTTGCTTCCTAACTCCACGTCTGATTTTTGCATCTTTTGGTGGGTGGCTTAGATGTTAAGCCTTAAGTCTCCTAGAACCTATGGTGTGGAAAGTAACTGAAAGAAAGAAGAAATCTATTTTATTCTTTGGCAGAAAATATTTTCTGTTATTGGTCAAATCATCTAAAACAACTCCTCTCAGTTCTTTTTGGAAATAAAGAATTTTCCTGGTCTTCTCATTGCCCTCATCAAATTTTGTTTCTCTGGAACTGGAGCTAGATATTTTAGCCCAGTTATATTTGATATAAAATCCTCTTCTTGAGACACATGATTCTATAGGTCCTCTCCTCGCTTTCAAGTATCGTTCTGCTCTAGAGGATTTTATGCAAGCAGAAGGAAGAGTATCGTGTCTTGGGGGGACCGGCTTGAGTGAGCCATGATTCAGAGATAGAGATCCTGGGACAGTCTTATTGGATCCAGCAGAGGGTATGTCCTAAGCAAGTATGAAAAAGATTTTTTTTTTCAGGTGCAGAGATAGGAAGAAGATGCTAGAAATAATATTTTGCAAACCACTATTATTTATTTTTAGAAATAAATTATATGAGTTTTGATGATACATACCAGGAAAGCACGTCCAAATAATACACACCTTTCCCTGTTAACTCATTCATCATCCTAAATAAGGTCCTATGGAAAAATCTCGGTTGTGGTGGTTAAATAAAAAATGGACACGAGAGGTTCAAGTAGTAGGGTCTGCTTGCTTTTTGCTGGATTCACTCCATTGCAGTCTGTGCCCAGGACGGGATGAGTTCCTGCCACAGGGGCTCTTCACTTTGCAAGCAGTTTTAGAGCCATCAGCTCGACCCAAAGGAGGTGTTTGGCTGCGAGTACAGAGCCCAGCTAAGGTTTTATTTACCAGTACACTACTCTTCGAGAAGTCATTCCAGGGCTAGGTTCTTCAGCTTCCTCAGGGACACAGAATATTCTTAGATGACTCATGCAAGCCACCCTCCTTATGTCATCTTTTATTTTAATGCACTGTGAGCCCTCCACCAAAGCGGCAGTGATAGCCAGTCGAGCAACAGGGCCTTCTAAAGAACCCTTAATCTAGTCCTTGGCTTTTTAGCCTTGCTAGCTATTTTTTTTCCTCCTTGACCAGTTTGAAAGTCATCCATTCTAGTTTTGCTATAAAGGGTTCTACCTGTCTCTTTTTTAATTCCGAAGCGATAAAGTTCATCATTATTTTTATTTTTTAAATCCTGCTGATTGCCTTAAATTTGTCATCTGGTTTAATATGTCTATGAATCAGTAGTACAAATTATTAGTTTCATTTTATAGAGCAGGAGACTAATACCCCGAGGAGTGACCTGATGCATCTAAGAGTCACAAAACGTGTGTGTGTGTGTGTGTGTGTGTGGTGGAGCTTGTCTGAGTCCGAAGCTTGTGCCCTTAACCTTTGTGTCATCTGATGGCATTCTTGTAGCAGAATGCACATCCATACATGATCCCGAGTGGCTAAGGGACAATCCTCCTCTTCCATGTTTGGGGGTCCTGGAGTCTTCCAAAGGAAACTAAAGTCAAGTTTTTATTATTGATTGATATTTGGACCTTAGGTTAATAGATATATAGGTGGTGTGACGTTAGAACAGACTAGAGTGAAGTGAGAAATTGTGCATTTGGTTTTTAATAGTTACAGTCATGGAGAGGAGAAGAAATTGAAGAGTCCTGGAAGGCTTCTTGGTGGAGGTGGGGCTCAGGCTGGGCCTTTTAAGGACGAGTGAGTTTTGCACAGGTGGAAGCCCGTTCAGAGCAGAAGGAGTATCAGAAGTGAGCAAATATACAGAAGGAGGAATCCTGGGACACACAGAGACGAACCTGGCTAGCGCGGAGGGCGTATGTTAGTGAGGGGACAGTTGGTGAGGTGAGCAGAGGTAGAACCAGACCACAGTGGTACTTAGTTACCAGGAAGAGGTCTTTAGATTTTAGAAATGCAGGTTGAACAGGGAAGACCAGCAGCAAGGTCTCTATCTCTTTTGGAAGGGGGAGGGTACTTTTGAACTATAGGTGTGATAAGCTAGCATCTATAGTCTTTGAGAATGAACGTGCGTTAAGAACAGTCATGAGAAGTAGTTACCCCCTTTTAAGATGCCCACAGATGTTACTCTTTTTGACTACAAAAGTAATACCTACTCATAATTAAAGAACAGCTTTATGGCAGTACGTAACCTAAAATGTAAGAGTCACCCTTAATGCCAGGCTTTTTGTTTCAGTACCTGAAATAATCTCTATTAACAATCTGCTCTAGAGTCATCTAGTTGTTTGTTCTATGCATATACAAGCATAGGTTCTGTTGTAATACAACTGGGACCATAGTATACGGACATTTTTTTCATGTTTTTGCTCTCACTTGATAGGTTCTGTCACTACTTGACTCACACTGTATTTTAAAATATGAGGATCTAGGGGCGCCTGGGTGGCTCAGTCGTTAAGCGTCTGCCTTCGGCTCAGGTCATGATCCCAGGGTCCTGGGATCAGGCCCCAGGTCGGGCTCCCTGCTCGGCGGGAAGCCTGTTCTCCCTCTCCCACTCCCCCCTGCTTGTGTTTCCTCTCTTGCTGTCTCTCTCTATCAAATAAATAAATAAAATCTTTTAAAAATAAATAAATAAAATAAAATAGGATCTAGATCTAACAAAAAAAGAAAAAACCCAAAAACAAAACCGATTCCCCTTCATATAATAAATATCGGTGTTTAAAGGCTTCAGTTACTTGTGTGAGAGAGAGATACATGTTTAGGATGCGATTCTCAAGATTTAGATAAGCCTTTGAAGTTTTGCCAATCAAAAATCCATTAATTGTGTTAATTTTAAGACTCACTCATTGCCTAAAAAATTTCTTAAGTTTTTTTCCTGCTGCTTGAGGCTTAATACATTTGAAATATTGGCAAATTGTCCATAAGTTAAATGACAAAATCAAGATTACAGACTGTCTAGACTGTTCTGAGTATGAGCTATAATGAGATTTTGCTAGGTGATAAATATAAAATATGCTGGGTAGCTTCTGACCCTCATATTCTCTTCCAGTACTAGACTTGCCAAATATTCTTATAATTGTTGCTTATCATATCTGTCTCCCCAGCTAAACTGTGTGCTCTCTGAGGTCAAGGACTCTTTCATATCCCTAGCGCTTGGCAAGCCATTCAATAAATATTTGTTGATTTGAATTAGGGCAGCAAAATGAACCACACACAAGGAGAACTGACAGAACAGTTTATATGTGGAAAAGCCTGGGACTTTAAGTGACTTGTGAGCTCAGTTGTGCCACGTAATGTTTGGAAAAAGCCAGTGGAATTGGGCTGTGTGAATCCCGTGATGTGCCATCCTACCGTGTTGCACCTTTCCTTGGTCACACCTAGCTCCTCCAGTTAACTAACGTTGGCCTTCTCCCCAATGACAACACCATATCCCTTTCAACTCTCTATAACCAAAGTGACTCATCTCTTTCCTCCAAGTGGCCAAGAAGAGGGAGCACACACCTTACTCGCTGCCACCTCTTGAGAATATTTCTGCTTCCTTCATTTAATGGTCCTTCTCAAATACCTGCTCTTTGCTCATTTCCTCCTTGTGATGTTCTGGAATGTTCTTTCACTATTCTCAGTGAACTCAGTGCTGGGTTCACAGCTTTCCTATTTATTCCAACTGTGACCGTTGTGCTCTGGAATTCCAGTATACTAGACTCAGTGATAATGACCCAACAAATAGTTGGTCTCTTCAGGTCGAGAGACTTAACCTCCTTCCTGACTGTGCTCCAACCACCATTCCCCTGTGCTTGAATTCACCCTAACCTGCCTCACCTCCAGCATCTCAAGCTCTGAATTCTCTATGACCAGGGCACCTGGGTGGCTCAGTTGGTTAAGCATCTGCCTTTGGCTCAGGTCATGAACCCAGGGTCCTGGGATCGAGCCCCGTGTCAGGCTCCTTTCTCAGCGGGGAGCCTGCTTCTCCCTCTTCCCCTGCTTGTGCTCTCTCGCTCAAATAAATAAATAAAATCTTTGGGGGAAAAAAAATAGATTCTCTATGACCTCTCTACCCAACCCAGGCCCTGGGTTCCCCATTTCAGAGGGACTTTCCCCAGCAGCCTGTGTCTCTAACTTGCCAGACCCCAACCCTAAAGAACCCTCACTCCACGTCCTCTGATTTTAGCCAGTCTTTCTGGCTCCAATCCCAAGCGGTTTCCAATCTGTTTTCGAGATTATCTTTGTTAACCACAAATCTGATTTACTTTTAAGAATAAAGTTGAGCTTATTCAGATTTCTCCCTTTATAATGCCAATTTCCCCGCAAGTATACCACGTTTTTCTCCTGAGTGAAAGAGCCTCGAATGGAGTCACAAGCACTGTGCTGGAGGTTGCTAGTAGCTGCGGCCTGCCTAGCCTGCCCCAAAGCTAATAGTGGATAGATGGCGGGCGCAGCTATGTAGTTAATAGCTGTGGCAATCACAAACGATTGTGCTTGTGCATTGTGATTTTACTGTTAACTCTGTTTTACAGTTATTTTAAAATTTTGCCCATGGGTAAGTTTTTAATTAGGAATACAGAGAGGGGAAGATGAGGAAATCCACTTCGACCTTGCACGCAAGCAAGAATAATGCCACCAACATGTCCATTAGAAGAGCGAGACCACAACTGTGATAACTAAATCAAAGGCAGTGAGTTGTAAATAAAATTCCCAACTAACATGTTGAAAGTGATAAGTCCTGTATATTGTTTTGTCAATAATAAGGTCTTTTTTCCTAACACTGCTATAGGATACTTCTGCATCTTGCTTATGTTACCTACGTAGTGAAAGACTGCAAGAAAACATCACTCTTTAAAAATTTTAATTCTATGTGAAAGATAGGTTTATTTTTTTTTCTCTTTATTATTTTTTCAATGGCTTTATTTTTGTGTGCCTCTCTTCCCCTGTAGCTTAACAAAAAGGTTTATAATCCTTTTCACTATATTTCTCTCCCTCTTCTGATTTTCTGGGGTATTATCTAAATCAAGTTATGCCTTGGGAAGAATGTTGAGAACATAGATGTTTACCTCTCATGTGTTGCCAGAGCAGCAAAGAGTTTGAGAACTATAGGATGGAGGGCTGGTGGTTCCAGGCAAGTCAAGGACAGGCTTGAGATTTGATTTATTTATGTATTTATTTATTGGCCATTTTCTAAACTGAGAGAAAGCAAAAAAAAAAAAAAGTATGAGAAAGAAGTTTTGTAAACTAATATACTGAGCAAATTGGTGGTTTGCATACTAATCATCATAATCCCAATAAAAGGAGGTGACTCTACTTGAGCTGGCCACATCAAGTTGAGAAGTGCCCAGGGCCACGGGACCGGACCCTCCTTGCAGACCAGGGCAGTGGCTCTGGGCTTCCGGTGTCCGGAAAGGATGTGAGGGTTACTGATACCAACAGGTCAGCGACATCCGGTGACACATTGAGCCTGTCCCAGGCCTGCCCGGACATTCTGGCGGTCTTGGCTCCCCTCAGGCACTCACCCTCAGGGGAAGCATCCAAATGTCCCAGGGAACCTCTTGCCCAGCTTGTAACTGTTTATTTTCAGTGGAATTTTGGAGGCGTGCTATGATGGTACTGGCATCGAGTGTCGACTCTTCTGTGTATCACGGGGTTCATTTTAACTGAGCAAAGCAACTGGAGCTTGTGAAAATTAGGGGCAAATGATCTTTCGGGAACCTAGGTCTCTGTGGAGATCCTCTTTAACAGTCTGCATGGGAATGTTGGGCCCCTGAGTTTGAGGTCCAGCTTGAGAGCTGCTATAGGCCCGTATCCAGGAATCCACCCACACAGTAGCCCATGAGACACCCACCTGTGCAGCCTTTGGCGGAGGTCCTGTCCACCCTCCTCTTTCCTGAGTGTGCTACGATAAACCATTTACCTTCTCCACGCCTCCATTTCTCATATGTAAAATAATGATGATGCCTCCTTTGTGGGGTTATTTCAAGGATCAAGTGAGATAACATATGGAAATGCTCTCATATTCTAAGTTACTGTAGGAATATTAGATAGAAGCAAATTTCTTGTCAATTTATAATCGGTTGTCCTCATCCAGAGATGGATGAGGATTTTTTTTTTAATAAGACAGGAAAAAATTGTTCATGCTTTGCCTTAGAAGCCGAATGAAATCTCTTTACATCATGAGCTGATTCTTGGGAGTCTAAAATAATTGAGTGTTTGGAGCGTGGTGTTTAATCTGGAGCCCTGTTGATCTAAATTTATTTGAACTTTGGGGCTTAATTGAAACCATCCACACAAGAAAGTCCTTAGCAAGGGATGCCTTAATGGGCTGGTGAAATGCACTGATAAGTCCCCGAGTCAGACATCATCAGTATTGTTATTATTGGCCCTAATCAATACATATCTTTAATTAATGATAACTATTATTTACTGAATGTCTAGTGAGTGACTACAAACGTCATCTCATTTCATTTCGTCCACACAGCAATCCCACGAGACAGGAACTTCCATAACTAGCTTCCTCCTGTTTGCAGAAGGAGGAAAAAGGCTTAAGAACGGTCACGGTCACTTCCTGGCAGATTTGGGATTAGGCTGCTTGTCCACCTGACTCCAAAGCCCTGCCCTGTCCCTGATGTCACACCACTCCCCTAAACCTCAGTTCTTAGATGTGTTATTCTTCCCATGGGAAGTCTGAAAAAGGGGAGCTCTCGGAGCCCCAGGAAAGGACTCTGTGTTTGGAATAGTAAAACCATTCTTGGATACGACCTTCCGCCATTTGGTCCTGCAATCCCAGTCTTAGCCTCCAGATCTCTTGAGAGAACCAGTATGCCCAACTTACACCCCCTCGCCACTTACTCTTTTCTTCAAGGGCTGGAATCCACCCTCTGCCTTCCGCTTTTCACTGAGACCACTCTCATGAAGGGACCTCCTATCGGCTAAGTCCAGTGGGAAAGAGTTGGTCCTTCCTTGTTCGCACCTGTCACCTCCTCCCTCGCCCTGTCTGGCGTCCCGGGCACCGTAATGAAATGACTTGTACAATGGTTGACGACGACTCCAGACAGACAAGTCCGTGGCCTCCACCCCTGCCTCGCCCTTCTTTTTTTGGCCGTGGCATTTAAAACTGCTGACCTTCCTCCCAGGGGAGTGCTCCCGTCGTTTGGGACCCGCCGTCTCCTTCAGGCTCTCCTCCGGCCTCGCGGGTAGTACCTTGTCTCGACTCTCTTTGCACTGCTTTTCCTCCAGCTGCCAACACACGGACCTTGGGCCGGTCCTCGGAGCTCCCCCTTCACAAACGCAGGGGGTCACCTCACTATTCAAATGACGCTGCCAAAATCTCAGCCTCCAGCCCTGACCTGTCAGGTTCAGCTCCAGACCTTCTTTTCTGTCCGCTTCTCCCCTTCTCTCCCGGGGGGTCTCAGGCCGCCTTCCCCTCAGAGGTCCCGAGAGGGAACTCCTCACCTTCTCGCCTCTCCGCCAGCGCTCATGGCAGCCAACTGGACTCGTCTGCGTCTTCGCGTCTTGGCCCACAGTCCATCAGCTGCTTGGCTGCCAACAGAGTCCTGTTGTCGCCTGTCCCCTGATGTCCTCTCACCGCCCCCTCCTTCCCACACCCTGTCTTACCCGGGAGCCATCCCCGTACCCCCTCCACCTGCCAACTCCTCCCTTCGTCCCCTCCACGCACGGTTGAGTCGCATATTCTCCTCCTCCGAAATCTACCTGCCCTGCATGGCCCGTCTGAAAAATATTCTTACCTCAACATTCTCCGTGCCCCTCCCCAGCTGCCCCTCCTGGCTTCCGTTCCCACACGTCCACACCCTACTTGTCCTTCAGAGCCGTGTGCAAATTCCTTCACTTTCATGATCCTTCTCATGATGTCCCTGATGTGTCAGCTCTCCCTTTTCTGAAATCCTCTGGCGCTGTGGCCTGCCTCTCTTGGGGACATGTGTGGTCCACCCTGCCAACTCTGTAATATTGCCAGAAAAGGAGCTCATTAGAGACAGGGTTTTTGTTCTGCTCATCTTTATTTTCTAAACATCTGGCATAGGGTGACTTTCTTTCAAGAGTAGATGTCCTATAAATGCAAAATGAAACGTTGTGCCCTATAATAGCTATTAAATAGTTGAAAGCAGCAAACCTAGATTTAAATTTTTTTCTCACCGCCGAGCCCCATTGTCTTCCAGCCATTCTGTTAACAACAGATTGAAATGCCCTCGGGCATTTGCTCTTTTCACTGGGGGCTCACTCATTTGCTGTGTGCACCGTAGCAATCCCTCCTAACAACCCGAGAGCTCTTGAAATAAGAGATCTGATGATCTTGGTATCCATCAAAGACCCAACATATAGTAGTTCTATTTGTTATGAATAAACAAACCATTTCTGTAAAGCTAACAAATCCAGAAGAATATTGGATCACTTTACAAAATAATATTTTGACCATTGAGCTGAGTCTAAATGAATGCAAGAAAATATTGTGTCCTTGGCTTGACACATGGCTATTAAAAGTAAGGGGTAAAATACAGACCTGGGAACATTTTGGATGTTGAGGAGGCCCTGTGTTGGGAACACAGACCACAGGATTCTGGCGGACACCAACACGTTTCTCGTCTTTGCCAGCATGTGGACGTACTACTCGTTGTCCTGTGCTTCCTTCTTAGTTTTCTGCACATGAAGGGCCAGTAGGGAGCAGAAAAGGTAGCCTGTTGAGTTTCTGTCTTCCCTTCCCATAGGTAGGGCTATTCCAGATGTCAGTGTAGAAACAGTAGGAACTGAATTTCAGATGAACGCTTGCGACCTGCTAGTAAAATCCAGAGCAGAAAAGGGACTACCTAGGTGTTTTCTACTTGACAAAACAAAGTCTATGGAATCACAGGCTGCTGCTGATCTCCCCTTGGCACATAATGTGCCGCCGGTTGGTTTTTCTCACAGTGAGAATGCATTTATCCCAAGCCGCCTTCCCCATCCGAGGTCATTGGTCAAGGGCCGTAGGTGAAATTTAGAGACACAGAAAAGGTAAAAATGTGAAGCCTCTGTCTCACCTGGTTCCAGCTTAAAGCCCTCCAGGGGCCGTCTTCCTTTGCAGTCAGAAGAAATTCCAAGCTCAGCATGAAAGTTGTTTTCTGGGCCCCGCATTTCCCTCTGAGGTCATTGCTCACCCCTCGCCTGGCTACGGACCGGCCGTGTGCCCTGCCTTCACGGACGCCTGCTATCTCACACCGCAGGCTCTGCTCTTCCTTCTTCCCAGAACGCCCTTCTCCGCCTATTTTCGCCCTTCCTCCTCTGCCTGTTTTCAACCTTCCTCCTCATTATTCCATTTACTTGGCTAATTCCGGCTCATCCTTGAAAACTTGAGTCTTGTTTCCTCCAGAAAGCTTCCTGTCTGGCTGAGAGGCCTCCTTTGTGCTCCTTCCCGATCTTTGAGCTCTCTTTCAGTGACCCAGCACCGGTCCTACTCTGCTCTGTCTTTCTATCTCCCACAAGACCGTTGGCTTCTTGAAGGCCAAGGCCATCATTTTATGTTTGGGTCCCCCAGAGTACAGCAGATGCCCTTGCATGCTATGGGCACTCAAACAAGTGATTTGAGGGACTGAATCTAGAGGTGTCGGTGTTCATGGTGCCACACACTGGCCATGGCACCCAAAAGGCCGAGAGGTATAGATGCGTGATGGCAAGGCTGCTTCCTGGCACGAGCCCTTAGGTTTCTCATACTGAGTACTGGCCAAACACCCCAGGCTCAGCCAAGCCACAGCTTCCCAAGCAAGCTTAGATGCCCTCATCAGTCATGAAAGTAAATCAAAAATCCGTGCAAGCTGAGAAATTTGAGACAAAATCCCTGACAGCTAGTAGGGAAAACCAGATAACTGAGCAGTACACATCTACGATAGATCAGGTGGCAAGAAGCGCTGTCCGGAGGGGAACAAGGGAAAGGGGAGGGAAGGATGGGGGCTGCAGCGTCAGGTGGGGTGGTTTGGGAGATGATCAGTGATCATGAGGATGATTGCCATGCCTCTAAATCGGATACCCAAGGACCTTGCTCAAAGCTGGAGGTGAGCTTGAAAAAAAAAAAAAAATTGAATGGAAGTCAACCCCCGGAAGGCTGGCCAAAAAAGTGTCTAAAGTTTGGAAATGAAATTCGCTCTGACAACTCTTTTTGCAGCACGTTGATTTGTGACCATGCTGTGTGCCTTGTGATCTGACAAAATGGGGCGAATCATGGAGTCTGTGGTGTTATTCAGGTCAGGCCCTGCCTTAGAGCCGAATCCAAGCCCCACGATCACGCCCCTCCCAGCTGCAGCCGTCTCCGAGACCTTCCAAATAAGCTGGTGGGTTGTTGCCAGAAGTACCAGTGCAGTTGGTTCTGCCCAGAAATAGTCAGTCCAAAGCTAGCTGCCGAGCTCCTACCACGTACCTGGAGCTGGGATGAATGTTCATTACATCTGTTTAGAGCAGTGGAAGTCCGGTTAAGGAGCCCAAATTCGTGCATGGATAGAAAACACTCCATAAACGCTAGAAGGCAATTTATAATTCAGTGCAAAATTATGTGACGTCGACTTTAATTGCTGTGGAATGGAGACCCTTAAAGCCCTGCTTTGTGCACTAGGCGCCGCGCTTCCCACGCTGGCCTCCTCTGCTTCACACCATATGCACCGCGATGTTTGCCAGTGTCATGCTCTCCCATTTAACCCATGAGGAAGCAGAGGTGTGCGTAACTACGTGTCTCCCCAGGGTTCCAGGGGGGCCTCGATGCACCTCTGGAAACTCTTTTCCAGTTGCTGCCTTGGTTTTCCCATTTCAAGGTCATGGTGAAGATCAGCAAGAGACCTCGTAAGAAGCCCTTGACACAGGTGCTAGCCCAAGAGCTGGTGGAGACAGTAGAAGGTGACCCTGGATCTCACCACCTGTCCCTCTGCCTTCTTGGAGGCTTCCACTCGACACCTGAGCCCAGCCCCACTAAGCAGACAAGTTTAGAGCAGGCAGAAGACCTGTCTATCCGAAGGGAAGAACCTACTGCTTTATTTTTTTTTTTTTTAAAGATTTTATTTATTTATTTGACCGAGAGAGAGAGACACAGTGAGAGAGGGAACACAAGCACAGGGGCAGTGGGAGAGGGAGAAGCAGGCTCCCCGCGGAGCAGGGAGCCCGATGCGGGGCTCGATCCCAAGACCCTGGGATCATGACCTGAGCCGAAGGCAGACGCTTAACCATCTGAGCCACCCAGACGCCCCAGAACCTACTGCTTTAATGGTGATTAAAAAACATAGCTTAGGGCGCCTGGGTGGCTCAGTTGGTTAAGCGACTGCCTTCGGCTCAGGTCATGATCCTGGAGTCCCGGGATCGAGTCCCACATCGGGCTCCCTGCTCAGCGGGGAGTCAGCTTCTCCCTCTGACCCTCCCCCCTCTCATGTGCTCTCTCTCTCTCTCTCTCTCTCTCTCTCACTCTTTCTCTCTCAAAAAAAAAAAAAAAAAAATCAAAAAAAAAAAAAAAAAAACATAGCTTAACCCAGAGCCAGGATTTTCTTCCACAGCATGGGAATAGGGAAAAAGAAAAGGAACAACGGTAAGAAACCCACCGGGTTTGTTGGTTAGGAAACTCCCACTGCTGGGCAATGGTTTTAGAAAAACTCTGTTCTTTGAAGTGTGGCTTCTTGTTCTATTCTTGATAAACCATCGCCTTTCTCACCTGATTTCCATATCATCACTTAGAGCTCTACACGTATCTAAATATATATGCTTATACTCAGATGTGTTCTTTTCTCCTGATTATCTAATCTTTGAAGAAATCACTACAATTGTTCCCTGCCCGGGCTGACTGCACTGTTCCTAGCAAGCCGTCCATTGTGACCAACTCCTTGAAGTCAGTAGGCATCTTGCCTCCAGTCAGGTCTTGAGGAGGAAGCTCTGTGGCCTTGCCCATGGCCCGCGAGCTCTCAGTGCCATCTGAAGTTGCTAGCAAGCTCTCTACGGTTGAGGCCAAGTCGCTGATAGAAAGAGGCTTTTGTACTCTCAAGTTTTGCGTTGGATTTTCAGTGTGGTAAAGACATCTATATGATCTAAACAAGCAGCAGGAAACATTACTTCCTCATCACACAATTCAAGAGTCACAGGTGAATTTTGCATTTGGTATTGTAAGAGCTTCTCAATTAACAATGGCAGATGCCACCCAGAGTTTCCTCAAAAAAGAGAAAAAGAAAACATTAGAAAAAGGCTCCGTTACCACACATTCATTGTTTCCCGACAAATTTCCAGCCAGCTTCGAGGAGGCTTTTTAAGAATACATACTTTGAGTTACAAATAACGTCTAGTGCGGAAGGAATACCTACAATGTTTGCTAATGACTGTGGCAGAAAGAGAACGTGTTTTTGAAACTGGGGCACGCAGGAGCCCCGGGTTCTCTTCCTGTTTCTCGATGGACTGGCCAGGGAAGGGGAGGTCATCTCATCTCCACTTTGCTGAGCCGCCAGAAGTCTCTATGCAAAATGCCTCATCTATATGCTACATACCTGGGATGAGAGTGCATTCCCGTTAGAGAAAAACTGGTAAAACAGTTTGTGCGGTGAAAATGTAGTGATAAATGTGTGCAAGGAATCCGTGACTACTTTCTCATGAATTGCAGAGGGCTCCGTTTTCATGGCTATAGAAGTTGACCGTAGAAGAGTCTCGATGCATTCAAATACATGGTGCCCCTTACACCCTTGCATTTTACAAACCTCTGTGCCTCTCACTGGGTACAAAAAAGGAGGAGAGAGTTGCATATAGAATCAACTGAAGTGCTCCCAGGTAGCCTGATACCAACTGTTTCAAAGTTTAGACTTCATAGCTGATTTAGGGTCAGAAGCAGAAATGATGCCTTTGGCTTCTTGGGATGGCCATGGATGATGAATTTCATGCCGTCCAAACTCTCAAATGTTCCAGAAGCCATTCTCCAGGTAATTAAAAAAGACTCAAGTTTGTTTCAGTAGAAGTGGGTCAGTGTTTCAATGGGAAGCCTCTATCAACCTTGGTGTCCCAATGAGAGAGTGCCATTTGGTTCATTGGATTTTCCTTTTAAATCCAGTTTTCCAGAGCACTTTTATCAGTTTGAATGCTCTTTGGATCCTAGTAACACGTTTATTGAGCACCTGCTTTGGGCCAGACCAGGAGCTCAGTTCTGGGGGGATATGAACTTTAAAGAAGTTATGGATGGATGGATGGTTGGATGGATGGATGGATGGATGGATGGATGGATGGATGGATATCTTATTTTCAAAGATACCCTAGCTCGGCAGAGGTAAAATAAATTAATCTCATGCCCTGTCTTGGGCACTAGTATTTTAACTAGGATTTTAATACTTGTATCTAGAAAGATCAAGGCAGATCTTTGTCGTGATGGCCGATTTGAACTGAGTTGGGTTTTGAAAGACGGTAGAAGTTGAGAAGGCTGAAAAGTAGAAGAAAGGCATTGCAAGATGAACAGTGGTGAAAGGAAACACAGTGAATGTTAGGAGCCCCTGTGTGGGTGTGGGGTTGGGTCGGTCTGAGAAGGTGCAGGAGGGCAGGAGCATGAACAGTGCAGAGCTTGGACCTTTTCCTGTCAGACACGGTGATGGTCATGTTTGCTTTTAGAAAAGAGAGGAATCTTAGCAGGAGAAGAAACTTGGAAACAGAATGCCTGTCAGGAACATTTTGCAGTGGAAGCTGGTGCACGCAACCACAGGACCTGAACCAGAGCTGTGGCCGTGGAATAGTGGATGGGTCACAGAGGAAGTGCCGTTCACGAGGTTGACCCAACAGCGCTTTCCACTCATTGACCACATAGAGCGAAAGAGAGAAAGGAATCAAGGATTTGATCTAATTTTTTTGACTGGGTGGATGGTGATGCCATTTGCAGAAAACCACAGCGAGACAAATGGTCTTGTCCCCCAAATAGAGGGCCTGGCGAACTGCAAGTCTTAGCAGATTTAGGTCAGACTTGCCTGGATCCCCTCAGAGGGAGAGAGAGAGAACATGAAGGTTCATGTAAAATCAGGCCATTGTGAGACCCTTTCAATGAACTTCAATAGGATGGGACACGAACTCTCAAAAAGAGAAGATGGCTTATTTATTTATTTATTTATTTATTGCTGTTTTTGTCATCTTGAGGACTAATTTTTTTGTTTTGTTTTGTTTTGTTTTCTCATCTATTCCCTGATCATATTTCAAGGTTTTGTTTTTACTCATCAGAATGACAGGAAGTTTTCAAAGTGTGTTTCCTTCAAGTTTGGCCTCAACCTTATTTTCAGGATTAGGCGTTTGTTTTTCCATTTGCCTCCTTGACAACCAAGCCCAGAATTCCTATATATAGTCATCCAGCGCCCATTGTCCCCCTGGCCATTGTAGCATAATCTTGTGCATCCAGGCCAGAGAGCTTCACTGATGATGGAAGATGAGGAGGTGCTGGAGTCCTTGGCCTGGAGATTTTCAAGGCATAGTCAAAAGAAGGAAATAAAATAGTGTGCCTGCCTCTAGAGATTTATGTTCTCCTTTAGACACTATCCAGAAGGAGTTGAAATGGCTCCTGTTCCATAGCTTAGTTTCTAGTACGATTTTCTTTTGGAATGGCCCATAGATGGAGAACATTTTTGAGACTCTTCAAAGGAAATGCTTGGAAAGTTGAATCAATGATTTGTAGTTGGTAGTATTCTTCTGGATGCCAAGTTCTGCTCTGTGTTAATAGCATGAAGTAAACAATAGGTATCTTGAGAAAAAGAGGGAGTTACGTTGAGTTTCAAAGGGATTTGGATAGAACCTAAGAAAAATTATTAAATAAGTAAACTTTTTGAGTCTGAGAATCATCTTGACAGCGTATTGTTTTTGTAACTTAAAATGGTAGGGGATGGATGGATGGATGGATGGATGGATGGATAGACAGACAAGTAGGCAGGCCTGGATTTAAGAAAGTTTTCCACAAATTCAATCCAGCAACATTTTCGTAAGTACCTTTTTTCATAAGTGCCTTTCTTTATGAAAGGACCGTGAGTCTCCACGGCTATAAAAGCATGTGAGGTACTATTCCTGCCAATCTAAAATGTAAGCTCCACAAGGATCCTTGTTTTTTTTGCACTGATGTATCCCAAGTGCTTAGAGGTGCCTGGCACGTAGAGGCCTCTCAGTAAATATTTTCTGAATTAATAGAAAATTGGGAGCAAGTATGTAGACTGATATAGTAGAAACCCTCTTATTTGATGTGATCAATACTCACCTTCTCAGTTATAGTCGAAAGTTTCTAAATGCAGGGAATCCTTTTTAAAATGTCTTAAGCGTTTTATTTTCACCTACAAAATAGATTCATTCACCAGTATTGGGATGTAGGGTCCAGTGTATGTATTGGAGTCCTTCGACTGAAGTTCCCCATTTCCTCTCTTGCATAAACCACAGGCACGTACGTTGTATCATGTGTTACTTGCAGATTCAGCTTCTTTTAAGTGGAGTGGTAATTTAGACATTTGTGGAACAGTCTTAGAGCAGAGTCCTTCTAGATTTTTATGTTCTCAATCTTTTATAGTTGGTCTTGCCAAAACATAATTTGACAGGAATTTTTTTTTAGCAACTTGACTTTATCAAGTCTTTCCAAAGCATTCAATGTAGCTTTCATAGAAATGACACTTTATGCCCATATTTCATCATTTTGGGTCATCTTAATGACATTGAACAAGCTCAGTGGCAAATATAACAAGTACAAAGAAGTCTGGGAGCAAATCCAGTGGATTGTTGTTAGCATCAGCTCAACTGTTGGAAGCGGAGATGGATGGGCCTGCTGGAGGGTGACCCCCAGCACCAGCCCAGACACTGCTGCCTTCGGTCTTCTTGGGTCAGGATGTTTTAAGCTCAGAGGCATCGATCTGGCCAAATGTGATGGTGGGGGTCGTTTAGGGGAATGTGTGAGTGTAATGTGAGGTATAATGAGATCAGGGTGAGAATCCCAATGTGTCTGTGCGGACAAAGCACCGAGGAGAGCAGCGTCCTATCTGGATTGTTGGGAAAAGTCATCACAGTGTAGATGACATTTCAGCTGAGCTCTGAAGGATGGGGAGATATTTGCCAGGCAAAAAGAGGAGGAAGAGAGCTCCTTAGCCCTGGTCAAGGACTCCCAATGAAGAAATAGGCAGAATGTGCAACTGGGAATTGGGAACGAGCTAGAAGTGAGGCTGAACGCATGCTCTGGGGCCAGACTGAAGAGCTCTGTGTACTGTACTCAGGAATCAAGACCTTCACCTTTGGGCACCGCAGCATAATCCTATCATGACCATGTAAATGATCCCATGTCTGTGATGCGCATGCCGCCTAGACTAGAACAGATCTCTGAGGAAGGAAGACCAGATAGGAGGCTGTTCGAGCTGCTCGTGGAGGATATGAGGGCCTGAATGAACAATGGGAAGGGAAAGCCCAGAGAGGGAAGTGGTTGGAGCTGAGCGTGACAGCGATCTCTAGGACGGGGTACTTGGCTCAAGCGCTGCTGCCAAGGACAACTGGGAGGAAGAATCTCACAGCTGAAACTGGAACGAAGCAGCAAGCCATTCACTAACATTCGACATGTGGGCAAAGGAGCGAATGGGCAAAAGGAGAAGTGTGGGCAAAGAGGAGGTCGGTCTTCAGCGCCTCAGGTTTAAGGAGTCCGACATTTTAGCGAGCTCAATCATCTCAGAGCTCACTGGGTTTCTCATGGCGGCAGGATTCTCTCGTCCCCAGATACCTGGGTCACTAGCACAGACGTGAAAACACGTAGACTATTTTTGTCCTTTGCCCACGTTTATTAGCAGTTGTGTGATAGAAGTTGCATGCATTCCAGAAGTTTCCAGGTTATTGACTAAAGTAGATCTTTACGTGCTCTCTTGATATTGTTAGTGTGCCCTTCTCCAGTTTTCCATGATTTCTTGACAGGAAATAATGGGCTGTATTTACAGCATTTTGGGGGTCCCACCCTTACCCCCCCATACTTTGGATATTTACAATCGTTGCAGTTAAATTATCCACAGGTAATATTCTATTTCTGGTTCCTTCTGCCACCAAACTTGAGTTGCTAAATCACCTGCTTTTCTAAAGAAAATTACAATGCAGGCATTATTTTGAACTTTTATGCTATTTTAGAAGATTTTAAATTCTCCCTAATGCAGTCTACCCAACTCTCTGGTATACATATTTTTCCGTCCACACTCGTCCTCCAATCTTCATTCATTTTCCCTGTCGGAATTAAGTGACTTTTTCCTCATTGTGATAAGAATGGAGTTATTTCATTTCTATTTATGGCTTAAGGTAGAAGTGTGGTGAATTGAACGTTCCAGCATCTTCGTGTCTAGTGTTGACTTCATTAATGAACGCACTAAGACTAGTTACTATTGGGCACCCAAGTTTCTCTTGACACTCTCCTCCGTCTCTCTTCTTCCAACATTCCATCAGTCACCATGTACTGATTTTGCTTCTTCTCCACTAGCTCTTTGTGGATGCCTCTATCAGGACGTTTATTTCTTTGCATTTATCACAATCAGTTATTTACATATCCATCTGAGACGGTGAGCTGCTTGAGGGCAGGAACCAAATCCTATGCCCCAGAACTGACTCTCCTGTTGACTTAGATGCTCAGGAAGTACTTGCTGAACAAATGGATATAACTAAAGCATTTGCCCCCCTGGGCACCTCTAATTTGCTTCCCTAAGATCCTTTGTCTTTTATTTTCTCCTGGTACTTGGTTCACACCGACCAAAGAGCCTGCCTCCCCAGGTCTGCACAAAAATGTAGCTCAAATAGAATTAAGTGTGGTTGCTGGCACCAAGATCCTTCTGCTACTTTTGTACCTTCACTCACATCCTCTCTGTGGAGCTGCAGAAAATTGAGAATTGATCTTCCTGTACAGCTCCCTTTTTGGATCACTCAGTGCATAAGGGGACTGTCCTCTGCAGCGCCCACAATTTACTGCCCAATTGATTCTTACTCTTCCTGTGTCTCCCATAATCCTCCAATAGTTAAATTCTCCTGCTACTGTTCATTTGTTCTCCTTGCCTCTTGTATTCCTTCAATCAGGGGAGTAAGTTTGCCAGACTTGGAGAAGGCCTGTGTTGTCACAACAGCTCTGCTTGCCCCCCCCCGGCTATACCCCAGCTCTGAGAAGGTACCCCTCATGTCTTCTTGGACTTTGACTCCCTAGAGCCTGAGCATAGCCTGGCACTAAGAGGGTGTTAACTACATGTTCGTAGCCTCAGAATATTCAAGAACACTTCATTCTATCATGCTTATTGTATTCCCAGAGTTCACGTGTTTGTCATTCGCCTTTATAAAATCCAGTGTCTTGTGATTGTTTCTGTGCTGGCTAATTTTTAGAGAAAGAAGAAGGAAAAAAAAAACCCTCAAACTGATAGTCACCTGGGTTCGGCTGGCATTCTGGGAGATGGACTATAGCAAGAAGAATTTCTCCGGGAACATGGCTAAGTGAGAGGCCTGGGAGGTTTCATCCGGAACCCAGCCCTTTCCCTGGTTTGAAAGCCTGTCCAAGAGCCACCGGAAAGCATCCGCCTCCCGTCCGTGTACCTTTCTTTACCCAGCCAGATTCCACCTGAGGAATTTCAGAGCAGTATTAGTTGAGGGCAGTTTATCAGGCGTCTATGAAAGCATGGGCTGGCGGGTTTCCGATTCTGGGTATCTGCTGTGTTCTCCTGCACAGCCTGCTTGTAGACTTGTCTCCTATGTGATCCCATGTTTTCATTTTTATAAAGCATCTTAAAATTTTGGATATTCTTTTTCTTCCCCACGAACCTTGCTGTATTTTTCCCCCATGTGTTCTGAAAGGCTTATTTTAGTGTTTTCTTTCACATCCCGTTCACTGTTATTCCCTATCTGTCCTGTTTCCATTTCTATGTATTCTAATGTTATTTCAATTTTTCTGTCACCTTTTCTCTCTCCTCTCTGCTCCGCATTTATTGTTGATGGACAATAGATACCTGATGGGCAAGATTCAGTTTTTAGAGTCAGACGAATCTTTGTTCAAACCCAACCTCTGCCTCTTACTGTAGCCGTATAACCAACTGCCGCAACTACCTCGTGGGTAAGATTGTGATGAGAACCTACACGGCACACCATAGTTGTGAGAATTAATTGCCGGCAGTTCAATAAATTCCAAACCCATTTCTGTAAGCACCATGACCGTCCATGCTAAAATCTATTTTGATCCTGATTTTACAAAATATGATTTTGTATAGACCATTGACAAAATGGATAGCTACCCGTGACTTAGATTTCTCTTACAACTATGGCTGTACCTGAGAATGTAATTTCTAAAACTTTGCACGTAAATATAGTCACAGGTCAGAGAATTAAACCTCTAGACGGCAGGCATGTCTCGGGGTTGGGTTAGGAACGTAGGGACCAGCCTGGTCTCTGCTCAGGGTTCCTCTTTAAGGATTACGGGCCATTCAGGTGATAAAGATGTGACCTGGGTGAGCACCTCGGGTTCAGTTTCCCCCCTGAATTCACACCCCTGTGCTTCTGCTGCTGTATTTCTCAGTGACTGCAAGCCCGGCCGTCGAAAGCACAGAGTTTTTTTCACTTTCTGTAAGCTCGGAATGAAGAAAATAGCCTTACTGATGATTTTTAACCTCGGTGACGTGTCCTTCACCACTAACAATCTGTTTGCCTTTCTAACCTGGGCACAAAAACGACCCTTTTCCTGTTCCTCAGGCTGTGCCTCGTGAACAAGCTAGAATGTTCTGTAGCTTAGCAAATGGGCTTTTTTAAGATCGGTGGAATCATACACGCTCACGTCTTTGTCACTTTAGTGCCCAAAGTGCTAAAATTGTACATTATTCACAAACTCCCAAGTGAGAGAGAATGAGAGATAGTGTGTCTTGGCACCAGAGAAGAAAGTAAAGCTCTAAGAAGACCCAAACAGTTGTGACCTGGGCATTATTACCAATGTACCGTAAGCGGTGGGATTTGCCTATTTTTGTAAATAAACCTGTCCATCGGATTTTAACCAGGAAATAAAAAGGGGGGGGGGATTCATAACACGGTACATACAGCTGTCCCTTTTGCATTGCCATTTACGAAGGAAGGGCGCTGAGCCTCCCTTTCTTGGAAGGCTTTCCCTCACCACTTCTTGCATTTCTGTTTCTTCAAGTTTCATGTAACATATATATACCAAAGTTAAAATTTAGAATTCATTTTTGGGGATGGATGGAATGAAATGCAATAGACCCTAGAGATAAGAAAAATGTGTTAAATCAAAGGAGACTCCCTTCCTTCGGAGGGAGTCTCCCTAAGAGATTAGTGCAGGTGTGAAGTTGGGGTGGGTGGAAGTTAGGAGAAGATGAATTCACCTGGCTTATGATCTGAGTCGGAACAACGGACTTCTTTGCAGGTTCTGCTGTAAAGGGGTCGAAGCCGTCAGGGGCCTGTGTCTGAGGTGACAGCCAGCCTCCATGCTAGCCTGCAGGACTCCGAGTTGGGTGCTGGGTCCTGGAGGGAGCTGCTTTCTGAGAAATGGACTGTTCCCTGAGACGTTCATTTTGGTCTCTGGGTAGATTTGTGGGCGGCCGAGAGCTCACAGGCAGCGGGACCCGGCCTTGGCCTTGTTGGTCCCAGGATTTCGATCCTGTAGAGTGAAGAGCGAACAAGAGGACAGGGGCTTGTCGGGGATGCTGGTGGGGCAGTGCCCAACCCACCGCTCAGGCCTGTGTTAACAAGAGAGGCGGAGTGTGTTTTGTGCTTCCTCGTGCCTGTGTTTTAAGCAGAAACTAGGCTTCAGAGCTTAAATAGAAAACAGCTTGAACCACCCACGCAGTGGTAAACAAACCTGCTGTTGAAAGGAGGAATGAGAAGTTGACAGGTGCGTTATTGTGACCCTGAGTGGGTTCATCAGCTAGGGTTGAGGAATAAAGAAACCAGAGATAAAAGCCTTGAGTACAATGAATTCGGTTGTGTCATTCCTTTCTTCCTTTGTCTTCAGTTTACACCTGGTAATGAACCCATGGAGGCTTGGAGGTATTGTTCAAATTTCCTTTTTGTTTTATTTTTGTGTGTGTGGCAGGTTTGTTTACAATTTCCAAAGGGGTTTTTTCCCTCCATCTTGAGGAATACAAATTGAAGAGGGGGAGGAAGAGAACAAGAAGGGAAGGTATTGTAGTATTTTGAAGACAGGAGGTGGCCTCACAATAAGGGAGGCTGCTCTGTTTTTGTTTTTCTTCTCAAAGAGGCCAACGGGATGGATGGTCCTGGTTTCATCAAATACGGGTTTTACAGAATTCCTCCGTGTCCTGCCTCGGGGAATCGTGCTTTGGAAAATTAAGTGTCCATCAAATCAGAAGGAGGCTGGTACAGTTTCTATCCCCTTTCCCCCCTTGCTTTTTGAAAGGCTTAAAAAAAAAAAAAAAAAGAGCCCTTTGTTTTCAAGGAAAGTTACACTGAAATTCATCTGTGGGGTATTCACGGACTTCATTTGCGCCATTCCTAGGCAGCTCTAGGTTGTGCAGGACAATGTTGTCGAAAGCGTAGCTTCAACATTCAAAGCAGCGTGTTTGGAAAAGGGTCAAGACCTTTCTCTCTCCCTCTCTCTGATTTTTTAAGAAACCGAGATTTTCCCTGCTCCCATCTAGATCAGATTTCTCCACCACATTTCTCCACTGAAGCTTCTCAGGGTTAAGATTTATGGCTGTCATTTCCGACATTTTCCTCCGAATTGCAAACTTTAAAATACCTTTTAGGGAAACTTATTTGGAATTTCATTTTAATGGGATTTATGAATAAATCTCCATCTTAATGCTGACTAAGCTTTAAACATCCATTCCAGGAGAACACTATTAGATCTTTATATTTTAAATTTTAAATCACTTGACTGTGAAGGCATAAATCATTTTTGTATTTGTGAGTGCCATGTGCTTGAGCATTTCTGTTAAAGACCTTCTTGGGGGGGGTTGGCTTGAATAATTCTGGGCTGCAGAGGAGGAGATATGACATCATCTGCTTTCCTTTCTCGCGTCAGTGCCTGTGTACTTTCTGTGCGTTCATTTATCTCACCTACAGAGATGGGTGGGTACTCTGTGGCAGCCGTTTCCTCTAGACAACAGTTGACTTTCTTTCTTCCTTCACTTTGAAACCTTTCACCTCACCGTTTTAGTTCTAAATGCCATGAGCCCTCAACGTCAGATGAAAAGAAGCGACACTTCCTTCCCACCTGCCTTTCCCCAGATCTGTGTGGTAGGATGTAAATGAAGATGAAAGGTGGATCGTAGTCATCATCTGTAGGGAAAAGAAAAACAACTACTCCAGACTAATGTCGGGGGGTTTTCAAGGGTCAAAGCTCCACTGTGGTTCTCTGTGTCCGGTGTCCTTGTCCCCGTCTGTCCGCAGACTCCTCCTACTCAGAACCTCCAGATGTTCAGCAGCAGTTGAACCACTATCAGTCGGCCGCGCTGGCGAGGAACAACAGCCGAGTCAGCCCCGTGCCCCTCTCTGGGGCCGCCGGGGGTGCCGAGCAGAAAACCGAGGCTGTTCTGCACTGCGAATTCTGTGAATTCTCCTCTGGCTACATCCAGAGCATCAGACGCCATTACAGGGACAAGCATGGCGGGAAGAAGCTCTTCAAGTGCAAAGACTGCTCCTTTTACACAGGCTTTAAGTAAGTGGCGTGAAGAACAGCCTGGAGAAACAAAGTGGCTGTGCCTGCCCCACCCCTCACCTCACGCTTCCCCGTGCTCTCCTACTGGGAGCTCAGGGAAGGCCCTGCCCGCGGGATCCTGCAGGGATGGGGTCCTGTCTTCACAAAAGGAGCCTAGTTCCAGAAGACTGCTTTGGGGTTTGTGGAAGGGGGCTTGGGGGCGAAGCGCTCGCTCTGTCGGAACAAACGAGTTTAAACGTCAGAGCGAATGGGCAGCCAAGCAGTGTGAGAGCGTGGTAAGGGATTTCTCTGGCCCAGTGCATGAAGCGATGAGTGGTTTTTTTCCTTTCGAAAGACTATCCTCCCTTTTTTAAATTTGTCTTTGGGGGGAAAAAAAATCTGTGTTTTTGAAAGCAAAGTCAAAGCCAAGAGAGAACATCCAGCAATTGTGATTTCCCTGCTACCCTTATAGAAAATTCCTATTTCTTAAGATCATATTGTTGAGAGACACCCAGAGAATCAAGACTCCAGCACTGTGAAGACTAGAACTGAACAATTGTAGAGAGATTGTTCCAATCCAGAAAAAGATAATCCAAAGCCACCTCTGCTCCTGTGTATAACAGAATCGGTGAGCTCAAAGAACGGAGTGCTTCCTTTCACGTACTCTAGACTCTTGTGATTTAATCTCATCCTGTGCAATGCTGTTTAGGTCAGTGGTTATGAGTGCAGAGTGTGGAGTCTGACTACCTGGGTTTGAATCCCAGCTTTGTCACGAACTGGCTGTGTGACTTTGGACAAGTCCCTAAGCTTCTCTGTGTCTCCTGGTCCTTATCTGCAAAATAAAGGTAGTAATACTACCTCACTTATAGGACTCTGAAGAGGAGTAAATGAACCAATATATCTAAAGTGCTCAGAATAGTGCCTGGCGCAAAGAAAGTGCTAATAAGTATTACAATATCATTGAAAGCTATTATAATAATGTAATATTAGATGGCTCTATTACAGGTGTAAAGCTATCATTATCTCTTCCTATTGCAGTTAGGCCCTGAGCCTTAGGCCACTCTAGTACTTCAAGACAGACTCCACACAGCCAGGCTGGCAAAAGTAGGCTTCCTGGCCAACAAAAAACAATCGGAAGAAGAACAAGGTTCTTTTCCACCAACACCTTAGTTGCTGGGATTCGATGGGAAATGTGTTACATCTCTGACTATTAATATTAATTTGGTTCAGTTGTTTCTCAGATAAATATGTATGTGACCTTAACACTGAGAAAAGCCTAAAGACCCAGATAACAAGGGCCCGCTGACAGGTGTACATGTTTCCCCAGAGAGAAGCACTTGAGTTAATAAGAAGAGGACCTTGCCCATTAGACTCTTGGTTTCATCCATTTTTATGAGACACTGAAGGCTTTGTAAATGGTGAAGTTTTGAAAAGGATGGAGGGGCAGACAACAATAATCGCTTTCCTCCTTCAAGCTGGTACAACAGCTTTGAGTTTAGTTTACCTGATCGTCGGCCGCCATGACGTCCCAGCCAACTTGCCCTCAGAGTCACATAGGCAGCTGGGAAATGAACCTAACTCCAGTCCCTCTCCTTCCAAGCACAATGAGAAAGAGGTTCTTGTGGGGGTTTTGCCTTTACGCTTTTAATAGGCAGCTTCTCATCTTCAAGAATAAAGTGTTTGGGGAAGTCCATTTCTTTTCAAAGTAAGCCCTGACCCCGGCCAAGTGGCAGAAATTTTCAAAGAGGAAGTCAGCACTGCATGACAAGGTCCAGTTAGTGGATGAGTGACCAAGGAGCTTGTGGTCAGCAAACACGATGAATAACTGTGGTTTGGGCCCTCAAGCAGGGGTGTCACACGCAGAAGCCCCGTAGTGACGTAGCCAGCGGGGGATGTGTGAGCGACACGATCCCCTGTCACACTCATTACCTCTCTCCCCCACCTCTCTCCCAGATCTGCTTTTACTATGCACGTGGAAGCCGGGCATTCGGCGGTTCCCGAGGAGGGCCCCAAAGATCTTCGCTGTCCTCTCTGCCTCTATCACACCAAATACAAACGCAACATGATTGACCACATCGTGCTGCACCGAGGTAACCTTCCTAAATGTGGTTTTCTTGGGGCAGAGGGCTGTGGGTGGCATTTCAGGGACGCCCCTCTCGAAGTGGCCACTTTGCCCTGGTCCCTGGTCCCTGGTTCCTCAGCTTCTGTCCAGGCAGGAAATCACAGTGAATGACCACAGTGATGACAGCCCACGAAAAAAACCCCTTCTTGGCACAAGGATCAGATCCACGTGGAGGGAGGCAAAGGTGATGGGTTTAGCAGTGAACACTTCTCTGGGGCTTCCCAGCGGGAGGGATTTTTCACATTCTGATTCCTCTGCCCTCACCGCTTTGCTAAGGAAGGAGCGAATGAGACACAGAACGGGCGGGTGAGGACTCATTATAAAATGTCAGGAGCTATCTGGTTGCAAGTGATTTGTTGGAGGGAGACCGAAATGATGATTTCCGTAGCAGAGCGTGGAGTTTCCCATGAAATGGATGGAAAGAGAAAAATTCTTAAAAGTAAAAGTGGTCCGATAGGTATTAGAAATTCCAGAGGTTTCAGATTTAAGTTCTGGTTTTAAAGCTTCCTGTATTGACCTGCTCTCCCATCTGTAAGAAGAGAGGCCATGAGCCTGTGAAACAATGCGCCAAGGGTCTAGTGCGTTCCCTGGTGGATGCATACTGGGTATTGTGTACATGTGGCTTCCTGTTGATAAACAGGGATGGTTCTTTCAAGTCCTCTTTGGTTTTTCTTTCAGTTGAGTTTACTCTTGGCCAATTAAAACACTGTTAAACAACATGCTTCCTCTGCATTGGAAGGAAAAATATGTTTATATAAAAACTTTGTCCAAAGAAGATTCGAGCCAGAGGTAGATGGAAAAAGGATGACCAGAATCCTGGTTGCCAGTCTCTGGTGCTGTTTCCATGCACTGGTCCTTCATCTTTCCTTCGTGCTTTCCCTCCTTCCTCGTCCCCCTCTTCACTCGTGTCTTCCTCCCTTGGCCTCTAACCCTAGGAGGCTTTTCCGTCTTTGCCACGTGGGCCTCAGAAACAGTGAGTGTGTCTTCTGCTGTCGTGCTGAGAGAGGTCGCTCACCCTGACATGCTGGATATTTTTGGAGCATTTTCAAAAGTTTCCAGCATGTGCCCAGTGCCACAGTCTCGGGCCATTGCATTTTGTGACATTTTGCCCATCTCTGCTGTGCACCCCGTGGAAGGCCCCATTTAGCGCCCTCAGATTTCCTTCCTCCCCAGGCCACTCTGAGGAGACGTGAGGTCGCTGCTGGCTGGGACATCCGCCTGCGAGCTGAGAGAAGCAGCATCAGAACATGGAGGCAGGAATTCTTGGCCAGAGTGGTGCCACCCAGTGTTTCACCTCAGTCACCTGGCTTCTGGTCCCCCAGCCCATGTGTGGTGGTGGCTCTGTGCCCCCCTCACAGGGTGGGGCGAGGCCTTGAGTAGTGTTGCCTCTGAGCAGACAGAAACGATGAGAGACCTCACTTCTGTGGTCGATGGCCTCTGGCTTCCCACACTGCTGCCTGGTAGGCTCAGAGCTTCAGTGTCTAATGAGCTCAGTGATTTTCCTTCCCTGAGCTGAGGCTTCAAGAAGGGGATGGGGACACAGAGAGAGAGTGAAGCTAAAGCTGAGAAAGGCCCTTGGAGTGCTACACTTGACACCAAGTCACTCCTATCCAACAACATCCTAAGGGCTAGTATTACTCCCTGTGTTTCTGCTTCGCGTGCGTGAAACGTGAAACAGAAAAACTGCTTTTTCTTTGATTTGGTGTAGTTATTTTGTGGTCACCTCACAAAGGATTTAAGCTATCTTAAAGAGATTTGTGCAGAACCGTAGGATTAAAACAAATGGGAAACTGGGGCAAATGCAGAATAAGGAGAAACCAGTTGCAAGTGCCCTGGAGGTACAAAGACGTTCACCAAGAGTTTGGTGTCCAGTGAACGCCGTGAGGTGCCTGTGCACCTGGAAGCCGCAGGCTGCGGGTCTGGCCCTGAGATCCCAGCCTCCCGTGGAACAGAAGAAAACAGAATCCGTTGGATTTCAAGTGTTTGTTAGACTTTAGAAATTGCGTTCAGGAGATTTTCAGGAATCCTAGACACCGAAACCTGAGAGGAATTGCTCCGGTGGGGTCTCCGAAGGGGGGACCGTGTGCGATCCGGTGTGCATTATGCCCACCACAAATGCAATGGGAAGGCCCACAGGGATGATGAGAGCTGACCAGATGAACCAGACTCACCCGAGCGCTCACAGTGCTGTGAGTGAGTCAACTCCGGGCCCCTGATCCTGTGACCCATCCATCATCCTGCCCGTCACTGGTTACTTACAGTCTCTGCTGTGTATTTGTAGAGGTCATTTATGTTAAACGAGCCATCTAAATATCGTCCTTATCGGGGTCGGAAAGTGCACGAGCTGGAACAAAGGGGCGTTTGAGGATCGGCAGTAATGACAACATTAACAACGACAAATTACTGTCACTGAGTGTTGACTAGGACAGGTGCTGTACTAAGTGAGTCCAATATGTCATTTTATGGAATTCTCAAAAAACCCTATATGGTGTGGGTATTACTGTTATCCCCCGAGAAGAAGGGTAAAAGGTTCAGAGAGACTGAGTGTGACCCAAGATCCAAATGACTGGTAAGTGCCCCAGCTGGGTCTGAACCCAGGCTTGTCTGCCCCACAGCCCATGCCTGTAGCCACCAGGCCTCACTGTCTCTCCCCTGGGAGGGTGGCTGGTGTCACCGTGTTGAGCGTTCTCATGGTGTGGCAGCTGGGTCTGAGGACAGAATCACCTGTGGGGCTGGAGGTCAGAGCTGAGGACCACGGAACTGCAGATGGCAGGGTGTCTCAGGACAGCCGTGTCTGCCATCTGTGTCCTGACCTGGCTTTGGTGTCCATCTCAACCCAAAATGGCATCTCAGTGGGAAGCTGGTCTTGACAAGTCAGGAGACAGGGCTGGGTGTCTGCCTTGCAATTTCGAGTTGGAGCTGATCTCAAAGTAACAAGAGGGGGCTCTTCCTGCACCTGGGCTCTCCTTGCTCTGGGGATGAGTCAACATCTCTGGTCTCTGGGGCCTGCAGTAAGAGAGCTTTCTGAGGCCTTGGTTAATTAAAATACTTGGGATGAAAGGGAAGAAAAACAAATTCTGAACTGGCCCTGAGACTGGGATACTGCTGGCAAGAATAGTTGCCTTCACTTTTTATCCCAACAGAATGATATATTTATTTTTTTTAAAGATTTTATTTATTTGAGAGAGAGAGAGCACATGAGAGGGGGGAGGGTCAGAGGGAGAAGCAGACTCCCTGCTGAGCAGGGAGCCCGATGCGGGACTCGATCCTGGGACTCCAGGATCATGACCTGAGCCGAAGGCAGTCGCTTAACCAACTGAGCCACCCACGCGCCCCCCAACAGAATGATATATTTAAATAGGGAGGAAAGGGAGAATTCATTTCACTCATGGGAAATCTGAATGAGAAATGATCATGGGTTTATGTGGGCTGTGGCAAAAGAGCATACTGTGTGTCCGTGCATTCAGCAAGCATTCATTACTTGCTTGTGCCACACTGTGCTGGGTTCTTGGGCAAGATGAGGTATATAGAAGACCCAGGACCTGCCCTCTTCAAGATGAAGCATGTGCGTGAGTCTACGTAAGGTAACGAGTGATGGGTATCCAGGAGGTTCACGGTGGCAGGTGTATTTGTGTTTGAGGTAGAGAAAGGTGCTGGGAGGGGTGGCTTTCAAACTGAGCCGGGATGACATTTCAGCAGGCAAAGATGATTGAAGGTGGGGTATGTTAGTTAGCTAGGTGGCTTACAGTAACAGTGTACTGTCACTGCTCCGGGGCCTAGAAGTCTGATATCAAGGTGACAGCAGGGCCTTGCTCTTTCTGAAGGCTCTAGACAAGAATCCTTCCATGGCCCTCCCTCGCTTCTGGTGGTTCCCGACATCCTGGCCTTGTAGCTGCGTCATTCCGATCTCCGCATCTGTCCGCACATGGCCGTCTTCCCGGCGTGGGTCTTCTCCGTGTCCTCCCCTCTTCTTCTAAGAAAACTACTCATTGAATTTAGGGCCCACCCCAAACCACTGTGACCTCATCCTGACTAGTTACATCTGCAAAGACCTTATGTCCCAGTAAGGTCCCATTTTGAGGTTCTAGGTGCACATAAATTTCTGGGGGACACTATTGGACCCCCCCCTACATGGAGGGGAGGAAAAATTTAAACCAGTCAGGTAGGTGGGAGCAAGATGCGTTGACAGAGTGTATTCAGGTGTTCTGAGGGGGGCTGAAGGGAATAGGGGACAAGGCTGGTGTAAGGTGTGTTCCGGCCAAATTAGGTAGGGCTTGGATACCAGTGTAGGAGTTCGAACTTTACTCAGTAGGCAGATGGGAAACCAGGGTACCTGCTGAATACCAACTTAGCAAAGATTGAAGCCAAGGATTGGTGGACCCAATTGTTTGAGAAACTTAGGTCAGATCAACATTTGGTGAGATTGGCCATGATTGGACCAGTTTGGAAAGGGAAAAATTAAGCCCTGAGATTTTTGTTTGCAGGAGAAGTTTGGAGGTAGGAGTTTTGGTAGGTTTTCATTCAATGCAACAAATATTTATTGAACATTCACTATAATGCTAGCATTGTTTTAAGCTCTAGGGGTACAGCCATGAAGAGTCAGGCAAGATCTGTGCACTGAAGGAACTTGAACTTTGATAGGAAGGGAGACCGTGAACAGGGAATAGTTTCATGAGTACATTTCCACTGAGTTTATCAGTTTATCACCATCATTGGAAGCACGATGCCTCGTGCACAGACAGCTTTGCCTGTATGTACCTTAACACACCTATCGTGCTCCTAAAAAACTGGGTACAGACTGAATTACAGGGATGAAACACAGTTTTGCCAGATATTTCTAATTCTGGAACTGTGTAATCCCCGATTCTGGTCTCCAGTTGGCATATTAACTTAAAGCTTCTGCTTCCCAGCCCATAACCCCAATACATGGGCAAACACTGAATTTAACTGAATCCTGCAGGTGGGCATCTTTTGGGAACAAAACTAATCTCCCTTACTTTACCTGATGGGTATCGTTTTTCTTAGAAGAAAAAAAAAAGCTACACTGAGATTGCCAGTCTTTCATTTTATTCAGTGAAAGGACACTTTCCCTTCCATCCCCACCAAATACTTTTGCCGGTTAGAATGAGAGGTGTGGTTCTTTGGTGCTCAGCTTTCTCTGGCTTGACGGTGGCAGCCTGGCTAACATCAGGATTAACAACGTCTTACCAGGAGCTGTTGTCCTTATGTTTATGTGTGCCCGTTTATGGTCATGTTTTAGAATAATTGTTCTTTAGGAACTATTGTTATCTTCTTAATGGCTTTCTAGTTCTCAGCTTTTGTCACTCATTTGGCCGAGAGTAACGGGTGGGGCTTTGGTTTGGCCCAAAGAGGGTCTCAGGCCTGGAGCAGGATCATTTGCATACGGAGTTTGTTGGCGTGAATGACTTCCAGACCTCTCCCTGCTTCGTTCAGACTTGGCACGTTGCGGGGAGGAAACCCAAGTGTGTTGTGGTCTGCCTTTCAGGAAGAATTTTTACTTGGTAACTCTGGACTCCACAGTGATGTGGTTTTTCTCTGTTTTGAGCAGAAGTGACCCTCCGCCCTCCTGGTAGTTGGAGTTCAGCAGATTTTTCCACTGAGCACCACGGGAGTTTGACAGCACACCGTTCTAGGCTCTCTTGCACCCCAGTTCCCACAGGCTTCCGCAGGGCATTCCTCCTGGGTTTCACGTCCAGCTGCAGCACCAAGCGGCTTTTGAGTAGGAAGAGATGAGAGACACAATCTATCTTGTAGTCAAACTGGTGAAGTCATAATATTTTTGCAGCCAGCTCTGGAAGCTGAGTCACAATGAGTGTGATTCAAGCCTTGATTTCTTACCCAAGGTAATTTTGAGAGGTGTGAAGTCAAGAAAGACCCACAGTTGTCGCTGCCTCCGTAAAGAAAAAAAGTCCTGAGCCCTGGGCTTCTGTAGCCAAGACAGGGCTCCATCCATACCTGGAAACATTCCAGTCTCTAACTTTATGTCCTTGACTTGCCTCAATAATGAATAACCTCATTCAGAAAACCCTTGTCAGTGATTTGCCCACCTTTCCAAGTCTGTCTGGTTTTTTATCTTGGTCGTGTTAGCCATGTGTTTAGAAAGGAGAAAAATTAACTTTTTTTCCCCTAAAATGAAGATCTTAGTCAAAATCCACATAGCCCAGAGACTGGGAATGTTGGTGATGTCTTCGTTTGGAAATGGGAAGTCTGACGTTTCAGAGTGAGTAAGTAAGCAGGAAATTACCTCTTAGACCTGATTGAGAAAATACTCGAAAGAAGTCAGAGAGAAATGGTTGCCTTAGACACTCCCGTAGCTTTGGTACTCTTTGGTACTCTTAAACGACTAGGAATCAAAGGCTTATAAAGAAACAGCGTGCAGATCGGATGTTCCAAGAGAGTTCTTTTCGGGGGTGAAGGAGGAGGGCCCTGGCACAGGTCAGGCAGGGGACCTGTGCTCCCAGGTCACAACTTTGTTCTGAACCAGAGGCGTGACTTTGAGGAAGGAGTCCAACAGGCCAGTCCTCAGCTTCCACACCAGTAAACCAAAGGTAATAAAACTGACTTTGCAGAGTGTTTCGAGAATAAAAAGTTAACCGTGAGGGTAGAATGCCTAACAGTGCTTGAAACAGTGAGCTCCAGGCAAATCGCCATGGTCATTTCCATGAATTATTACTATTTAAACTCCAGAGTATTTTGAGTGCTCCTGACTTTGTGTAAAATTCATTTAGACACACATAGTGAAATGGGAAACTGCAAAGAAAACTAACCAAGGTGGTAGAGGAATTGAAAGGGAGGCCTATAAAAAAACAAAACAAACCCAGTCTGAAAGAAGCGATTCTTTATGAGGAGAAGCGAAGACAGCAGGCTGCTTGCATGGCTGTCTCCAAGGTGTTGGAGACATCGTTCCAGGGACTGTTAGACCAGCTGTGGTCCATCTCCACGGAGGTCAGCAGAACCAGAGCGCACAGCACAGGCCAGAGACGGAGCATGCACGAGGCAGAAATGACACAATCCAAAGCGGGAGCCAACACAGAGCAAAGGAGGGGTGCAGTCTCAGGGAAGGTGCCAGAAAAGTTCGTGTCAGCAAAGCCCGTGAGCTCCTAAAGCATGGGGCTGGTCCCAGGGGTTCAGCCTGCACCCCTGTCTTGTGCCGTGGGTGCCGGCTTGCACGCGTGTCCTACCCGGAATGGCTGTGGGGGTAATGCTCGGCACTTGGTGTAGAGTAGTGGTTATCAGCCAGAGTCAGGGTGCATTTGTCTGGAGGCATTTGTGGTTGTCACCCCTGGGGAAGAGGGGTGCCATGGCAGATGGTCGATAGAGGCCAGGGATCCTCGTAAACATCCTACAGTGCATAGTACAGCCCCCAGAGTCAAGCCTTATCTGGCCTCAGAATGTAAATAGAGCTACTGCTGAGAAACCCCGGGCTGGAGGAGTCGAACATCGTAGCATGGGCTTTCTTCAGGCTCCGGCTGGCTTATGCCAAAGCATTTTTTTCCTCCGATTACACCAAACCATAGAACTGAATGGTTAGAAGACTGTTAAACGTTTGCTATTCTAAGAAAATGTGTGGATTACATTATAATCATGTGTTTCTTAGCTGTCTGCTCTACTTTGGTTTAAAAATATTTATATTTCTAAATAAGTGACTGACTCTTTGTATAGGGAAAATAACATATGCATTAGAGCTCCGGGAAGTACGTAGCAGACATCACCTTCCATGCTCCCTCGGGTCAGCTTCTTGCGGGCCAGTTAATCGCCGTATTCAAGGACTCCCTCGGCAGGGACTGCCCTGCGGTGAGAACGTGGTGGCTGAGGCTACAGCATGGCTTTGGGTGGGGAGAATTCTCCAGGGGCCAGCCCCAGCCAACAACAAAGGGAGGGCTCGCAGGGAGAGCCACATCAGTGCACAAAACACTGATGTCTGGAAACGGTGCTACTCAGTGACTCTGAGAATAAATCACGCTTTCTTGACTTAATAATACATTGCTGTTTCTAAATAATATAAGTATATGTTGTGTGCGTCCATTTGTAAACTTCCAGAGTCTTCTGAAATCCAGACACAGCATGAAAACACACGCTATATTTGATCCTTGCATAAATAGCACAGATTTTAATTTTATCCCAGTTATGGATATCTGGCGCGTGCGCCGATACTCTGGGCAGACTGGTGTGAAATTTAATTTGAGCAGTTAAACACAAGGGTGAGAGAGTGCAAAATAAACAAGCACACGCATTTCCAGCCCTACAGCATTTGGTATGTTAATGGGAAAAGCACCCAAATCCTCTCTTTTATTTTTTTCCCTTGTGACAATCAGATTACAGATTGTCTGAAAAGGCACAAATCCTCCCTATCTCCCACGCCACCCCGCATCTCTCCCCCCACCCCCCTGAATGTTGCCCGCAGCCATTTCATTTGTGAGCTTCTCCTAGTTAGAGCTGGAGTTTTAGTGAATGAAAACATACAGGTCCTTTGCTTTCAGATTTGTTATGAGAGATTCCCTTGGTTTCAGGAAAAGGAAAACCGTCTCCTTGAGAACATCTCGGAAGGGGAAACAGGAGTGGAACTGGCAGCAGTGGGACATAAAGGGTTTGCTTTGCAACAGGGCAGGGATGCAGATCGCAGCTGGGCCAATTAACAACGTCTGTGAGCTTTGGGAAAGTTATTAAGAACCCCGTTCCTCGCTTTACTGATTTGTAAAAACAGGAATACCTCCAGCCTAAGAGGGTTGCCGGGAAGGTGCACTGTCGGGGCACACAGGTGCTTAGGAACTGTCCGGTCCCTTTCTACTTACGGACATCTTCTAGGTCCAGCCCAACTAGCACCTAGTGAGCAAGTGGGAGGTGCTAATAGTCAGTTATCATTACTGTGGGTAAACCGTGGCCGCCTCCATTCAGGAATGAGCGAGCACCTTTCAGCCTGCCCACCTCGTTGTAAAGATCACTCTGGGGATTAAGTGCACCAAGGGCTGGTGGTCTTACGAACACTTACCTGGGCCCAAGGAAGATGCCCTTTGGGGAACGGAGGGCGGGGCAGCGTGCATGTGAGTTCATGGACACAGGCCCCTGAGAGGTAGCAAAACCGGCTGAGTTTCTTCCTGTATTCCAAAGAGAACACGTGCGGACCATCAGTAAAAATTTCCATCTTTCCAATTCAATTTGTTTCCACAGAAGAGCGAGTTGTCCCCATCGAAGTGTGCCGTTCCAAACTGTCCAAATACTTGCAGGGAGTAGTTTTCCGCTGCGATAAGTGTACCTTCACCTGCTCCAGTGACGAGAGCCTCCAGCAGCACATAGAAAAGCACAATGAACTAAAACCTTACAAATGCCAGCTCTGCTATTACGAAGCCAAGCACACGGAGGAACTGGACAGCCACCTTCGGGACGAGCATAAGGTACCTGCCCGTCTTCCTGCCCGTGACCCTCGGCAGCCCTGTGGGGGCGGGCCTGGCGGGGAGCCAGAGCTCAGGGTGGGCGAGGCAGGCACGCGGGCTAAATGTTGCACGGGCGCTTCCGATTTTTTTCTGTGATGAAAGAAAGGGGAGGTCATTTTAGAAAAACTGGAGCACAGAGATGGGGATAAGGAAAATCCCCCTCATGCTGCCACCCATGTCCACCTGCTTAGCCTTTGTTATCTCTTCTCTGCCCATTTTCCCTTGTTTTATGTAAGTCTGGCAATACCACATGTGAACTAGTGTGTCACCCTTTAAAAAAATTTTTTTTTAACAACCTAAGAGGAATATTTTTCCATGTTATTTTAAAACGTATCGTCACAGGAATCGACTAACTTGTTCTGTAAAGAACCAGAGAGTTAATGTTTTAGGCTTTGCAGGCCAGATGGCCTCATGGTAACCACTCAACTCCACCCCTTCTAGCAAGAAAGCAGCTACAGACAAGACAAATGAACGGGCATGGCTATGTCTGCGACCCTTTATTTATGGAAGTAGGCAGCAGGCTGAGGGCCCGAAGTGGCTGGTCCCTGTCCTGATGGCCAGCCACCTTGTCCCTCAACCATGTAGGTCGTTTGCAGTATTCTTGCTAACTACAGAGATTTTCCAAAGCCTTGCTATTTGTGTCTAAACACTATAAGGGCTGTACAAGACATGTTTTGTTTAGGGAGGAGGATTGATAAAGAACAGATCAGTACCGGACCTAAAATCAAGGGTTTGTGAAAAAAACTTCTCTTCCAAAGGTCTGCTGATCAGAAGGCAGAATCCTATAGGGCAGCTTCACAGGGCTTATTTGGCACATGGGGGAATTGAGGTGCTTGTTTCTGGTTTTGTGGATTGCCCAGAGTGCAGAGGAACTACAATTTGTATTTGTTTCTTGAAAAAGAAGCCCATTGAAATGTTTTCTAATTAACCCCAAAATATCGAGGGAGTGTTTACTTAAGGCACAATGAGATAGTTTCCTTTTTCTTTGCTCTGTATCCTCCTCTTTTCTGGCCTTGCCAAACCCCAAGTTATCAAGACTTTAGTCCGAATCATCTGTGCCGAACTTTTCTTCGGGGTGGGGAGGGAGGGAGAGAGAGAGAGAGAGAGAGAGAGAGAAGGCTGAGCTCTGTCACCCATCCACAGTGAAGTGGTTGTGTGGTCACTTTTCTGCTTGGGAATGCATTCATTTTCTAATGTGTCTGCCCAAAAATGAAAGCAGAGAAGAAAAGCCTGAGTTCACCTCACTGAAAAACTTTCATAGCCTTTCTTAGTCAAACTTCCTGGGCATCTCTGCCCCCAAACTCAAAGGGTAATCACTCATACATTTCAAACCAAGCTTTCTACAGTTATGCACACGGATCTTATTTATGCACCCACCTCACGTCTTTTTATTATAGTGTTCAAGCCTTTGGGCTGGTATTTGGGGAGCGAGCAAACCAGGAAGATAAATTCTCCCGTTGTTACACAGTTGCTGTGGGTCACTGGTGAGAAGGTTAGAACCATACATGTGTGGAACTGGGGGCTTCCCGAGCAGGCATGGAAGGTTGGGGCTTCAGGATACCCGTCAGGCCAGTGGGTTGCTCCAGAAGAGAGGGCCTCAATTTAGAGCTTCTGGAACCAAACACCTCAGTTTGAATCTTCTCTCCACTGCTTACTATACAACTTTAGCAAGTTACTTAAATTTCTGTATCTATTTTCTGGTTTCTAAATGGGAATCATTTTATCTTTCTCAGAAGTTGTGTGAGATTAAACAAAGTCCTGGTATATCCCACACTTTGATATGACCTGGTGTGTTCCTCAGTCTACTTACGAATTGAGCTGTTGTACCCATCAGAAAGGTAGTTGGGTTCCCAAAGAACTAAGATATATTTAAAAATCACTAATTATACCTTGCATCCTAGATACGGTCTTTGATGTTCCGTTTTCACTATGCCATGTTATGTTCTTTAATTTTACTCTTTCTCGTGGTTGACCAGCTTAATAAGTCCAGTGAGCACCTAATTGAGGCTAAAGAATTGCCACTTCCAGCCTGCATAGTGATTTTCCTGTCATTTCAAGTGTTGTTAAGTTTATGAGACTTGTGCTTATTACTGACGGCAGCAGTATTTCTTCATTTCTAAATGATGAGTACAAAATGTATTTCGAATTTTTAAAATAACTATCCAAACACTTTTATTTTTCAAAAGATTTTATTTATTTACGAGAGAGAGCGAACACGAGTGGGGCTGAGGGGCAGAGGGAGAGGGAGAAGCAGGCTTCCCTCTGAGCAGGGAGCCATTGTGGGGCTCGATCCCAGGACCCTGGGACCATGACCTGAGCCAAAGGCAGATGCTTAACCGACTGAGCCACCCAAGGCGCCCCCAAACACTATTTTATAAACAAGGATAGCAGTGCTGCTGAAATGGAAGTTTTGACTGGTAGGCAGTGATATACACTGGTTAAAAACCGTCATTCATTGGGGCGATTTCAGCATTTATGAAAGTGGTATAAGAGTGTCAATGTACAATGAGCTAAAGTGAAGTTTGCTAATAATCGAAATAAAAGTCAAGGACCTGGGCACCTGGGTGGCTCAGTCCGTTAAGTCTCTGCTTTCGGTTCAGGTCATGATCTCAGGGTCCTGGGATTGAACCCCGTGTCATGCTCCCTGCTCAGTGGGGAGCCTGCTTCTCCCTCTCCCTCTGCCGCTCCCCCTAGTCCTGCTCTTTGCCTCTCAGATAAATAAAACCTTTTTAAAAAAATGTCAAGAACCATAAGGCAAGAACAAGAAATTAAAGGCGTAAGAATTGGAAGGAAGGAATGAGACCACTTGCATTCACAGACAAGGTTACCTTTGTACATAGAAAATCCTAAGTAATCTATACAAAAAAAAAAAAAAAGCTGCGAGGATATTAGTGAGTATAGCAAAGTTACAGGATATAAGGTCAATATGCAAAAAATCAATCCCATGTCTACATACTAGAAATGGAAAGCTGACGGTAACATCAAAAAGAATAAAATAAGGATAAATTTAACATAGGAACTGTGAAAGCTGTAAACTAAAAGTTACAAAATGTTGTTGAGAGAAATAAAAGAACTAAGTTAATGGAATATATACTGTATTCCTGGATGAGAGGACCCACTATTGACAATTCTCCCCAAATCGATCTACAGATCCAACGGAATCTCTATCAAAAAAAAAATTTTTTTTTTAAAGTTGACAAACTGATCCTAACATATAAATGCAGAGGACCTAGAATAGCCTAAACAGTATGGAAAAAGAACAAAATTAGAGGACTTCACCCTTCCTGATTTCAAAACCTCCCTTAAAGCCACCGTATTCCAGAGCGTGTGGTATTGGCAGAAGGATAGATGCATGGATCGGTGATGCAGAAGAAAAACTCCAGAAATCAACCCTCATCTAGGTGGTCAGTTGATTTTTTTTTTTCCCCAAAGGTACCAAAGTAATAAGGAAAGGATAGTTCTTCCACAAATAGTGCTTGAACAATTGGGTATCCACATACAAAATAATGATCGTTGACCCTTAATTCACTCCTAACACAAAAATTAAATCAAAATGGATCATTAACCTCATTCTACGAACTGAAACCATAAAACTTCTGGAAAAAGAGTAGAAAATCTCCCTTGGGTTAGGAGAAATTTTCTTAAATAAGAAACAAAAGCTATGGACATTAAAAGAAGAAAAATGAGTAAATTAGATGTCATCAAACAAATTTTTGCTCTTCGGAGACACTATTAAGAAAACAAAAAGGCAAGCAACAGATTGGAAGCATATATTTGCAAAGTAATTATCTAGCAAAGGTTTTTAACCAAAATATACAAAGAACTTTTACAACTCTATAGTAAGACGATAATTCAATTACGAATGAGAAAAAAATGTGAATAGACACTTTACCTGTGAGGATACACAAATGGCAAATGATCACATGAAAAGAGTCTCGGTAAGATTCATCATTAGGGAAATGCAAAAAAAAAACAACAGTAAGATAGCACTACCCACCCGCGAGAACGGCTAAAATCAAGAAGACTGATAGTGCCAAAGTGTTGGCAGGGATATGGAGAAACTGGAAATCTCATACAGCGCTGGTTGGAATGTAAAATGGCATATTCACTGGGGAGCACTTTGGCAATTTCTTTAAAAGTTAAACATACACTTACCATCTGATCCAGCAAGTTTACTCTCACATAAAGTGGATGGATAAACAAAATGTGCTATATCCATACTATGGGATACTACCTATCAATAAAAAGAAATGAGTCTATGGATACATGGAACAACGTGGATAAATCTCAAGAACATCATGTTAACTAGACAGGAGCTAGACACGAAAGATCACTATTATATGATTCCATTTACATGAAATTTCTAGAAAAGGCAAAACTATGGAGACAAAGCAGGTTGGAGGTGGGAGATGGATTGCAGAGGTTATGAGGGAACTTCTCAAAGTAAGAGAATTTGTAAACGAGATTGTGGTGAGGGTTGCACAAATGCATACATTTACTAAAACTCGCTGAACTATTTATTTAAAACCGATGACGTCTATGGTGAGTAAATTATACCTCATACCTAAAAGAAAGATTCAAGTTTCCCAGGACCTGACCCATATAGTAGATCTTCAATAAATTTCCTGCAGGCTCTTTCTTTTTTATAAACTTGATCCTGGGAACAGATTGATCTACAAGATGCTGGAGATCCAGATTATTGTGTAAACTGCCAAAAATAAAGTGCAATAGACTTAGCCATTGATTTTAAATTAAGGTTTACTGTTTTCCCCCTAGTAAGACTATGTGTTGCGTGCATTGCTCATTATATTCTTCCACTAATAGCGTGAAGTGATTTTGTGTGGTGGAGAGAAGCTACAGAAGAAACTAAGAGACAATATAGGATATCTATAACATCAAATGATTTTATATATATCCAAAGCTGGGCTTCTGAATTCTGCCTGCAAAGCCCAGAGACCTCAGGAACACCTCTATCAAGTTGTCACACTATCATTCATGGACTGGATGGAATCCTGGTCCAGCAGGAAGGATCCTTGAAGTCAAGTATACCCTTCTAGTTAAGAACCAGACTCCCAACTGCACTGGATGCATGCTGCCATGTTTATCCTCAGAAGCCCAGGTGAAGTAGAAGAGGGATGACAGCATCTCTCATTTTGTACATGACACACAGCATCTTGTCTTCCTAGACCTTTATCTTTGCACCAGTGACCAAAGACTCACTTGCAATCTCTTGGAACTAAAGTAAATAGTACAGGCTATTTAAAATTTTATTTTTCATCCTTCAGTTCCGTTTTTTTCAGTCTTACTAGGTCTTCTAAAGACAGACTGCTCTATGCTTTCAGTCCCTCCTTCATTCCTTCCCTCCCTCCAACCCTCTCTTTCACACACACACACACACACACACACACACACACACACACACACACAATGAAGTCCTATGTCAGTAGCACCATTTATTAGTAATGCTGGTGAAAGGTGAAGGGGGACAACATTTTTAAGAACCTTAAAGTCATGAAGAAAAAAAAACGTTGCACTTCTCACATTTAAAAAACATTTTTTAAAGTTTTTAAGTATATGTGGTACCTTGTTAGTGTTCTTTATGGTTCTGAAGTCTCTTTGCTAGTTTAGGGAATATAAAAATATATTATCTCTAACTTGGTTTGCTCATAAAATTGTCATGTTCACTATATTAAATTTAGAAGGATAGTCTATTCAGGCAATACACATTCACTAATTGAATTTACTTTGAAATGTTTTTAATTTTTTATACAAATGGAGCCTCAGGCGGCCGAACTTTAAGGAACTCGTATCTCTTACTCTTACTTTTTGCCAGTTTGGGGGAAGCAGCAGAACATTAAGCTCCGGAGGCAGCACCAACATTTTAGTTATGCCAGTAAAATTGTTCAGTTTTCCAGACCAGTGAAATCCATAGTGGCAGAAGAGCCACATAGAATATTTGTGTCCGGCAAAGGAAACGAGAAGAAATAAAACAAAAGAAGAACCTTCCCTCGATTCCAAATCATAAAATACACCTCTGGCCACATTTTTTGGGATTGTGTTTAATTTTGAACCAGAGTGCCAGCAGCTTTATCTTGATCGACTCTGAGGATTGCTGCAAGCCGGAGGTTTCTCCTGAAGATTACATCACTTCAGCTCTGCTTTCCCTTATAGTAGTCTTGCTTCTTGATTTGTCAACCACAGGCCCTGTTCCTTTCATGGAGTTTGGACATCAGAAGTAGAGGAGCAAGAAGTCTGACCATCTTTCAGAGGGATGTGCCTGGCCGAGCCTCGCATGGTATTTTTCAAGTAGACATTTGAAGACGTTCTTTGCCTATAACTTTTGCAGCTGTCCACTAAACTCTCCAAAGTGACCTGCTCCTGCTTCCAAGCTTCCATAGGACTGTTCTTTCTCTGTGAAGGCACTTATTTCATCCTGCCTCAACTTCCACTTAACTCTTAAAACAAGTCTCTGTCTTGCCATTGGATGCGACGTACTTAAAATGGAAACCGTGTTGTTTTTAGGTCTTTTCTCCCAAAATCTAGTCACAGTACCCTGCATACAGTAAAGTATCCAGTAGCTGTTTGCTAAATAAATCAACGTATGAAATCACTGTTCAAATGGGAAATTTTAAGTATTCTGTTTGTTCATATAAGAAGATGTGGCAGCACCATCCACATCTTTGCCTCTGGATTTCAAGTTCTCGTTCAAGAGATTTAACAGCTCAGTTGGCCAGCAACAGAGTTCTTTGACTTTCTTAATGATGCCTTTCACTGGGCTTTTTTGAGTACTTGTGACTGCAGTTATCCTGAAATGCTCAAAATGACTTGGTTTTTGTCTGGGCTTCTGCTAAGTTAGGTCTAGCAGAAGTGTGTTTTCTGCTTCTGACTCAGTGATTACAAAAGAAAGTAGATATTCTCCTTGACCTCTGTGCTCTATACCCTCCTGGGTACTTTTCCAGCCTTTATTCTTGTTCTTAGAAAGGTTTTTATTTTGAAAAAAAGTTCTCAAAAAATTCTGCTCCTCTATTCCATCAAATTTTGCAACATTATAGTCACAGTACTTTTTTCTGCCACCTTCTTGTGTTCAGGTAATTTTTACATATTTTGTACGTAATTTTGCATTTCTGCAGGTGATTTGCATAATAATGGGGAAAGCTGGAGCCTTGTCTGCAGGTGTGAGTTCTAATCCTGGCTTTATCACTTAGCTTCTTTTGCATTGCTTTCCTCATCTACAAATATGGACGGTAACACGGTTATCTCTCCTAGTGGTCATAAAGGTTAAGTGATCCATGTGAAAATGACTGGATTAATTTTTAGTACATGATAGATATTTGGTAAGAACGGAAACAAAATCTTTTAGAAAATGTCCAATCTTATTCTTACTAGCAAGCAAATTTTTGTCATTGGGTATGACATTATGAAGTTCTTTATACTGTATAATCTCCCATGGTTTTTATGTTACCAGTAAATTCAAACATTTATTGGGTGTCAATGAGATGACCAATCTCATACTCTACACTGAGCATATAAAGCTAAATAGGAAATAGGTGTTGCCTTAGAAGAGTTTATAAGGAGGGGACACAAGCTTAAATAAAGAACCACAAGCCAGCATGTTAAGTGCTTGATAAAAGTACCTATGAAATAGGAGGGCAGCACGATGCACAGCACATACGGTGTCACGGCTTATTTCCCATAGAACTTTAATATACTTAGCTGAATATCCCTTCTAGAAGCTTTTACAGGAGCTCTGATCGGAATGTTCTGATCTGAGAAATCAAGATTTTTACCTGCACCTTTGACCGTCTTCCTTAAGGAATCGTAGAAACAATGCTTTGCTTTCTCCTCCTGATTTCATTCCTATTCTGACTTTCAAAGATAGGCAAAGATCACTGGGTAGACCACCTGATAGTGTAAGTCAGAGGTTGGCGAACTCTGGTCCATAGACCAAATCCGGTGCCCTGCCTGTTTTTCTGTGGCCCACCAGTTGACATTTTTAAATCGTTGAAAAAAAAGAGAGCTAATTCGTGACACATGATTTGTCTTGGGGCACAGCCCTGCTCATCCATTTCTGTACTGTCTGTGGCCACTTTCAAGCTACAGCAGCAGGTGAGTAGCTGTGATGGAAACTAGATGGTCCAGAAAGCCCAGAATACTTGCTTCTCTGGCCCTCTGCAGAGAGTTTGCCCACCCGTGCTATAAGGCCTTTAAAATCTTTGCAGGGCTACACATCCTCGGTGTAGGCCTGAGATGGGCATTTCTGATGTAAGAGGCAGTTTTTCCGTGTTCTCTAGTGTCACTTTTTCTGGAAATAAAAATGTTCACTCTGGCCTTTCTTTTTAACATGAACAGGCAATATTAGGTGATGTGCGCAGCCTGATGGCATGTTCCTTTTGAAGGTACAGATGTTAAGTGAGAAGCAGGGGGAGCTCTGGAAACCTGGAGGGATTCTTCTTGATCACAGTCTCCCCTATTTAGTGTGTGCTAAGTAATCTGAGGACAGGGGTGTCCGATTTCCTGCTTTCATTAGCCAGCAAGTTCACACCAGTCTTTCCTGTAAGACTGGGTTTGCCGCCGTAGTAGAAAAATGCATGTTCAACTTGGTAGTGTTTGTAAATCACGGAATGCTTCTCCCCATAGAATAAGCCTCAAGTATGGAAATTCGTTCATATGCTAGGGAAATTCATTCATTTTGCTGAATGGTTAAAAACCAACAAGCAAAAAGACAAACAGAGTTGTGGAGCTTGAATATCAAGCATGAGCACAGAAGGGTTTACAGCATCAGCTCTCCAGTGTTAACAGGGAAAGCCTCTTGCTGGTTGTTGGCACTTCATCTCACATTCTTAGGGGCGAGTGGCCTTCACAGGGGACTTTGGATTTGTGGGCAATCACAAATAACTTTCACAAGATATGAGGGTCTATATATAGTTTTATAGTCTGAGGGATTATGTATTTGAACAGTCCAACCTTCAAACACATGTATGGTTACTTTTGCCTTCCAAAGGCTGCGAGGAGCCAGGTTCTAAATCTCAAACTCTTAGCCTTGCTGTTTCTCCTTCTCTTGTGGGCCTTTTGGGAAACAAGGTAATACATTTCTGTGCATCTCCAGAGAAAGGAATGAATTTCCCTCAATATGTCCTCTGCACTCAGATACCCACCAATCTCCAGGTCCAGAAAGTAACTTACTGGTATGATCACTTGGGAAGCCAACCTAGACATCAACTGGAACTTGAATAAAAGTCTGTGGCCTTTGACTTTGAACTCATAATTTTGCATCTGGAAATTTAGCCTATAAAATTAAAGCTAAACATGAAAGAAACTATATAATTTACATACAGTAAGATTTATTGTTGCATTTTTAATAGTGAAAAGCCAGGAATAGCCAAAGGTAAACTCATACGGGAGGAGTCAGGTAAACTATAATATCATATCATTTACTTGATAAGATACATATATAGTGATTAAAAATAGTATTTATAAAGAGAATGATATTTTTACTGTGCCGGGCATTAAAAAAGCAGGAAACCCACTTGTGTTTTAGTATGATTACAGCAATTAAATAATCTATGCCTAGAGAACAGGATTACAGAAATACAATACCTTGTTGATAGTTGTATGTATAGGTAGGCAGACTTGAAGCTTCTTTTTGCTTTCCAGTTATTCTTTGTGACCTGTATCGGAAAGAAGGCTATATTAAGCTAAAAGGGAGGCATGCAGGTGAGCACAGCACCGACTAATGGAGACTCAGCACTGGCCGTGGAGCCAGCTGTGAACAAGATGCACAGAGTGTCTGTCTGTCCCCATGGAGCCTGCAGTTCAATGGGGGTGGCAGTCCATAGACAATTAACCACTGAGTGGGAGGAGTTATAAAAGGGGAAGGGAGAGCGCCTGGAAGCATAGAGTAAGGATAACTAATCACCGAGGAGTTTAGGGAAGGTCCCCCAGGTGTAGTGAGCGACACGGAGGCGGGGCTGGAAGGCAGGAGTCACTGCATGAAGCAGGCGGTGGAACTTCAGACAGAAAGTGGCACGTGCAGAGAAAGACCCAAAGTCAAGAGCACAGTGTATCCTGGGAACATCCATCCTTTTGGGGTGGTAGCAGTGGGCTGGAGAAGGTGGGCAGGGTAAGAAGATAGCTGGCCACTTCTAATGACAGTGAGAAATTCAGATTTTATCCTCAGGGCAAGCAGAAACTGACTGACATGAGTAGATTTACATATTTATTTTTACTCAAAGACCACACTAGAGAATAGAGGCAAGAAGGGGCAAGAAGGCATGCTGGGAAAGCAGCAAGGAGGGAAGGGGAGGGAGGCTTGCCTTACTCCAGGTCAGAGGTGGTGGCGCCACAATGCAGCGAGGGGGACCTAGAGGGTACGACACTAAGTGAAATAAGACAGAGAAAGAGACAAGCACCAAATGATTTCACTTATATGGGAATCTAAAAAACAGACGAACAAACAAACAACAAGCAGAAACAGACCCATAAATATAGAGAACAAACTGATGGTTGCCAGGGAGAAAGGATGGTGGGGGGTGGACACAGTGGGTGAAGGGGAGAGGGAGATACAGGCTTCCCATCATGGAGTGGGTCAGTCACAAGGAGGAGAGGAACTGCATGGGGAATACAGCCAGTGGTACTGTGATGGTGATGTATAGTGATTGATTGGCAGTGGCTACACTGGTGGTGAGCAGAGCTTAATGTAGAAACCAGTCACTATGTGGTATGCCCAAAACTAATGTAACATTCTTTGTTAACTATACCTCAAATTTTAAGATCACTTATTATTTTTTTTAAAAATGAATATGATAAAGTCCTACTATCTTTGAGAAATAGTTAAAATTCCAAATAGTTCAAAAAAAATTTTTTTAATGCCACAAGGAGGGCGCCCCCTGGGTGGCTCAGTCGGTTCAGCGTCTGACTCCCATTTTCAGCTCAGGTAATGGTCTCAGGGTCGTGAGATCAAGCCCCACATCGGGGCTCAGCAAGGAGTCTGCTAAAGTTTCTCTCTCCCTCCACTCCTCCCTGCGCTCACTTTTGCGCATGAGCTCTCTCTAATAAATAAATCTTTTAAAAATAAATAAATGCAGCAAGAAGTCTTCTTTTGTATTAAGATTACTATTGGATGGCTGATTTGGGGATCTGTAGTAAGAACCCAACACTATAAAGGGTTTTTATTTTAAAATCTTATAATTAAGGGCGCCTGGGTGGCTCAGTCGTTAAGCGTCTTCCTTCGGCTCAGGTCATAATCCCAGGGTCCTGAGATCGAGTCCCGCATCAGGCCCCCACTCAGCAGGAAGGCTGCTTCTCCCTCTCCCACTCCCCCTGCTTGTGTTCCCTCTTTAGCTGTCTCTGTCACATAAATAAAAATTAAAATAAAAAAAATTAAATCTTCTAATTAGATAACAAGATTTTTAGTTTTTACTTTTAAATCTTTTAATTACCTAACAAAGATTTTAGAAATCTTCAGGACAGATAAATCCTGGGTTAGCCCAGGATGAACGTCATAACGTGGAAATGTCATGTACTCTTTTAAAATTGTGCAGAATCCAAAATGTTTCCCAATGAAGGGATGATGGTGATGGGAAAATGGGCAAATACAGGCCTCAATAAAAAAACCCAGAAGGAGAAAAAGAAAAAAATAACATTTGGTTTTGTGACAGATCTCCTTCTGTCACCATGAGTTCCTTGAGAAGCAGGGGCTCCGGTACCTCCCATGGGACCGGGGGTGGGGTGGGGGTGTCCTTGTGGAAGGAAAGAAGGGATGAACGAATAAGCGAACAAATGAATGAATACATACTGACTAAAGGCGTTTGAGGATTCTTTTTGATCTTTCTTGGTTTTGTTATTTTCATTTCCTGGCAGGGGCCACCCCTCACGCCTCTTACACACATCTGCTGTGGCCCCGGCAGAGATGGGAAGTGGAGGGAGGTGGTCAGAAAAGGCTTCCTTCTACGTATTGGTCACTTAAGGATGTGTTACTCTGTGCATATTTCAAAGTTAGGTAAATTGGAACCTTGCCTCGTTTTCCTGAAAAACTGGCAGCCCAGAAAACTTTTATTCAAATATTTGTCATAAATGCTATTTGGTTAAAATGTAGACTTTGTGGCTAAACATAACTTCATAAATATGCATTTACGATGCTTGTTATAAGCGTTTCCAAAAGCCAAAATTGGAAAAGGCCACATTCCCAGAAAGGAGAAGGAAACTACATTTTGGGGAACTATTGTGTTTCAGGTAGCACGCTGACCCCCTTTTACGAACGGGGCATGGAGGGTGGATGTTGAGCAACTTACCCACAATCGCGTGGTTAATGGCAAACTCTGAACTTGAATTCAGATCTGTCAGACTTCAAAGCCCATGCTCCTTGTGCTCTCTCTTTTTGCTTTCATGTCATAAAAACAAATAAAGAAAAGTCAGTATGGGTCTGTAGGAGTGAGGCATAGTAGAGAAATCCAGATAAGGTGCTACAAGCAAAAGCTCTTTGAAGATTGTTACTGTGAACTCTTAGGAGGGAGGAATGAGAAAGAAAGATTCTGAACTTGACTCTTCCTCCTTTGCACCTTAGTCTATTAATTTTTTATTTTAATTTTACAAATGACCAACATAAGATCTTGCCTTCCCTGAACGCTTAGCATTGAGATCGACAAAAACATCTCTCCTCCCTCCTTTTGACTTGTTTTCAGAGTCAAGTGTTAACAGATTCCATGGATTGCATTATTATAGTTAGATCAACCATTGTTTCTCTCATTTTAAAAGAGCTCTTATCCTGAGTTTTCTTCCTCCTTTTAAATGCTGCCTACCTTCTACAGGATGTTGTTGGGGCAATATTAAGTCTTTTCACAGGACTGTCTCTTGGCCCTGGTACTCTGAGTCTCTTTCTCTCCCATTTGTCACAGTTGATGAGGATGTTCCCATCTGCCAGGCATATGGAATTGGTGGTGCTCAGCAAATCTTTGTTCCAGTCTGGTCCCAGAGTATTTTGGGATTATCTTGTAAATTCTTCCTTTCCTCTCCTGTGCCCTCAATATGCTCTATCTCTACTGTAGCAGCTATGGAAATCTACCTTGGAATCGAATTAATGATGTCTGCTTTCCCTCTTCAACTCAACTGTGAGCTTCTGGAGGCCAGGACTGGGTCTCATTCATCTTTGTGGGTCCCTTTCCTGACCCCCAACAGGGGGAGCACAGCACATTCCACAGAGGAATAAGCCCATCCCCATTGATTGGTTTGAGACATTTTGTTGGCTTGAGTCCATGCTAACCTGTCATTCCTAATAATTCTATGCACAAATGGAGAGGTTTGGAAAATAGATTAGTCAAGAAGGTGAATTTTGTGCTACTGCCAATGTGAGACCCCTAAACATAGCATCATTATAAAGTTTTCCTGGTGTGGATTTTTATTTCCCTTGGACATTATTTGGAAGAAAGTGTGGATTCCCACATTATTCTAACCATGTTTTACATAAATAAAAATAAGCCGTAGTTAACACTTAGAGGACTTTTAGGAGTTACTCTAGATTTTTCTCAGGTAATCCCAGCCTAAATCAATAGGTTATGGTCAGCTTCAGAAACAGTAATACAGTAACGGTATTGTCTTCCATTTATGGAGTCAGGAGTCAGATAGTTGTCATCTGGCCTAAACTGGGGCAGCCCACAACCCTCCAGGTTGATAAGATCATGGAGAAGGTTGTGACTCTCACGCTAGTTTTCAGGATACTTACAGAACCTCTTCACCTCCAGAGGTATTTGAAACTTGGGTAGTTTACAAAAGTTATACCTTTGAATTCAACTCAAAAAGCATTATTGGACACCTACTCTATACCCCAGCCTTTGTGATACTTTGATTTCCTGCCGACTGGAGTGCCTCTTTTTTACTGCATTTGGTAAGGAAGGTCCAATGTTCCTTTAAGAACATTGGAACGTAGGGGTAAAGGACAAATCCACCTCTGGAACAGTCCAAGGGAGGAAAAGAGCCTCTTAGGCACTGGTGTTGTTTGATCCTGGTTCCAAAAACATGGTCAAGGGACAATGATGGTGGAAAGATCTCTCCCCCAGGGAGAGCCCTGTTTTGTCTGTGGTTCATGATTCTGTTATTTGTTTGGACCTTTTTCAGGTGAGCCGTAATTTTGAGCTGGTTGGACGGGTTAACTTGGATCAGCTGGAACAGATGAAGGAAAAGATGGAGAGCTCCAGCAGTGAGGACGACGACAAGGAAGAAGAAATGAACAGCAAGGCTGATGACAGAGGTTAGTCCCAGCCCTGCCCTCGGAGGCCCAGATGGCATCTAGCACGTCCATGGTGAGACAGAAGGGAGGCAGAAGGTTGTTGGAGGAGGAACAGAAGGAATGATCCTTCTTAGTTAAGTAGCAGAACAGACTGACTTAAGAAACATGTCAGGGGCCATGTCTTCATAAACTATTACCAGCTATAGGAACTCCAAGGAAAACAGACATTTTCTAACTATAGCTATATGTTTGTTAAAAAGTATATGGGGGTGATTTGTTTTTAATAAGGAAAACTGGTGTCTAGGGAAACTTCACAGTAAGGACAGGCAGACAGAGGACACTAAAGCTATGGGGGAATGTGAATGAACTTCCCATTGAGCACTTAAGTAATATTGCTGCTGCTGGGGTAAAATTGAGGCTGTGTGAGGAGGGGTGGGCTGCAAAGGACTTGAGCCCTGAGCTTTTCCAGAAGTCCCTCTGCCTGGCCCTTTTCTAAACCCCATCGCTGCTCTTTTTGCTCTGTGAAGAGGGAGAAAGAGGCCAACAGTTTTCATTCAGCCGTGTGTTTACACGGAAAGTTTTCATGGGATTTTTGTACTATTTTTCCAATTTCCTCTGAGTCTATAATTACTTTCAAAATAAAGTTTTTCAGAAGTATATTTAGCTGTAGACATATATTTATATGATCTAGAATTGGTGTTCTGTATTGTTCAACATAGAACATTGTGGAAATCCCAGGACGGGTGCATAAGAATATGGGTTTGGGATCTGTTAGGTTAGTTATTGTAGATTCATCAAAAGCACATGGATAACAAACATGAAAAATAAACATTATAGATATGAGAAGAATGATGTTAGTTACTAGCATTGAGCTTCCTTATGTGCCAGATCCAGTGTTGGTGGGTTTTATATAACCCTTTTTTCTTTAATCTTCTATAATGTAAAGGGTTCTGCAGTCGGCCTGCCTGGATTTGGCTCCCAGTTATGCTACTAAAGTAGCTGTGACTTTGGGTAAAGTATTTTACCTCATGTGCATTCATCATCTATAACAATAATAATATCACCTACCTCTTAGAGTTGTGGAAAGCTTGAATGAGATCATGTACAAGACACCAGCCCAATTCCCGGAACATAGTAACCACCACATAAATGATAACCCTGCAATGTACATGGTATTATTATATCATTTTACAAATGGAGAAATAAAGGCCCAGGAAATTTAAGAGCTCATTCAAAGGAAAGAAAAAAACATCATACCTTGGAGACTGAATTTAGGTCTTCTGGCTCCAAAGGCAAAATCTCTTTGTACTACATCCCCTTTCCCCAACCCTTTGTCAGTGGAATGTTCTTCATCGAAGGGAACCTAACCCTGAATCCCCTTTGGGCTTCACTCTGAGGTGCGCTTCTGCAGAATATCTTTGCTTTTCCTCCTTGCTCCATCTACAGGCCTATGAAAGCCTATTTGGTGGCCATTTCCCTTGAAGCTTCTCCCTGTTCTTTTTCCTCACCTGCCCCACTTCCACTCCATTCCCACCATGACACCATAGCAGGAGACCACAGGTTTGCAACACGAGGGGCCAGTTGGGCCCCTTGATCCCTAGTGAAGAAAACAGCAGGGACTGCCGACTCTTCAAAGCCCCCATGCCCGTGATCAACCTGAAAAGCGAATGGACAAAGAACACATCCTACCATCTAGGTTGATTGCCCTCGTAAAGTTACAGCTTTTATTAGGAGAGGCCATAGTGATCCATTTCTTGCAAGGAAAATGGCTATGATCTAAGGAAGCATGGTTCCCAATTTTTTTTTTTAACATTTCACAGATATGTTCTTAGTGATGAATTCTTTAACGTCTGTGCACTGTTACCAGAGTTCTCTGGAAGAGGATGCTTTTGACAGAGGGTACAGAGGCTCCTTTTGCTTCATGATGCTCTGTGCCCTGCTGTTCCTCTCCAGGAAATAAATTATTCCTCGTTGGATGCTATGACTTTTTTTAATCTCTGAAGCTGAGCACATATGATTTTAGAGGTTATAAGCATGGCAGAGGCAAGAACCCCTTTTAGTCCTCCCCTCCTCTGTGATTCCTCCAAAATGAAAGCATCGCAAATTAGAAAAATAAATGGCAGTTAGGGATGGGGGGCACCAGGCAAATTCCCTTGCTTGCCTGGCTTGGCTATCCCCTTCGCTTGGGCACTGGGGCATCAGACCAGTTCCGTTTGATTGGAAAGAATTTCATGGGGTCTGATCGCTTCTCACCGGGAAGTGTAGTATCCACATTCGTGAGCCCTAACCACATGGGGGAAAAAAAAGTCTTGGGGTGAAGGAGCCTGTATTCCTCTCTCTGAGGGTCGGGGATCTATGTGAGTAACTTCTAGTGATGCTAATGGGCTTTCCAAGCCTACCCCCCCATCCCCCTTGCCATTCTTGAAAGAACAGCCTCCTTTGTCTCATCTCCTTTGAATCAATTTTCCACCATCTAGGTATATTCTTGCCAACAAGAAGAAATGGCACACAATAGCCTCGGGGTGTTTTTGCCAGACGGTCTGTCTTCTAGGAGTAGCGCGGGAGGTGGCTTTAGTACAGCTCTCAGGGCTGATGGAGAGCGATTTGATGTGTGACAGGTAATGACTAGCCTCCTCCTTTGAGGATGAAACAGCACGAGCCATTGGAAAGAATAGATGACTGGTTTCATGTTTCCTAAGGGTAAAGGAGCAAATGTGCCAGGAGCATGCCCCTTGTTGGCATTGTAGACTTTCATCAGGCACACTCAGTTCGGGGGGCTCACGTCCTTGTAGCTCCCCCACTCTCCGTGCCCTTTCCAACATGGGAACTGGAGAGAAGACTGACCGCCGCCACACTGCAGGTCCTGCCTAGGCAGCTCGGAGGGAATTTGAAAGAGAAGAAGCCAGGCATGAAGAAATCAAAATTAACCCAAGCAGAATCCTCCCCACCCCCTCTCATTATGCAGTTGGGAGGAGTCAGGAAGGCATTCTGTTGATTTCTTGCCCAAGATAATCCCTGCTAAGGAATTAATGCGCAGAGCAGATGGTGCTGTCTCATTTCCAATGAAAAGAATCAAGGAAGATAGTCTGTGCAATTATTTTTAATGGCTTGTGTGGTGATCTTCTTAATTTGTGAGAAAATGTTTCATCTTTTGTTAAAACTGGCCCTATTCACATAGCTTTTTGTGCTAAAGATTAAGGCAGCACAGAGACACCTATCCTGTTAACATCATCCTGAGGATTTTATTAGATGGAGTATTTCAACCAGGAGACATCCTCCTGTACCATCTTGTATGTACAGGCATAGAGTGATCAGATATGTAGAGATGATAGACATTTCCCTATCCACTGCCCTCATTTTACAGCGTGGCCACAGGCCTGTCTCAGTCCTGCTGTTATTCCCCAAGGGAAGATGGGCCCTCTGTGGTATAATGAAAGACATATGGGCTTGGGACTCAGGAGAACACAAAGGCCATGTGAGCTCTCCTCTTTGAGTTTGCCAGGAGGAGTGGTCTGTGAACAAATAGCTGGCCAGTCCGCATTTATCAGACCCCTAGCATGTGCCCAGCGCCATGGAGAAAACAAAACGACAGTCAATATTTGATGTTTACAACAGGCCTGTCCAGAAACGTCTATATCCCCACATTCATGAATACCACCAATTGAGGAGTAGATACCAGTCAGCCGGCCAGGGTCCCTCACCAGCTGAGGACATGCTTTCACATACCAGCCTCCCTGTCATCCAGGATTCTCGTTCACGCTAGGTTCTTTGCTTGCAGATCTCATTCAGGGCTCGTAGCCACCCTGTGAGGTGTTGATTATGACATCCGTGACAGGTGAGCACAAGTTGTGAGCCCCCGGCCTTACTTGGAACCAGCCAAAACTCTGAGGTCTGCTATGCGGAACCTGGTCCAGTGCCTCTACGTTCTTTTTAGTGAGCAAAGATAAACCTGTGTAGGATAGAAAGTGAATAGGTGCTAACCCGGGAGGCACTGACAGAGCATCCCAGAAGAAAGAGATGTGGTAGATGAACCTGCTGAGACACTGTTGGAATGGACAGAGGGGTTCTTCAGGCCAGAAAGCCCCAGATTATTTGTGATGGGAGCAGCTGGGGCCATGAGGAGGCATGGGAAGGCTGGGGGCCTGGGAACCAGGAGCGGTTCTTGAGAACTAGCCAAGAAACACCCTTAGGTGAGAAGCCGGTAGGAGAAAGAGTAAGGAATCTGGAAATTGCCTTCACAGATGGTTTTACAAGTGAAGGTAGGAGAGGAGGTTTCCTGATGAATGTGGACTAACCTCTTCTGCCTCCTCGCACAGCACACAGGTAACACTTCTGCTTTCTCCTCACAGATCTGATGAGATTTTCCGACCGTGGCGCTGCTATTAACACCGAGAAGCGTTTTCCATGTGAATTTTGTGGAAGGGCGTTTTCACAGGGCTCTGAGTGGGAAAGGCACGTGCTGAGACACGGCATGTAAGTTGAGCCATCCCAAGCCATCACTTTCCCAGAGAAGTGAGAAGTGGCAGGGAGAGCAGTTTCTTTTTGTTTTTTCATTGTTGTTGTTGTTTGTGGGGTTTTGTTTTTTTTTTGTTTTTTTGGGGTTTTTTTTGGTTCCCCTGACAATCCATAGACCCCTCCCTCTGTGTCACACTTCTGGGCATGGGAGGAGAGGCAGTTGTCTGGAACTAGGTTTTGTTCTTTTCTGTTGTTTTTTTAAATGGTCACCCATACACAAGTCAAATGAGGAAAAATCATCTTTACGAATGACAAATCCCACCCAAGCCCTCATGTGGAAGTTTAGTGCTATTCTCCAGCCAGTGTCCCTTCAGCTTTCATTAGCGTGACATTCTCTGATAGAGCGTGGACCGGGGTCAAAAGATCTGGCTTCTGTTCCTGCCTCTGTGATGACTCATTCCCTGAGTGGCCTTGAACATGCCCTCGCACCTCTTGGTGCCTTCAATGCTCTGCCTCGGGGACAGAGCCAGCTTCTGCCTGCCTCCCAGGTAGGTGGGAGCATACCCATAAAACACTTAAAAAAAATCCTTGAACATAAAATCGTCCCCTAGACAAGGCACTCTTAGCCCATGAGACACAGAGAGAACCTAGGAGTTGGTCCTCGGGTAGAAAATGGCCCAGAAACCCCAAACATCTAAACTTCAGAGAAGATTAACTAAGCTTCCCGAGACATGGGTTCCATCTTCAGGTTTTTGCTCTTTGTTTCTCTGATTTTTTTCTGGACCTGTTCATTAAATCTTACCCGAGTTCCTCTTTTTAGTCTTATTAAATATGGCCAATCTCCCAGCTTGTGGGTTCCATGGATGAGCTTGAGCAAAAGACAGTTCTTGCTACTACCACTTGTGACTTATGACTGACCCAGTAGATGAGGGATATAATAATGGATACTTTTGTAGATTCACATCTTCAATAAGATGCCAGAAAGACATGACCTAAGCATAACATGTAGCAAGGATAAATCACTGGCAATTTAGTCCTACATTCGTGGCATTTATGCAAAGGAAACCCCAAGGTCTTTTTAGGATCAGGGAAATAAGGACACTTTTTGGCTTAATTAGAAAAAAATGCATACTCACCCATCTCTCCCATCAATGTTTTTGCAGGGCATTGAATGACACCAAGCAGGTGAGCAGAGAAGAAATCCACCTGAAAGAGAGTGTGGAGGACAGTATTAAGATGCCCTCTATAGAGGAAAAGGAAGATGACGAGGCAATCGGGATAGACTTTTCCCTAAAGAATGAAACAGTAGCCATCTGTGTAGTAGCTGCTGACAAATCTCTCCTGGAGAATGCAGAGGCCAAAAATGAATAAGCGTTTGGTGAAATTCTTAATCAAACCGTACTTGAACCGTGATGAGAAAGTGGGAGGGCCAGCTTGGGCTGAGAAGGGGGGGGGGAGGGACAGAAAAGAAGACAGAACAAAGCTGCTTTTTAGGACTGAACAATCTATTTTCAAAGCACTGGTACCTGTGTGAGTGAGTATGTAAATTAAAGTTATTTAAATGGTTGGAATATGTGGCTCCTTTTCCATCACTACACCTTTCCTTCCGGATCTTCATCATGGAAGCGTCATTTGTTTTGGAATATGGAAGCACCTCCCGTGCGCACGGTGTGCTCCGTGGCGGTCTTTGGACAGGATGCAGAAACAGAAGCTCCATGACAGTAGAAGACTTCTCTTAGGGGAACAACTTTTTGACGCACATCTTTTGGTGCGTTTTTCTAGTTTTAATACCTTAAGCTTTTTCAAGACCTAACTGCAGCCGCTTTGGGAAAAAACAAACAAACAAAAACCACAAAAAAAAAAAAAAAAAAACCAGAAAACAAAAAACTGCTTTGCATAAAACAGTCACCTGTTTCCTAGTACCTCAAACTTAACCAAGGGAATTCTCTGCATTTGTCAGTACTACCTGTCGTCGTCGTGGTTAAATGTAGAGAGAACTGCTGGGCAAGACGGTGAATGGAGAAAAAAAAAAAGAGTTTTAAAGAAAGGAACACAAATTGTGCTTAAAATCCCCACGTGGGTTTTATTTCTTAAAATACTGTGATTTTTTTAATTATTTTAGTAAAAAACAAAACAAAAAAAAGAAACAGACTTTAATTATTAGATAACTGTTTGTGAATTGTCATCCTTTATTCCAGGTAAGCTGTTTATTAGCGTTCAACTATAATTTAGAATTTGGTAGATTCATGTGAGCTAATTTTACGGTGACTGTGGATTTTTGTTTGCCATGTTTATTTTCTATCAATTTGAGTGTTACAAACACAGCACAATTCAGTTTTCACATAAATTGTTTTTTGTGTGCGTGTTATTATTTTACTTTGGGGGGCAAGGGAGATTGAGTTTTTTTGTGAATAGGAATGTTTTTATTTTAAACATGGAAATAACAAAGAAGTTAACTTTTTTTTTCTTAATTTAACTAAAGAACCAAACTTTTTGGCACAGCTATGCAGCTTGTGGGCCAGACGAGGAAGTCCTCTTCACCCTTTTGTTGCTCGTCAAATTAACACGTTATCCGTCTCACACAAATAATTTGTTAGGATGGGCTGGCTTTTGTGTGTGATTTCAAAATGTGTGTTCTGTTTTTGTTTGCATTGTATTTGGGGGAGGGTTTTTCATTTATTTTGAGGGACAAGGGGATGTGCTAGAATCCCATCCCTTTGGTGAGAGTGGACAAGAAATACTTATATCCTACAAGGAGCCTGGAGAACTACTTTTTTTTTTTTTTTTTAAACTCTAGCTACCAGCTGCTCTGTTTCCCCATATTAGCTTTTTCAGGAGGGAGCAGCTTAGACTAAATCTAAGTCTACATTTATAATATGTTCTGATTGTGAACAAAGGGTTTCATTCCAAAAAAGTAGAACTTTCCTTGAAGCCTAGGTTATAGAGAAGCCTGTGTGCATGTGCGCTTGGATGCGTGTGTGCTTGTGTGCGTGTGTGTGAGTCCTTTGGTTTTCATGTTTTGTTTTGTTTTGTTTTTTACTTGGAAGGGTTGCGGGAGGGGGAGGGAAGAAAGGGACAGGGAATTGCTGAGATGACAGTGTCCCACACAGCTTCAAATAAAATCCATGGAAAGATAGTGCATTTGTGGAATAAGTGCTTACTTGAAAAGCATGTTCTTCTTTTATTTTCTTGCTGTTAAGAAATTTTATTTGTAGGGAGTTTGTTTTAATTTAATTTTTTTTTTTTTAGGGATGGGGGCCATCATGTGGAAACCAGAAAATGGGGAAAGTGTGATCTAGACAAAGATAACATTTTGTGTCCATATTTGTTTTTAATTGGCCTCATTTCAAATGTATTAAACAGTTGCATACCTGGATTGGGTGTTTGTAATGGTTACCAAAAAAAAACAAAAAAAAAAAACAAAAAAAAAACAAAAAGGAAAAAAAAGAAAAAGGAAAAAAAGAAAATAATTGTGACATGCTTTTATCACTACTTTATTTTTCAAATAACATGTAAATATTGTAATCCATTGGATTTTGTTTTGCTAACCTGTTAATAAAAATATGGGACCATTATCCTTTTAACAGGGCTAGAATGTCATTTTTTTCTGTTTTCAAACATATACCTGATATTTTGTGGCCGCACATTTTGGATGCATTATAATTCTGTTGACTGTAATGACATAGAATTTACAACATTTTTTTTTTTGTTTAATTTATACAGAGGACATTTTTTTTTCAGAGCTTGAGAGAAGAAAATAAATAGCAAAATGAGAACCTGTTGACTCCAATAATCAGTGTTTCCCGACACTTGATAGGAGAGAGGGAGATTCTGAGTTCTTGAAGCCAAGGGTTTTAAAAACAACAAAAACACACAAGTAGGTTATTCAAGTTGTTTGCAACATACATTTTTGTAATGAAATGTGAGAAATTAATAAAGAATTTTTTTCACATGTGTCTATGTGCATCTGTTGTAGATCATTTACAGTTATGACTACAGATATGAAATGTAAGAATAACAACACAGCATTGCCTTTCAGTGCATGTACATGAGAGCTAATTCAGGCCACTGAATCTACACAGGTATGGAAAACAAAGGTCATATTAAAGTGAGGTGTGAGCTGGGGTTTTAAAAGTTAGCATTTCTGCATCAGATATTTATCACCAATTGGAATTTTATGGAGGGAAGGTTTTCCATCAAAAATGTGAATCAAAAATGTCGTATGAAGCTTCAGAAAGAGGAAGTACTAGTGATTAAATGTCATCTGGGGACCCTGAATCCACGGGGAATTATTTTAAGCTAACTGCAAGACACAACCACTGCCACAAACTTACTTTGCATCCTGCACCGGTAATTATTATCGTTAACATATTCTTTGAGCTATGCTATTATAAACCAAAGGAAAAATTAATAGTCATGAAAACTAGAGGGAGAGTAAATTAAAATCATCACTGACTGTTAAACTCAGAGCTGATTTATACTGTCTTGACTTCACCAGGGTTAGGAGAAGAAAGGTTCATGGATCTCTTGTCCAGAGCTTGTTCTAAAATTTTGGTTCTCACACCTCCTTGTCCTCTTTATCTCTTCCATAGAGGAAAGTTTTTAAGACACAGGAATATAAAACAAAATGAGAAATTAGGTAAGTCAGAACCCAAAAGGAAAATGAGGACTAAGTAGCAACATGATTACAGTAGAGAATTGGCAAAAATGCACCCCAAGAGGCCATGCATGAGCCATATATTTGCCTCAGAGCTTTCTGGTAGGCAAGGCAATGAAAGATCAATCAAGAATCACATTCTTAGTAACTTTTTATTACCAAATGCTCAAGAGAAACTCACTCAACCTTTTCTAAATCTGCAAATTGGGAAGTTTCTTCTGTGTGTTTTTCTAAAGGAGAGAAAGCTATGTAGAACTTGTCCATTGCAAAACAGCTCTTATGGCCACCATCAAATATTTAATGAACAGTGTTTTTACTGAGTTGTCTACTCCATATTCCCACTTTGTTTTGTGGAAATGAAGTGGAATTTACTGCTACATTAGTCATGGTAGGGGCTGCAATAAGGCAACTCCTTGGAACCACAGAAGTACGCCTCCATCTGGTGACTCAGGAATCCATGCTCCCCCATCTGATACTGCCATCTCAACACATGAATCCTGGGATCATTGTTGAGAGCTTTAGGTAGTCTACTTACTTATATGCCTCACCCAGGAAGTAGCACACATCACTTCTAGTCTTGCTTCAAAGGCTAGATCTGCTCACAAGGCCCCACCTAATCAGGAGAAAGCTAAGAAGTGTGTGGTCTTGTCTACCTGTGTGCCCAGGAAGGACACATGAACTGACAAACTACCACAATCAGGAACTTAATAGAAGTTTCCTTTGGAAACAGTAGGGACAGAAACCCCCTATTCTTCATAAAGCACAAGATGCTGGTCTCATCACCCATGCCCTTAACCAATATTTTGGAGCAAATACTTGGTGCTAGCCACTGTGTAACAACAAATGACCAACATGGCACCTTTCTCCTGACAGCTCATGAATAATGAGGCCAGAGTTGCAACGTGGGAAAAATGAGCAGCACAGGAGGTTCTAGGGCTTGCTGGACCATTAGCTACCTCTGTGGGTACTGGTAACCCTGGGGAAGGATGGCCTTGATTGTGAACGCCTTTTCTCCGTCTAAAAGCTCACATTTGCTTTAGGGAAAGCATACAAGAAATTGGTTCCCCATACACATTTGGAGGGTCTTTAGCCCTAGGTTTAACAAACATTACTATAAGACATGCTCTTCCCTTGCAACTCTCCCTATTTCAGGGCCAGGGGTGTGATAGAGGACAGCACTCGGTCACAGAGACTGTAAGATGCTTCAAGGTATTGTGCTCATTATTCCCTGAAAATGTCAGTTCTTTTCCAAACACCCTGCTCTGCACATGCCGTTCCCTCTGCCTTCAGTGAACTCCTTTTATTACCCGAAATTACCTGCCCTTCAAGACCCAACGTCAATATAACTTATGATGTGATGCTTTCCCTGACTCTACAGTCACCCTACTTATCACCTGTCCCTTGCCTTAATAAACATTTATTGAAGACTCTTCTCCTCCCCACACCCCACCCCAGCTCAGACTAAGTAGCTGAAACACATTGCTGTCAGATGCAGCTAGCCTTTTTAAATTCAAATATATTCCTGTTGATACCAAGTGTTAGTTCTCATCTGATTTGGCATCAATGTTACATTTTCTTTCAGAGCCTGAGATTGCTTTTTTAAATATCTAAGTAAAAATAGGCAGTTCAGATGAAAAATGCCTTTGTCTGAAACTCTAGGCTCTCTCTGAAAAAACATCAGAACACTGAACACCAGCACTCCCCCTCAAGAGGTCACTTTGGCCATCCCCCTGCCATCTTGCGCCAATGTGAAGAGGAAACAGATGGGGAGGTCTGCTAGGTCTGAAGAGTAGGCATCGGTGGTGCCTGACCAGGGTGTGGGGTAGGGGAGGCAGAAGCCAGAACTGGAGATGTGTGGCGGTGACAAGGGGGTAGACTGTGTGAAGATGCAGAGTGGTGAAGGCAAATCTCAAGGATGGAGAGGGTAGCTCCAGAGGCAGGTTTGAGGGAAGACATTTCCTTGGAATAGGAGAGAGTCGGACATGTTTATCATCCTGAAGGAAGGAGTCATGGTAGTGGTAGGGTAACTGGCAAGCGGACTCATCCTGGGATCCAGGCCACAGGAGGGCAATGGGCTTTGCAGATGGAGAGGGGCTCTTTCCTCCTGGGGGGCGGGAAAGTAAGAGGAAAGGAACGTGCTCTCTGTGTGCATCCACAGGTGGAAGATGCAGGTGGGGACTGGATTCATGCTGATGAACCTTATCTTTGGGGTGAGATCCAAAGTGACAGGTGGGGGATGACCTGGCAGAGAGGTGGAGATCTGGAACTGCTACAGACGGCCACATAGAACTGAGGGGAGGGGTCAGGGAAGCGGAACAGAACAGAGCACAGTTATTATGTTCTCCAAATGACAGAAACTGCTTACTCCAAGGGTCTGGGGTAATAGATCTTTTGCTAGGACTTCTCTCACACCCCCACTCCCCCACACACACACACCACAACCACCATCACCACCTAATAAAGAAAGGAAATGGGGAGACAGAGAGAGCCAGCTCTTGGAATCTTGGAATCAGAAGGGATACTTCCTTTCTCCGCCTACTTAATTATCTGGCTTTTTGAATTAGCCGTGGAAAGCAAACTTGCCTTGTTCCTATTCACAATTTCTCTCTTGAGTTTGCTCCCATTAATGAAACAGCTTAGTTTGGTTTAGCTAACTGCATGCATGACTTCCAAAAACCACATCACAATGCGGGAGGAATGCAGCCTCTAGCAATGCTACAGCAGCTTAACCACATTGTTTAGAGAGAGGAGCAGGGCAGTGCCAGTGGCTCTGAAATCCATTTAAGATGTGTGAAAACACAAGATTGAAATTCTGACCTTTCCCCGAAGCTGAAAGAACCTACTCCAGGGGGCTGTTTGGATGACTGCGGCTGCAGGCCTGGGCCCATCCATGGCTCCCCAGGACCCTGGCTGCCAGTGGCCCATCCAGCTGGGAAGCCCTGCCTCTCTGTGTCCATCTGTCCCTGACGGGGGCACCGACCTGAAAGCCACTGGGCACTTTGGACGGGGAGATGCTGCTGAAAGAATAGCACTGAGGCCAGAGGAGGAGGGAGGTCATCAAAGGGCAAAGAGAGGAAACCCTTATCTAAACCCTATGGGTCCAGGTCAACGGTCACCAACTGCCTTTTCAGATTTGCATCAGAGAGGAGATGCTACCCCATGGGCTTGCTGATGCTAACCCAGATGTCAAAATGTTTGAGGCATCCTGGGGCAGGAGGAAGTGCATGGAACTTGGAATTAGTCACATAAATGGTATGCACTTAGCACAGTGCATTTCTCATAGTCTGTGCCCAAATGATATAAGCCATCATTGTCCTTGTCATGTGGTCAACTCCTTAATGATTTGGAATCTTTGCTTCCCCATCTGCTGAGGCCAACGAGGTTTCCTTAAAGTGGCTTCAGATGAATGTAGGTAAGAGAGAATATGATATGTTTGGCCCCTGAATCTACAAGCTACTGATTTTTCCCCTGCTGGGACCTACAAAAATGTAAAGAGTAGGGGTTCTTTAGACGGAATGTGTCGTAATGGAAGATCTTTAGCTCACGGTACAGGCTCTGGGGTCAGACAGAGACAGGTTTGAGTGCCAGGTCCTTTTCTTATTTGCTTTGAAAGCTTTGACACATTTTCAGCCTTTCTGGGCCTTGGTGTCTTCATACAATGAAGATGAGGAGTGTGTATTGTGAAAATGCAAGGAGATGAGGCAGAGTCAAGCAGAGGAGGTCCATGTGATGGGAAATACTGCTTCTTGAGAGCAGGGGCTCTCTTCGGCTTCCTGTGGTATTCCTATACCTCTGAGCACACCTGGCCCATAGGAAAGGGGCTCAATAAGAATCTATGGCCTGACTGAGAGGTGAGGCAGGAGAATATTGGTGCCAATTTCTGAAAGGAGGCGTGGCCCAAGGAGACCTCTGATTTTTACTAGTAGCTCAGCTGGGTCAAGGCAGTGTTTACACCCTCAAAGCCTTTGGTATGTGCCTGAGCCTTTTTATTTTTTAATGCAATTCTTTTCAAGCTTTCTGAAAACAAAAGTATTCTTCTGCAAGCCTGTGTCCTGCAATCTACCCAACTCACTTCTTAGGGAGGTGGTGAGGGCAGATGGTAATACAAACTTTTTTTTTTTTTTAAGATTTTATTTATTTATTTGACAGAGAGAGACACAGTGAGAGAAGGAACACAAGCAGGGAGTGTGGGAGAGGGAGAAGCAGGCTTCCCGCCGAGCAAGGAGCCCGATCCTGGGATCATGACCTGAGCTGAAGGCAGGCGCTTAATGACGGAGCCACCCAGGTGCCCTGGTAATACAAACTTTTGAGATCTGAGAGATCTGTCTTAGAACGCTGGCTCTACTATTGACTAGAATTGGGACCATGGGAAAAATCACTTACCCCCCCACCCCCGCCCCGGCCCCATGAAGGAAAAGTCGTCTTTTCCTTCCCTGTGGAATAGGGTGTTCATAAATAAAGCACTGCCAGGGACTAGAGCAAGATGGTGGAGGAGTAGGAAACCTAAATTTTGTCTGGTTCCAGGAATTCAGCTAGATAGGTATCAAACCATTCAGTATACACCTACAAACTCTGGATAAATGGCGGGGGTAGGGGCCTCTGTCAGCTGCTACCGGCAAGTGATAAGAGCAGCAGAGCACAAAATCAGAAATTTTAGAAGTCGGCTCCACTGAGGGACATCGCTCCAGTGGCTAAGCAGGAGGTGGAACCCTCGCTGGGACAGTGTTGTCTCAGGACCCTCGGGGTCACAGAAAGACTGGAGGTGCCTGAGTGCGGCAGAGCTCCCAGGTATCAGAGCAGGGAAGCCAACTGCAAAGATGGAGCAGAGGAGTGGGCTCTCAGCTCGGGGTTGCCATAAACCATGATCCGTGGCACAGTTGGGCCACTGCTCCTCCAGCAGGGACCCAACAAGGGGGAGATCTGGGGAGACTCCCCTTCCTCCCCCGGGAGAAGCGGTGCAGGAGCACACTGCAGGAATCTGCTGGGTTTGGAGACTCCAAACTGGGTCGGGTGCCAGAGACAGAAATGCTCAGTCACAGGCCGGGTGACCATGGAGTGCAGCCGGAAACCGGGGAGACGGGAGTGACTGACCGCTTTTCTCTGGGGGTTCACTGAGGAGTGGGGCCCAAGCTCTTGGCTTCTCCAGGACCAGAGATGTGGAGGCTGCCATTTTCACTCTCGTCCTCCAAAGCTGTACGGAAAGCTTGCAAGGAACAAAAGCTACCGAGAGCAAACCCCAGCAGATTACTCAGCCCGGCCCCCTGGCAAGGGCGGGGCAACTCTGCCTCAGGAAAAGACATTTGAGAATCTCTGCAACAGGCCCCTCCCTCAGAAGATCAGCAAGAACATCCAGCCAAGACCAAGTTTACCAATCAATGAGAACTACAAAACTCCAGCACTAGGGGAATACAGCACATAGAATTCATGGCTTTTTTCCCCCATGATTCTTTAGTCTTTCAAAGTTAATTTTTAAAATTTTCTTTAGTTTTTTATTTTTCTATTTTTCTTTTTGAATTTTTCTTTCCTTTTTCAACCCACTTATCAATTCCTTTTTAAAAATCTTTTTTAATTTTCATTTTTACAGTCATATCCCATCCCCTAATTATATTTACCCTTATTTTTGTATATATATAAGTTTTTCTTTCTTTAAAATTTTGGGAGGGAGTTTCTTCTAACAAACAGACCAAAATACACTCAAAATCTAGTGTGTGGCTCTGTTCTATTCACCAGTCTGATATTCTTCTTTTTCCCCCTCCCTTTCCCCCTGATTTCAGGTCTCTTCCGATTTGTTTAGTGTATATTCTTCTGGGGTTGTTGTTACCCTTTTAGCATTTTGTTCTCTTGTTCATCTATTCTTCTCTGGACAAAATGACAAAACAGAAAAACTCACCTCAAAAAAAAAAGAAAAAAAGAACAAGAAGCAGTACCAACTGCCAGAGACCTGATCAACATGGACATTAGTAAAATGTCAGAACTAGAGTTCAGAATAACAATTATAAAGTTACTAGCTGGGCTCGAAAAAAGCATACAAGACACTAGAGAATCCCTTTCTGGAGAAATAAAATCTAACCAAGTTGAAATCAAAAAGGCTATTAATGATGTGCAATCAAAAGTGGAGGCTCTAACTGCTAGGATAAATGAGGCAGAAGAGAGAATTAGGGATATAGAATACCAAATGATGGAGAATAAAGAAGCTGAGGAAAAAGAGGGATAAACAACTACTGGATCATGAGGGAAGAATTCAAGAGATAAAAAAGGTGATACCATAAAGAGAAAAAAAATATTAGAATAATTGGGATCCCAGAAGAAGAAGAAAGAGAGAGAGGAGCAGAAGGTATACTGGAGCAAATTATAGCAGAGAACTTCCCTAATTTGGGGAAGAAAACAGGCATCAAAATCCAGGAGGCACAGAGAACCCCTCTCAAAATCAATAAAAATAGGTCAACACCCTGACATCTAATACTAAAACTCACAAGCCTCAGAGACAAAGAGAAAATCTGAAAGTAGCTTGGGACAAGAGGTCTGTAACCTACAACGGTAGAAACATTAGATTGGCAGCAGACCTAGCCACAGAGATCTGGCAGGCCAGAAAGGACTGGCATGATATATTCAGGGCACTAAATGAGAAAAATATGCAGACAAGAATACTATATCCAGCTAGGCTGTCATTGAAAATAAAAGGAGAGATAAAAAGCTTTGAGGACAAACAGAAACCAAAAGAATTTGCAATCACCAAACCAGTCCTATAAGAAATATTGAAAGGGGTCCTCTAAGCAAAGAGAGAGCCTAAAAGTAAAATAGACCAGAAAGGAACAGAGACAATATACAGTAAGTCACCTTACAGGCAATACAATGGCACTAAATTCGTATCTTCCAATAGTTACCCTGAATGTAAATGGGCTAAATGCCCCAATCAAAAGACACAGGCTATCAGATTGGATTAAAAAACAAGACCCATTGATATGCTGTCTGCAAGAAACGCACTTTAGACCCAAAGACACCCCCAGATTGAAAGTGAGGGGGTGGAAAACCATTTACCATGCTAATGGACATCAAAAGAAAGCTGAGGTGGCAATCCTTATATCAGATAAATTAGATTTTAAACCAAAGACTATATTAAGAGATGAGGAAGGACACTATATCATCCTTAAAGGGTCTTTCCAACAAGAAGATCTAACAATTGTAAATATCTATGCCCCGAACATGGGAGCAGCCAATTAGATAAGCCAATTAATAACAAAAATCAAAGAAACACATTGACAATACTACAATAATAGTAGGGACTTTAACACCCCCCTCACTGAAATGGACAGATCATCTAAGCAAAAGATCAACAAGGAAATAAGGGCTTTAAATGACACACTGGACCAGATGGTCTTCACAGATATATTCAGAACATTCCATCCCAAAGCAACAGAATACACATTCTTCTCTAGTGCACATGGAACACTCTCCAGAATAGACCACATCCTGGGTCACAAATCAGGTCTCAACTGGTACCAAAAGATTGAGATCATTCCCTGAATATTTTCAGACCACAACACTTTGAAACTCAAACTCAATCACAAGAGGAAAGTTAGAAAGAACTCAAATACATGGAGGCTAAAGAGCATCCTACTAAAGAATGAATGGGTCAACCAGGAAATTAAAGAAGAATTTTAAAAATTCATGGAAACAAATGAAAATGAACACACAACTGTTCAAAATCTTTGGGATGCAGCAAAGGTGGTCCTAAGAGGAAAGCATATAGCAATAAAAGCCTTTCTCAAGAAACAAGAAAGGTCTCAAATACACAACCTAACCCTACACCTAAAGGAGCTGGAGAAAGAACAGCAAATAAAGCCTAAACCCAGCAGGAGAAGAGAAATCATAAAGATCAGAGCAGAAATCAATGAAATAGAAACAAAAAGAACAGTAGAACAGATCAATGAAACTAGGAGCTGGTTCTTTAAAATAATTAATAAGATTGATAAACCCCTGGCCAGACTTATCAAAAAGAAAAATGACCCAAATAAAATCATGAATGAAAGAGGAGAGATCACAACCAACCCCAAAGAAATACAGCCAATTACAAGAACATATTATGAGCAACTCTATGCCAGCAAATTAGATAATCTGGAAGAAATGGATGCATTCCTAGAGACATATAAACTACCAAAACTGAACCAGGAAGAAATAGAAAACCTGAACAGACCCATAACCAGCAAGGAAATTGAAGCAGTAATCAAAAATCTCCCAACAAACAAGAGCCCAGGGCCAGATGGCTTCCCAGGAGAATTCTACCAAACATTTAAAGAAGAATACCTATTAATACCTATTAAATGGAAGGAACACTTCCAAACACATTTTATGAGGCCAGCATTACCTTGATCCCAAAACCAGACAAAGACCCCATCAAAAAGGAGAACTACACACCAATATCCCTGATGAACATGGATGCAAAAATTTCATCAAAATACTAGCCAATAAGATCCAACAGTACATTAAAAGGATTATTCACCACGACCAAGTGGGATTTATCCCTGGGCTGCAAGGTTGGTTCAACATCCGCAAATCAATCAGTGTGATACACTACATTAATAAAAGAAAGAACAAGAACTATATGATCCTCTCAATAGATGCAGAAAAAGCATTTGACAAAGTACAGCATCCTTTCTTGATTTAAACTCTTCACAGTGTAGGGATAGAGGGTACATACCTCAATATCATAAAAGCCATCTATGAAAAACCCATAGCGACTATCATTCTCACTGGGGAAAAACAGAGCTTTTCCCCTAAGGTCAGGAACATGGCAGGGATGTCCACTATCACCACTGCTATTCAACATAGTACTAGAAGTCCTAGCCTCAGCAATCAGACAACAAAAAGAAATCAAAGGCATCCGAATCAGCAAAGAGGTCGTCAAACTCTCACTCTTTGCAGATGATATGATACTTTATGTGGAAAACCCAAAAGAGTCCACCCCAAAACTGCTAGAACTCATACAGGAATTCAGTAAAGTGGCAGGATATAAAATCAATGCACAGAAATCGGTTGCATTTCTACACACCAACAAGACAGAAAAAAGAGAAATTAAGGAGTCGATCCCATTTACAATTGCACCCAAAACCATAAGATATCTAGGAGTAAGTAAACAGAGAGGCAAAGAATCTGTACTCAGAAAACTACAGAATACTCACGAAAGAAATTGAGGAAGACACAAAGAAATGGAAAGACGTTCCATGCTCATGGATTGGAAGAACAAATATTGTGAAAATGTCTATGTTACCTAGAGCAATCTACACATTTAATGCGATCCCTATCAAAATACCGTCCACTTTTTTCACAGAAATGGAACAAATAACCCTAAAATTTATATGGAACCAGAAAAGACCCAAATAGCCAGAGGAATGTTGAAAAAGAAAAGCAAAGCTGGTGACATCACAATTCCGGACTTCCAGCTCTATTACAAAGCTGCCATCATCAAAACAGTATGGTACTGGCACAAAAACAGACACCTAGGTCAGTGGAACAGAATAGAGAACCTAGAAATGGATCCTCAACTCTATAGTCAACTAATCTTCGACAAAGCAGGAAAGAATGTTCAGTGGGAAAAAGACAGTCTCATCAACAAATGGTTTTGGGAAAATTGGACAGCCACATGTAGAAGAATCAAACTGGACCATTTCCTTACACCACACGCAAAAATAGACTCAAAATGGATGAAAGACCTAAATGCGAGACAGGAATCCATCAAAATCCTTGAGGAGTACACAGGCAGCAACCTCTTTGACCTCAGCTGCAGCAACTTCTTTCTAGACATATCGCCAAAGGCAAGGGCAGCAAGGGCAAAAATGAACTATTGGGACTTCATCAAGATAAAAAGTTTTGCACAGCAAATAGTCCACAAACCAAAAGAAAACCGACAAAATGGGAGAAGATATTTGCAAATGACATCAGATAAAGTGCTAGAATCCAAAATCTATAAAGAACTTATCAAACTCAACACCCAAAGAACAAATGGTCCAATGAAGAAATGGGCAGAAGACTTGAACAGACATTTCTTCAAAGAAGACATTCAAATGGCCAATGGACACATGAAAAAGTGCTCAACATCACTTAACATCAGGGAAATACAAATCAAAATCTCAATGAGATACCACCTCACACCTGTCAGAATGTCTAAAATTAACAAGTCAGGAAACGACAGATGTTGGCGAGGATGCAGAGAAAGGGGAACCCTCCTACACTGTTGGTGGGAATGCAAGCTGGTGCGGCCACTCTGGAAAAGAGTATGGAGGTTCCTCAAAAAGTTGAAAATAGAGCTACCCTATGACCCAGAAATTGCACTACTGGGTATTTACCCCAAAGATAGAAATGTAGTGGTCTGAAGGGGCATGTGCACCCCAATGTTTATAGCAGTAATGTCCACAATAGCAAACCTATGGAAAGTGCTAGATGTCCATCAACAGATGAATGGATAAAGATGTGGTATATATGTACAATGGAATATTATGTAGCCATCAAAAAATGAAATCTTATCATTTGCAACGATGTGGATGGAACTAGAGGGTATTATGCTAAGCGAAATAAGTCAATGAGAGAAAGACAAGTATCATATGATCTCACTGATATGTGTTATTTGAGAAACAAGGCAGAGGATCATCGGGGAAGAGAGGAAAAAATGAAAGATGAAACCAGAGAGGGAGACAAATCATAAGGGACTCTTAATCTCAGGAAACAAACTGAGGATTGCTGGAGTGGAGCGGGGTGGGAGGGATGGGGTGGCTGGGATGGACATTTGGGAGGCTATGTGCTATGGTGAGCACTGTAAATTGTATAAGACTGATGAATCACAGACCTGTACCCCCGATACAAATAATACATTATATGGTAATAAAAAATACAAATAAAGGAAGGAAGAAAGGAAGACAAAGAAAGAAGAAAGAAAAAGCAAGCAAGCAAACAAGGAAGCACTGCCTCCCCTACCTCAAAGAACAGGCTTCTGAAAACTGCCAGAGTAGAAAAATTGTGGTTTGGAGAAATAAAGACCTCCCAGAGAACTGGGGAGAAGGGAGGGGCCACATTAGCAGGAAACCTATGAAAAGTCTTATAAATATACATTTTTAACTTTTTCTAAAATAGAGTAAAAAAAAGACACAAAATGTCAGTGACATTTAAACACATATTAAAACACTAATAGCAAGTGCTATCCAATTAATTTCTATTTACCACCCCTTGCTTGCAAGAAGATTTGCAAGAGCTCCTTCCCCTTAAGTTTTGAGGAGGATGCTGAAAATTCAGATGGTGGTTCAGAGACAGATGAAGTGGAGTCTATTGGTTGGCTTGTTTGTGCTCATGTTCGGGTCTCCATCCATATACGCATTATCTTCTCTTGGTTTCCCTGGGCATTGTTCTCTCTGTTCCCCTGACACCCAGGCTCAAGGCACCTCAAAGAACAAACCCCAGGCACCATCTGTGCGCACAAGGCGTGTTCCTCCCCTGGGGTACCCAGCCACCTGAGGAGAAGCCTGGCCTCTGGCCCTGGCTCCTCCCTCACATCAGCTCCTCACCTTCAGTCCCCAGGCACAGTCGTCCACAGTACAACACTCCTTGAATCCATCTGCCACTTGGACCCAAGTGCTATAGCTTAGATGTCCTTATTTATCAAGACTGTTATGACCACTTCCTGTCTGGTTCCCTCCCATCTAACCAGGCCACACGAGGCAGCCAGAATGGGAGGCAAATCCAACTCTGTCACTTCCGTTCTTAATACTCCTCAAACCCCTCTATCTCTGTCCACCAGGCCCCTGCCCCACAGACGCCAGTCACAACCAACACTGTGCAGTCTCCTGGTTACTCCTTGTGCTCTACCGATGGAAGCTCCACACTTGTCCACGTGCGGCTCCAATTGCTTGCAACTCCTCTCTACCCCTCCAACCTAACTAACTCCTCTTGCCCTTGCATACTCAGCTCATATTTAACCACTCTGGGCTTCAGGTTTTTATCCCATAAAATGAGCATAATAATGGTACATACTTCACAGGTTGTTGGAAGGAATAAATGAGTCAATCCATAGAAGGCTCAAAGATCCATGCCTGGCAGTTTGACAAATGCTAGCTATTATGTATCCTTTCCGGGTAGCCTTGACCCTGAAACACACTCCCCAGATTATGTGTTTCCATATTGCCCCACACTCCCCTCCTCACGACCCTTAACAGATGGAACTCAAACAATCACTGGGGTAAACATTCCTTGAGATCCTGCACAGGGTCGTATTTGTCTCTGTCATGGCTCAGAGTGGGGCAAGCAGCCTTGCAGGGAGGTACTCAATGTTAGTTGAATGAATAAATGTTCAGGCCAAGAGGCCCTTTTACCACGGCCTGAAAGTCAACCCGGATGACTTACAGAAACCTCTTCTCACTAGGGCTTCTGACAAAATACCCTGCCCATGCTTGAGCTCCTGCCCCGGCTCTTCCTAACCAGAGACAACCTCATCAAAGCGCTGTGTTGGTGGCATGATAGGCAGGGTTAGCCTTCTTTCACTTAAAAAAGGAAAAAAACAAAACAAAACAAAAGCCACGAAGAGGAAAATGACTTAGTCATCACTGTCAACCTTGGCAAATAAACATTGCTATTACATACTCCAGAACTCAAGCAGCAACACATAATTAGGCACAGGTTCAATCAGCGGCGAGATGCAGGATGGGTGAGCGTGGAGGGCGAGTGACTCATTTGCACTGCAGAAGAGGTGGGGATGTTGATTTTCATGCAAACACTGTTTCTAAGATTCCCAATTAAATAAGCACATTAATATTTTTAAGGCCCAACCTAGATGAAATGTTTTTGCTGAGAAAAGCAGCAAGAAAGTTATGTGGCTGTGTTTCTGAGTGGCAGCAGCAGACTTATTAGGACTTTACCTGTTTTCTGATTATAAAAGTAATATATTTTCATTTTAAGTATCTTCAAAAACGAAGAAAACAATCAAGAAGAAAATAAAAATCTCTAATAATCGTATACGTATGGTCCTATCATCCATTTGATCCACTCTATTTCCATTCAGTAATTCACTCAGCAAATGATCTCATTAGTCCTGTGGCTTTAAATGCCATCTTTATGTTCATGATTCTCAGATTAATATTTCCCACCCCATCCACTCCAACCAGCTCCAGGCCGAGATGTCAAAGAGACAGAGCCTTATGGATATTTCATAGCATCAGAAGCTCAGATGGGCCACAGTAAACTTTTTAATCTCTACCTTCTCCATGAAAAACTGTTTCTGACTCTCACCTGCTCCATGTTGGTAAATGTCACCCTTATCCACCTGGATGCTTCAGCCCAAAACTGGAAATCACACTGAGGAAGGGACAGGTGGGACTAGGTAGGGAGAGAGAGGTAGGGGGCCATGGGATCAGACTCACAAAATTCCCCAAAAATGCGGAGGTGAAAGGAAACCAGAGAGAAACAAATCAGACCATCCTGCCCTAAGGTGTCCTAGGGGTTTTGTTATAACAGCTACCTGTGACCAACAAAAAATTACCAGTCCCTAAAAAGCAAGCCATTAAAGATGTTAAATCACTAATCCTTGCTCAATGGTGATTTCAGTAGAGATGTTTAAAGGATTGAAGTTCCCTGATTAGCTTTCACTGAAAGACCAACCCTAAAAGCCCCCAGTGGCAACCCTGTCAGGACCCCTCTCACTCCAGAGAACTTTTTCTGTGTCCTCAAGGAATAAAACTCTACCGTTTTACTCACCCTCCTTTGTCCACAAGATTCATTCTTTGAGAGGCAAGAACCTCATTCTCCCACTTCAACACCCTACTCTTCACACCCAGTTAGCCTATCATAAAGTCTTAATTCTAAAGAACACCCCAATCTCCCATGTGCCTTCTATCCCCATTGCCATCACCCAAGGGCTGCAAGTCAGCATTTGGCTCGAGGGATAGGGTATGACGAGGGCCCTAACTTGTGTCTCTGCTTTCTCTGTTCTTCGTATGGCAGTCAGAATGATATCTGGTTATTTTCTAAAGCCTGATACCTCAAAAGTAGGATTGCAAAAACAAATAATTTAAGGCCTTGATTATATATATATAGATATCTGAGCAGATTTACAGAAATCACCTCCCAGTATCGACTGCTCCAGCAGGGTCTGAGGGTCTGGATTTTAAGGTAGCGTCCAACCCCACTTGTACCCCACACTTGGCCAAGAGCAAGCTTGGTTCTTTTCATTGGTTTACATTTCTCTCTCTGCTACTGATGGAAGCAACGATTACCTCTTTGATCATTTCCTATCTACATAGCAGTATGAATTTTCAATCTACGGCACAAGCGAATCAAAAATACAACTTTTAAAATATTTCTCCTCATAATCAAACTTGGCATCTATCTGGAACCCCCACGTTGTCTAGTGGCACAAAACTCAAATCTATTTAATTCTAGATAAACTCAATCACTTGTAGGTTTTCTCTGTCTCAAGTTTAAACACAGTTTGGATTTTCTCCAACCCTTCTGCTCATGACCTGGGATTTATCTAAATCAATTGGGATTGTGGGATGGGGAGGGGCTTTATAGAAAAGCCCCAGACAGAAAAAAAAGGGAGGTAATCTGGGTACAGCTGTCATCTGCCTTTGCTGGAATCTACTAAAAAGAACTTTACCTTTTGTGAGCTTTAGTGAATCCCACTTTTATCATCTGAGATGTCCCCTTCACCACTATCAATTCGTGTCCATGGGCCCAAGCAGTCCATACCTGAGCCTCTTCGGGTCACAGAGACTTTTTAGACACTCCTCAATGGCAGTCTGGGACCACGCAAGACAGAAGGAGCTATCTTGGGCTCTCTGTGCGTCTTGAGGCCATTTTCTCTTTACTTCCAGCCCACCATTCTGCCTCTCTTGGGTTAAACTTGGGGTGTTCTGCACAGGTCCTTCCTGCAGGTTTTCCAAACCTCTCTAGCTGTTCTGCTGTCTCCCGGCCTAGAGTTAAGCTCAGGGAGGGAAGGAGTAGTGTGGTAGACCTGGAGACCCACAGCTGCCCTGATGCTTCTTTATGGAAGGATCAGCTGCAGGGAGTGAAGCCAGCAGATGTCTCCAGCTCTCAGCTCCTCTCAGATACTCTTCCCATCTGGGGCAAGGTCATGCCCTTCTCAGAGCGGCTTGCACCAAAGATTGAGTAAGTTGGAAGGTATAAAGTCTGGCCATTCTGCCCAGCAGAATCCCCTTAGTGTATAATATTTGCTCCAGAGTTCCCTACCAGTGAAGGCTTGTCTCTTGGTTTAACTTCTCCCTCTGCAATCCTGCTTTCTTTTCCTTCCTTTCTTACGTGTTAATTCCTAATCAGCATTTTGCACTCCAAACTTCATCGCAGGGTCTACTTGCAGAGAACCCAATCAGTAACATTTGATGAGTCATATTCAAGATCCCTTGTCAGAAAACACTCACTGCAACTCTCCTTCCCCGTAAGAACCACCCCCCACTTCTCAGCTCAGCCCCTGGAATCTCTATAGATTCTATAGAACTAGATCATTCACTTCAAAAATATTTTAAATGTTTTTATAGTTTAGAAGTTTTATATATTTATTGTTTCTATATTTTTATATATCACATTCTCCCCAAATCTATTGTAAATAGCATAGCATATGGCTTTTGGCACAAGAAAAGCCAAGCTTTTGAAACTCAAAAACCTTTTCTATTAACCTGTTTTCTTTGCCAGGACTTTGAAAAGGCTCTTTTGAAACTCAAGATTGAGAATTAATGCCTTTGTTCTCTTTTGTTTGGCTGTGGCCTGCCTTCCTTGAGGCAATGAATTTAGCTGGCCCTAGCTGGTGCCTGCTAGGATGGAGGGTTCCCAGGGTCTAGAAGAAAGGTGGAGGTCTGTGTGTGGAATATGGAAAATACTTGGGTTAACTCACAATCTTATCCTAGCTTATTTGCCAAATACCTGTTGTCCTATAAACACCACTGAAGTCAGCTGGAGCTCAAGTCTGTGCTGGTTCTGAAAGCCAAACATGGAAGGTGAAGCCCCAGCAAGAGTGAGAGTGCTCAACAATCACAAGTGTCAGTAGTTAAAGCTAAAAGATGTTCTACCAGAAACTTGGAAATAAATTTTCTCCCAAAAAAGATATGCAAAGTCACCTGAAAAGGGACAATAGCATTCCAAAGAGTAGGGCTCTGTTATATCTCAATATAGATAGGATAGATGGTTCAGAAGATGGAGTTAGAAATGTTACAACAGGATCAAGAGAAAGAGTCTGAGAAGCAGAAAGAGGCTGAGAAGCAGTCCTATTGGAAAGCCCTTACCTGTTGTGTAGGTTGATGGATGCAAAACATTTGTAGGATCCTGTTGCAGGATCCCTCAATGAAGCTCTGTTTCACCCCTTTCCTTGAATCTGGGCTGGTCCTGTGACATGCTTCAACCCACAGCCAGCAGAAGTGATTTGGTGCCAGTTGTGGGTTTAAGCCTGAAAAGATCTATCAGCTGAGCCCTGAGCCCCCAGGCTAGGGGTCTGGCAACACTGCTGGGGAGACCTATGGAAAAGCCACATGGAAGGAGGGCTCCTGAGATTATGGAAAGAGAGGAGGTCCAGCCATCCCAGCCTCCCAGCTGAACCAAACCCACACTGAGCAGCAACTACAAACAGCCACCAGTGTGACCTTCAGCAAGAACAATAGAAGAACTGCCCAGCTGAGCCCAGCCTATTTTGAAGAATTACATGAATCAATATCATGATTTAAATGTTGTGATACTTTGTTATGCAGCTTTAGTCAACTGCAAGGATGCTGTAGCTTATAGACCTCAAGTTTTAGAATTATGAAGTGGATTTATTAGACATCTTAATTAATGCCATTAGGTAATCAATTCATCTTACTCCCCCTGTGCTAATTCCTGGTTCACCCAACAACCTTTCCACCCATCCCCAATCCCCCCAGTCCCTGCCCTGCCAAGCAGTTCTGACTTAGGGGAAAGAAATCACTGGGAAAAGACCGGTGAGAGCTTTCTTCCTGGCTTGCAGATGGCTGATGTCTGTGTCCTCACATGACCTTTCCTCAGTGTGTGCTGAGAGAGAGAGAGAACACAAGCAAGCTCTCTATTCTCTTCTTATAAGGACACAATCCTATCATATCAGTGCCCCACTCTTGTGACCTCATTTAACCTAATCACCTCCTCATCAGCCCTATCTCTAAATAGAACCATCCTGGGCATTAGGGGTTCGACATATGGATCTTGGAGACACACATTCAGTCCATAACAATGGGTAAAGACAGAGCAGTTAGAAGCAGAGAGAAAGGGAGTTAAAGAAGTTCCTGTTTGGTGGCCATTATTTTCTGTGACCCAGGACGCAAGATTGTTGACAATGAGTGGTATCAGGAGGTGACAGAGGCCAGAGGGAAGGAAGAGAGTATTCAAACAGAGCAGTGGGCAACAAGGGAAGGAGGAGGCAGAGAGGATTGAGAGCCCTGTTGCAGGTGAAAGCATAGGTTTGAAATGAAGCTAATCCAGAGCACCACTAAGCACTTTAATTCGGGAGCCATCAACAGTTCAGATGCAAGAGCAAGGGAAAGAGAGCAGTAAATGTATCCCAGGTAGAAGAGCTGTGCGTGCATGCATGTGTGTGTCTGGGGTGGGGGGTGGAATGAGGGGGTTAAATGCAGTTGAAATATAGTCCATGGGATCTAGGCTAGGTTAGGAAAGGAGCAAAAATGAGCTGGGATTTCTTAAGAGCAAAAATTTGGATGGGATCAGAAATATTGGGATAAGAGTAAAGAGGCAGCTTAGGAATACCCAAAAAATAGCCTTTCATTTCACAAGAACTCAGGAAGGTTAATGGTTCCGTTTGTGTCTCCACCTGACAAAGGTGGATCTGGAAGATGCTTGATCCCCCCGTTCCTACTCCATGCCTTTCTCTCCTTAGGATGGACTGCCTAGTCTGCATACTCATGCACTGGATCATTTTTGTTGCAAAGCCAAAGAGCTAATGGGAGATTTGTATGAAATTGTATTTATAAAGAGAGGCTCCTCAAAAAGAACAATTCTTGAGAATTTCACCAAGTCAAAGAGATACATTTCTTCAGCAGAGAGAGGATTAGTTGAGGTGCTTGTGATATAATTATGGGTCAGTGGTGGGAGAACTCTCCCTGGACGGCCCCCAGTCATGCCCGGAGCCCTGGCATCGTTTAGAGGCCCCTAGCTCTCCCACTGTAGACAGGTGACCTTGGGTAAGTCAATTAACTTTCCTAAGTCTGTTTCCTCATTCTGAAAACAATTTCCCTCCCAGGCCTGTCACGTGGGCAGAATGAGAATGAATATGAACTAGTGCAAGGGTGAGTCATCATTCCTTTGTTCAAGTGGCCAAACCTCATAGGTTTCTTTGAGGCTGATATTTTTCAGAGCAGACTTACCTAAAAGGATGATGGGGGATGGGTTTTCTGCTTTAAATGAAGTGGCTTCATTTCCCAAACAGGTCCACTGACGACCGCCAAAATGTAGTAGAGTCCGTGAAGGAACAAAAGCTTGGTATCCCCGTCTGAAGCAGCTCCTGGGTCGAAAGCAGGGTTTCTCAAGCTTTAACATGCCTCAAGAATCACCTGGAAGTCTTACTAAAACATCGATGGCTGCACTCCACCCCCAGAATTTCTGGGTCAGTAGTTCCAGGGTGGGTTCCAAGTATTTCCACATCTAACAAGTTTCTAGGTACTTCTGCCACTGCTGTTCAGGAGACCACACTTTGAGAATCACAGACCTAAACGAACTACAGATCTGAAACAGTGCATTGTTCCCATGCTGCCCCTTTTCACAGCAGAGCCAGAGGGAGACGTGTTTCATTTCACAAATTAGTAAGAACGCTGGCTCCTTCTCTCCCAATCAGTGGTCAGAAGTGAAAGGCGCTGGTTCTTGGTGATTAAACTCTAAAGCTGGCTTGGCCAGTCGGCCTGGGAAGAGGGTTTCACCACTCACCTAAATGAATGGGTTTGATCAATAATTAAGTGAGCTGTTTCTGGAATGATTGTGTTGGGCCCCCGGTCATGCTGCACAATGTAGGAGGCGGTTAGGAGCAGTTTTGTTTGTTCATGCTGGGTTCAGAGGGGCTTTGGGAGTCACAAACTGAGCCACCCAGAATAAACATGGTTTTTAAAGCAGGGAAATCAGCACTACTGACTGGTGATTGGTGAAGGAAATAGAAAGTGTTGCTAAGTGTTGGCTTCTAAACCTCTTTCTCATGCTTGAAAATTACCAAACTTGTGAAGTTGTGTCCAATTCCCACAAAAAATACCAGTGCTTGCCTCCCTGGCCTTCCCTACAGTTAGGGGACCTGCTGGGGACTCTGTCCCTCAGTGCACTAATTTCAGATGCCCCCAGAAGTTAAGGACCCAAGAAGCAGGAATCATTGAGAACCCACCTGCCAACGGGCGGGTCAACTCTACTGAGTTTCTAGAAGCATCCGGGGAGCAGTCCCAGAGACATCACAAGGCATGTTGGTGGTTTCAGGTGTGCGAGCCATGGCCCTGAATGCCCAGGGAAGGCTGCACCTGTGCCTTCACCGGGCTGGCGCTGGGCCCGTTTGGGCGGTGGTATTCCTGCCCACAGAGTGCCCAAGCCTCATGCCAGAGGTTTTTCGGATTTCTTGTTTTACTGTTGTTTCATTCACTTTTGCTCGCAGTGAAGAGCCCTGTTCAATTCAGAATAAGTTCAAAACAAACTCTGAAATAAAAAACCTAGCTTTGAATTCTGCTCTTCCATATTGGGGCCATTTTGTGCAAATCTCTTAGCCTGTCTGAGCCATAACTCCTTACACAGTAATAGGGAAGAAGAGGAGTTTTTTGCCTATAGGTAGTGGGAGAATAAAATGAGATAAATATGTGAAAATGCTTTGAAAACCAAATTGTGCTATAAAAAGTATTTTTGTATAAATATGGACTGACACACATGGCCTCTCTGAGACTTTATTTTGGCCCTTCCTCAAAATCAGTGGTCCTTTGCTTCTCTGTGTCATCTGTACCTCAAAGTGTCTCTACTGAAAGCATTTTCACAGTGAATTTTAGTGAGTTGTTTACTATCTGTCATCCCACTAGACTATGAGCTCCCCAAGAGTAGAGTCTTACTGATCTTTTATTTTCCTTCTGCTGTCTATTGTTATATAGTAGGTTTACAGTAATTGTCAACAGGATGAAAAAAATAAAAAATAAAAAATTGCTGGGACCTCCATGCGTGTACCAGGAAGTTTCCAGCTCAGGTGCAACTCTCACTTTCTTCCTTTGCAACATTTTTTGAATCTGTCGCCAAGTGCCCCAGTGGGCAAGGGAGCGATCAGATGGAATACGCTCCTGGCGAGGCGACCAGTTGTCCTACAGGTGCAAGTGACGGACACAGCAGAGGAAACGCATCTTAATTGGTAGCGTGAAAAACATTTCCCAGGTGCGAAGCTGGGTTGTAAGTGCCATCTGTCCTGCCACAGAGGATTAAAGGAAAGAATACCTTTCTCTGGATTGCAGGGACAGTGTAGGCATCAAGATGAGCTGTTGATATTAACTTGTCTGTGCTCCACCTGGATAATTGCAGGCGAGGGAATCTGTCTAGGGTTTCCATTTTGAAATCAAATGGATGATGCAGTGGCAGGTCTCTTGTTCCCAGGTGTTCGGCTGCATTTGTTAAAGGGTTTTCTGGGGAGAGCAAGAATTAAACATTTTTGGTCTTTCCTGGAAGGTTTTATGTCAATATGTTCCACACTATTTGACGTTTGATCTCCCAGTGGCAGAAGAAATGAAATGTACTTCTTCATTCTTGCCCTGTCTTTTCTTAAATAGCCTTTTTCATTCATTTTATTCACCCTACTATTGCTGAGCTCCCATGAAAGGTCAAGTGCTGTATTGAGTCCTGTGGTCACTAAGGAAGATATGACATTGTTTCTAAAGTCAGGAAATTCACTGTCTTGGATGTTAAGAAACAAAACAGATAAACATAGAGGAAGGGAAGGAAAAATAAGATGAAAACAGAGAGGGAGGCAAATCATAGAAGTCTCTTAACTATAAGAAACAAACTGAGGGTTGCTGGAAGGGAGGAGTGGGGATATGGGGTAACTGGGTGATGGGCATTAAGGAGGGCACTTGATGGAATGAGCACTGAGTGTTGTATGCAACTGATGAATCACTAAATTCTACCTCTGAAACTATTAATACAGTATATGTTAATTAAATTGAATTTAAATAAAAAAATTTTTTTTGAAAAAGTGTCCCTCTGAGATTGGCACTGAGAAGGGCACTGAGAAAGAGGGGGTTGCCCTCTACTGAGACTGTGCCCTGTAGCTGGCCATAGAAACGGAGAGATGCTGGAGGCCTCTGTGTTAGGTAGGATCGTCCAGGCCACATTGTGGTAACAACTTCCAAATCTTAGTAGCCAATAGTAAAGAATTATGTCCTGTGTTTACTACCAGTCCACTGTGGGTCAGCTGAGGTCTCTGTTCAAATCCCCTTACGTGGGACTCAGTAGCCCCAATTCAAATTTTGCTGGTCACTATAGCAGAGGAAAAAAAAAAATCACTGGGTGTCATGTGTTGCCAATTAAATGTTCTGCCCAGAAGTGACACATATCCCTTCTGCTTACAACTCATTGGCCAGAACTATTTATATGATCCCACCCCATCACAAGGGGTTCAGGAAATGTAAATCATCCCTGTTCCCAGAAGGGGGGATAATCAGAAATACTTGGAGGACAGAAGAACTGATATACAGGCATCTGTGTGTGTATATATATAAATGTACATGTATATATAGACGTGTATGTATATTTGTGTATATGCATATGCATCTCAACATATATATCTCTTTATATAAATAAATGTGTGTGTATATATATGGGGGAAGAATAAGAGAGAGAACGAGAGAGGTGTATATGTATGGACGGATATAAGAGGGAGAAAGATCCCTGTTGGCATTATAAGCTAAAAGATCCCTTTCAGCTACTTTGGCCAATAAATCCTCTCTTGTGTAAGCTAGTTTGCTTTTGATTTCTCGCATAGACAACTCAACAAGTCCAGACAAACACAGGAATCGCATGAGGTGCTCAGCTAAATCCATATTTGAACTTCGGGTTCTCATCTCATGGAGGGTTGGGTGCTCCAGAAACGCGAACGGCAGAACAGCACCACGAGAGAACGAGACGCACCTCTGGACTGCGGAGATGTTTCATACGATGGCATTTTCACTGCACGGTCTGGATGATTCTGAACATGCATGAGTTTGACAACCTCTGCTTTAGAGAATACCCAACTCTTCACATCTCAAGAGTCTCCCGACTCTGTTACTTCAGTAGAGCAATATCCTAAAAACTTCATGTCCCTTATCCATCCCACTGACCCTGTGAAAATGTGCCTTTTAAACAAATTTAATCACATAGCCTTGGATTTCAGTGATTGTCAGCTTCTTGAAAGAAGGGCTAAACAATTTATCTCCTTGTTTTTCCTAAATTAAGGGAACTCCTTTCTCCGAGACAAAGGCCGGCACCTGTGTTGAGCTAACGCTTTTCCCTGATACCCACAAACGGAGGGTCAATGCATAATGAATACGTGCACACAGGTATCACTGCTAAGTTGTTTCGGTTTGTTTCTTGATGGGAGGAGGCATCATATGCATTCATAAACATCAGGATGTTGATGCCCCTTTGCCTAATCCATGCGTGAACCTCATGCCTTACACCGCATAAAGTAAATAAAACTCAATGAAGAACAGCAGTTTCATCTTTAGTAACGGGAATAAAAATAATAAAACGCCCATTATTATGTAACTTCTCTGTGCCCAGCTCTATGCTGGGTGTTCATATGCTTGATCCGATTCTGTTTTCAGAGCACTCCTGTGATATGTATAGTCATCTCCATTTTAGAGATGAAGAAACTGAGGCCCCAGAGCGTTTAAATACTTTGCCTGTAGCTCGTGGAAGTCAGGATGGGAATCCAGGTGTTTCCAACACACTTACCTCTCTGCTTCTCCTATTCCCCAATTCCCTAGCTCCAAAATCCACTCTCAGCGTGCACTGCTGGAGGCGTGAACTTCTGGCATTTTCTGCGGTGGGAGGTGAGCTTCCAGCAAGGAAGCTGGGGAAGAGAGGGGATGGCTGTTAGGAGGGGGGCCAGCAGCAGCTGCCCCTCCATGTCACATGGGACAAGGCTGAAGATACTTGGAAGTGTTTACTCCAGAGGGGAGAATAACGAAGAAGGGTGGCTGTCCTCTTCAAACATCTTTAGCTCGCCTACAAGCGCTTTAGAAGGTAAGCCTAGGACAAAGGTGGAGATACCAAGGAGCATCTTCTAACACCCACGGTGAAGAGAACGGGCTTAAACATGGGGGAGGTAACTCAAGGTGTTCAGAGGGACAGAAAGGGGGCAAGCCGTGGGGAAGGAGTGAGCCTTCTGTGGTCAGAATCACCTGGATTGATCCAGGTCCAGCACATCTCAGCTCTGCAACACAGGACAGATCATTTAAACTTCAAATCTCTTTTCATTAAAAATTAAGCCCAGGGGTGCCTGGGTGGCTCAGTCAGTTAAGCGTCTGACTCTTGGTTTCAGCTCAGGTCATGATCTCAGGGTTCTGATATCGAGCCCCACATCAGCTCTGCACTCAGCACAGAGTCTGCTTAAGATTCTCTCTCTCTCTCTCTCTCCCTCTCCCTCTGCACCCCCACCACCCGCTTGTGCTCTCTCTTTCTCTCTCAAATAAATAAATAAATCTTTTTTAAAAATTAAGCCCAATTATACCTATTCTACAGGATTAGAGGTAATACATGTTCAGAACCACCATAGAGCAATGTGAAGAATGATACTCCAAACATTGCCATAGAGCGGACCTGCCTGTCTGTTAGCACAGCCGGTTTACATTTGAGAACCGAATAGGAAGAGCGCAATACTGAAATGTATTACCTCTGGAGATCCCATGGGGTAAAAGGTCTTTATTAACCACAACTTCCCAAAATGTGAACAATTATCTTGGTGATGCCAGGACACTTTTGAGGGCCGATGGGTGGGTGGTGGGGGGGTCTTTTTACAGGAACTTTTTTCTTTGTGTGTGTTGTGGGAGAGGGTGGAGAGGTTCCCCTATTATGTAAACCTTATCTCCAGTAAGGGATCAAGTTACTCTTGGACATAACCGCAGTGAGCCTGTTATCTACCCTCGATCTCTATAAAATTCTCACCACCGAGTTTACAGTTGATTGATTGTTCATTCCACATACTATAATTGCTTCATTAGAGGCTTCAGATGGTTCATTGTGTTGGCAACTTCCTATAAAACTGTCTGCACAATCAGGGCCAGACACATGCCACTTGAGTCATCAGGAACTGAAGCGTTTGTTTGTTTGTTTGCGTGCATGTGTGTTTATTTCCAAAAGGCAGCCTATGACACGGGATTTAATCCTAAGGCCAGGTGGGATCCCACCAGATGGGGAGCGGCCCGTGGGCACACAGAGTCCCTCACTGTGTGATCTCAGCCACTGCGGGGCGGCAACCTCCATTCATTTAGCAATGACTCCCTGATTCCTAGCTCCAGCCCCTGCCTCTCTCCCAAACGTCACACTGAGATAGACACGTACCTTCAGACGACCCCCCCACCCGCCCCCCCACCATCACCTGGATTGCCCCACAGGTGTTGTCTACTCAACATCTGCACTACTGATTGCGTCCTGCCCCCCCCCTCCCCCAAAGCCTGTATCATCTCCAGCTCCCCATCCCGGGGAGCCGAGACATCCTCCACCACTTGTGCACAAGTAGGTGTCTGTTCATGGTCTACACGGCCACCTTTCCCTTGTGCTCTGTGTCCAAGCGCCAAGCCCTGTGAACTACTTCGACTCCATTTTTCTCAGTGGGTCCTCCCACATTTCCATGGTCACATCCTTGGCCTAAGCTACCACTTTTTCTTCCGTGGAATACAGCGACAGCCTCTTCCCCTCCACTTCCCCTGGGGCCACAGAAGGCAGAACCATCATGTGAAGCCCTTCCCAAACTTTCCAACATCCTTAGCAAAAAGTCTGAAGAGACCATGTTACACCAGATGATACTTTTCCTTAGCACCATGCATTCCTTCCTCTCCTTCCTTTAAAAAATTCCGAATTTCTCATAACCCTCTTTACCCTGATGTTGGGGCCACACGTCTCTCATTCACCTCTGATTAACCTCCAGATTAGCAGGCTTCCAGCCACGGAGAAGGAGCCGGCGACCTACCCCCTGACCTGTGGTCTTGAAGAGTAAGCAGGTGGTATTCCTGTGAGCTGGCTCTACAGCCCCTGTGCCAAGGTGACTTCAGGGAGGCAGAGAGGGACAGTCTGCAAATGAAGTGGGCAAAACAGAACAAATCAGCCTACTCTGAGAGTGGGACACAAGGCTCCTCACAAATGTGCCTCTCTGGCCTCAGCTCCCCCAAGTCCCACCCACCTCTATCACTGTGCGGTGTGTGCTCATGCGACAGGAGCATCTCTGTTCCACAAGCATGCCCCAGGAACTCCTAGCACTCCAACTTCCACATATGTTGCTCCTCTGCCAAGAGGGCGTTTTCCTTCTTCCCCACCTGTGGAAATTCTATCTGTGCTCAAGATGTCGGCTCGGTTCTCCTCCTGTGTCCTAGTCAGCTTGGGCTGCCAGAAAATAATACCATAGATTGGGTGACTTCACAGATATTTATTCCTCACAGTTCTGGAGGCTAGGAAGCCCAAACTCAAAGTGAAGACACCGTGGGCTTCCAGGGAGCACTCTTCCTGGCTTGCCTTGTCACTGCCTCCTCACACGGTGGGAGGGGAGAGAGACCTAGCAAGCTTGCTGGTAGCTCTTGTTATTAGGGCATGAATCCCATCATGAGGGCCCCACCCTCATGCCTCATTTAACTCTGCCTCCCAAAGGCCCCACCTATAAATACCATCACATTGGGGGTTAGGGCTTCAGCATACGACTTTGGGGGGATACAAAACATCCTTCTGTCCTACCTTCATGCTCTACTATGTACAATCATTCGAATGCCTGTGAAAATCAAGCCCTTGCTATGGGCTTCATGTGCTTTAATTCATTTAATTCCCACTGCTATCCTAAAAGGTGGTGCTTTTGTCTCCACTCTAAAAGTGAGGACAAAGTTTCCAAGTGGATAGACCACTTTCCCAAAGTCACACAACCACCAAGTGGTGGCCACAAGCCTGGAATCAGGAGCTCCTGACCTCACAGCCAGGGTTCATCCACTCTCCCCCACTACCGAGAACAGGAGTCTGTGACTGTTCACTGGAGAGGCCCAGGTAGACAATATTTTAGGCTTTGTGGTCCATACATTCCTTGTCACAACTACTCAGCTCTGCCATTGTATGCAAAAGCAACCATAGATAATAAATAAATGAATGAACATGGCTGTGTGCTAATAAAACTCATGGACTCTAGACTTTGAATTTCATATAGCTTTCATGTGTCACGAAATAGTTTTCTTTTGATATTCCCACCAACCATTTAGAAACATAAAATCCATTCTGAGCTCACAGGCTGTGCAAAAACACACAGCTTTGCCGATCCCTATTCTAAACAACAACAGTGAACGTGAATAGTAATTATTTTTTGAACCATGTCTCTCCTCTCCAGTATCTCTTCATCCCCTCAAACAGGGACCCAGAATACTCCTGCCATGTCCCCAACGGCCCCTCTTAACATTTCCCACCTCAGGGTCTTTTCACTTGTCACTCCCTCCGCCTGGACTGTGTGCCCCACGTATGCATCAGGGCTCCTTGCCAACGATCCCCCCGCCCCATTTGGAGTGGCCTTCTCCGGGAGGCCAGCTGGTTGCTCTGTCTAAAACTGTGGCAGCCCCCTCTGTCACTCCTTGTCTCCTTTACCCTGCTTCATCTTTCTCCTTAGCACTTACCATCATCTAACCAAGGATGTATTTTTCCCATTTGTCTTGTTTATTGTCTCACTCCCGTTAGAATGTGGGCTACCTGTAGGCAGGGACCTCTGCTTTGCTCACTGATGCAGTCCCAGAAGCTAGAAGGGTATGCAGCACATAGTAAGAGCCAACAAATATTTCATTAATCCATTCATGCATCTAAGCCATTCACGAACATCCAACACGGAGTAGATTCTCAAAAAGCTTGGCTGAATAGATTGATGAGGTATATATCAAGTTTCTCCAGAGATCTTACATTTGGGGTTTGTAGAAAATCTCTCTCATTTTCCGTGGAGTCTGTACTGGGCAGAAACAGAAATACTGGCCTTATTTCTCTGGTCTCCCCCTTAAGCAATGATCTGTGCTGAGATTTCTTTGAGGTATGAACTCCTGACCCTGATGCTTCTGGAACGTGGAGCTGGAGGCTCTCAGGGAGAAGGCAGGACGTGACTGGGGCCTGGGCATCAGCCTCAGACGGGAGCAGCAGATGGAGCTGGGGACAGCTTGGTGAGGGAGGCACAGAATTCTGGCAGAAAACGGAAAAGGTATGTGCCAGGGCTCCTGGGCGGGCTGGCAGAGGAGGACGGGCTTCTTGTTAAGTTAATTGAGGTAATTTTTGCTGCCACCTTTTGGATAGTAACAAAATTCTCCTTCTACCAGCCACTGATCATTGTACCTCCTGCCACATTCCATTGTAAAGACACAGTACTCTAAATTTAGCTACATTTATTTAGCTATTCCTTAAAACTTTGTCACTTAAAAAATAATTATAGGATTTCTCTGACAGACTGTAATACATGGAGTGCACCAAATTACAGGTATAATTTGGAGATCCAGCTGAGATCACCAAATAAAATTGACAGCAGCAGACTTATTCCAGAATAATCCATGGGGCAGCTGGAGAGACTTTGCTCCTTAGGCCCCTCTCCTTCATCTGCATATTGAGCCAAAAGGTCAAAGGAACCGGAAGAAACGGAAAAAAGCGGTCTCCAGGCCAAGCTCAGGGATGGCCAGGCTTTCATCTGCTTATCAGAGCCGAGAAGATCACTCAGTCTCCAGAAATTCAGATGCGCTCACCCTGAGTGCAGAAAAAGTTACAATGAGTGACCCTCTGCCTTTCTACCCAGCCAAGGGTTTGACATAGATGACCTCTAGAAGAGGACTTTTTTCCCCCTTCTTTAAAACAAACAAACAAATTCCTTTGCGTTTTCTATGATTGTTAACTGCAGAAACCAATGTTAGTCTCCCAGGGGGAAAAAAATGATGCCCAGGAGGAAAAGAATGGGTCCCTCCGAGAAGTGACAACGCCACTCAGCAGAACCCTGCTGGACATGAAAGCCACAGGGAGATGAATAATTCTGTTTCTGATTCATCCCGCAAGCAGCGCTGAGCTCCTGCCGAGCTCCCACTTTGATACAGAGTCCCCCTGCCCCCACCCCCCAGCAAATCAGAGGGATACGGAAGATCCATTCAATCTGAAACCTGTAGACTCCACAGAAGAAGGGCTCAGGAGGGGCAGAGAGGGCCCAGGGAGTAATGCCTAGGAGAGCAGTTGGGTCTAGAGACAAGGAACTGGTGAGGAGGGAACCACCCCGCTGGTGATCAGTGAGATCTGTGGCTTTCCCCATCTTTAAATCACACGCCTTTCTTCACAGAAGGTTCATCGTGGCTTGCTTTGGGGTAGGAGGAAAGGGCTCTCTGGCCAGGTGTATTTCCTGGGGTTCTGGATAGAGGCTAGGGTCCAGGGCTCTGAGTAGCCCTTCTGAAGTTACCCCAGCCACACCTGGTGGCCCAGAGCGCCACCAGCATTAAGACTGCCGGCCACACCAGTTGGAAGGAATCTTCTGGGTTTTCTAATCCAAGCTCTGTGTTTGGCGGGGTGGCTGACTCAAGCCTAGAGCAGTTAAGAGACTTGTCAGACCACAGAGCGAGGTGGTGGCCACACATCATGAAAAGAAGGAAGCTCTCTGTGTCTACTATTATTATATTTTTAAGTTTTATTTAAGTTATCTCTACGCCCAGCGTGGAGCTTGAACTCACGACTCCGAGATCCGGAGTCACACACTCTTCCAGCTGAGCCAGCTGGGCACAGGGCTACCTTTTTACAGCAACTCCTGGGCTCGCAGAAAGAGCACTGACATTGGAGCCAGCTGTCCTCAGGTGTGAATCCAGACCCTGCCATGCAGGCTCAGGTAGGTCTTCCAAAGCTGCTGCTTTCCTCATCTATAGAGTGGGGATGTCATCCCTGCCCAGCCTCCTGGATCGAATGATCCAGCTCTGTAGCCTGTAAAGCGCTGAGCAAACACTGCTCACCGTCGTGTTTTCTCATCCCTGGCTCAGATCCCAGAGGGACCCAACCTGCTGACTTCAGCTGGAAAGAGAACAGTGCGGTGTAGCAGAGGTGTGGTAGCTGGGTGGTGATGCTGCCAGAGCAGCAAAAGGAAGGAAGCAGGTCCCTGCACCATTCCGCCGTCCATCCCTCCCTCTGCCCCTCCTTGTCTCTCCCCGACGGGGCAGGGGTGAGGTGAGAGAGAATCACAAAGCAGTCCACTTTCTGGAGTAGCTCTGAGGCCCTGGCTGGGCAAGAGCCAGGAGGCAGATCTTGGGCATTTGACCAGTTCTTTCCTGCTGGTGTGAACATGTCAACTGTCAGCCTCTTCCTCCTGACTTTCTGAGGGTTGAGGACATGCAGAGACCCTGTCCCCGGCTATCTGACCCCTATGAAACCTGAAGCTACTCTGGATTCTATCCTGTATCCTAGGAGGGGTAACAGCCACCCCAGCCACCTGAGGGTCCCAGGTGGGGATGACTGATGGTTGATGACCGGCCCACAGATTTCCCCAGCCCCGACCACTTCTTCCGCAGTCTGTGACCAGAACCACCAGCCCTGCTCGGGGGAAGAGGGGTGAATTGCAGAAATCCCAGGACTCCATGTGGTCACAAACCCTGCTAGTATCTGAGGAAGCAGAGGAGGCTTAGGCTGCCCCTGCAGACAGCCTTCTAACCAGTGACCACCTCCAAGTCCAAGGTCCGGCACTAACTAGACGCAGAATTAATACTCACTGAGCACCAACTATGTGCACGACCACACGGGTCCCCCAGTACCTGCTGAGTAAGACCCTACTCTTCCTGTTTCACAAATGAGGAAATGAGAGTCCAGAAAGGTGGTGAAATTTGCGCAAGGTCATGTGGCTACCAGCAGCATTCATAATAGCCACCATGAGTGCTTTTAATGAGCCAAACGTTTTATGCACCTTTCCTCACCAGGACCTCACGGTAACCCTGCCGTGGTCGTTGCTCTCCCTGTCTCCCAGAGGAGAAGGCTGGCATGGACGCCACCGAGGCCCTGCCCCACCACACAGATAGCAAGCAAGTGGTAGATCTAGAGTCACACCCAGACCCCACTGGTGGCCTCCCTGCTCACGTGGGCTGAGATAGACACATGGCCCCTGACTACACTGCCAGTCTTTCAGGATTCTCCCTGCAGAATCACCAAGGGACCTTTTTACAGACTGGGTTCTCAGGCTCCACCCCCAAGATTCTGGTTCCGCCAATGTGGGAAGCCCCTGTGAGCCTGTGTCTGTGACACACTCCCAGGCACGACGTTCCCATTGCTGCCTACCGAACCGTCAAGGTCTCTAACTGCGAGGTCAGGTCGGGCTCCATTTTCCATCCTCAACTTCTGTCCTCACCACAACTGGCGCTGTCCTCGCCTGTGTCACTGACAGACTCCTCTTGTAAATCCGAGGGCCTCACCCCTTCCAGCCAGCACCAGTGACCACGCCTCCCCTGTGAAACTTTCTCTATAACATCCCTTCTCTCATGGTTTTCCTCCACCACTCTGGCCTCCCCCTCTTGGCCTCTTTTTAACTTCTCTGCCTCCTCCTATCCCTTTAATTTTGCTGTTCCCAGAACTCTGTGCTCAGCCGCCTTCTTTTGTCATTGTCCTTGCCCTTGGTGACCTCGTCCACCTTTGTGGCGGTGATGCACCTCACCTGCTCCGAGCTTTAGTAGAGCCCCAAGCCCATGGAGGCCCATGTGCATCTTGTCTGTCCACCTGGCTGTCCCACGGGCCCCTGGCAGGTCTGTAATGGAGTATACCATCTTCACCTGCTCCTCCTGGTACCTCCTCTCTGCGAAGGATCATTCATAGGTCACTGAAGGCAGAAAACTGGTGGTATTTGGGGTGAGGGTACATCCCTAACTCCTCCTGTGTCCTGCTATTACCAAGGTCTAGAGATTCTATCTTCTAAATATCTCAGAAGCACCCCAGCTCCCTATCCACATGGCCACCATCCCTTTCTTCCTGTCTTCAGTGCCCTGGTGCATGACTCTGGTGTCGCCCTAACCAGGCTGTCAGCCACCCAACCCACTCTCCAGCCAGAAGCCAATCAATCGGGCTATCCCACTTCCTTACCGAAAGTATTTCCCATTACCTTCAGTATAAAATCCGAGCCTTTGATCCGCCCCCCCCCCCGCCCCCGCCAAAGCATTTCCTAAGGGGCTTTCCTTTCCAGCCACATCTACAACTCCCCACCAAACAGCCCTATCTATGCTCAGGCACTTAGGCCTGTGCACAGTTCTGGGAAAGCTTCGGGGTGTTTTGATTTCTTTGCACATGCTATTCCTTCTAGCAGGAAGACTAGCTCCTTCTCCAAGCTCATCCTGCCAGTCTCCCTAAGGAGGCACCTCCTCCAAAAGCCCTCTCTGACCACAGGCTTTTGGCAGGCGGTACCCTCGCCTGCCATAGCACCTAGGCTTAGCTCTTTGCCAGGTGCTTAGCACCAGGCCTGGGCTATCACAGCTGGCCTGCCCCTCCCACCAGACAAGCAACATCCCATCTCCTGCAGCTTCTACTCTCCAGGGCCCAGGATGGGACCAGGGGCTCTTAATGCATCCCTGTGGACTAGTAATGATAAAAATGAGAACCACACCAATCACAGAGGATGAGACTGTGATGCTATGCCCATTCATCATATCACTGAACCTGCACAAGAACCCTAGGCAGTACCTAATTTTTATTCCCATTTTACAGATGAAGAAACTGAGATGTGGGAATGTTAAAGGTCACATGTTTAGCCAGTGACAGAGTGGAGACCAGAGCCCACAGCCCAAGTAAATGAATGAATCCATGACTGAGGAAACCATGATTTCAAGAGGCAGAGTGATAGAGGCTCTGCTCAGAGTTTAAGATAGGACCACATTCCAGGAGTAAGTTAGCCATATAATCTTGAGTATGTCCCTGGGAAATGAACTCTGAATTCACCATGGCAGAGAGAAGACCATTAGCTCTTTAAAACTAATCAGCCATCCCATAACTCTGAGGGCCTGAGGTACCCATATTCCTAGGAGAAACCAGGTGAGAAGGCTCTTCCTCATCCATTCCCTTGCCTGCCCCAGCTCTGTCCTCCGTCCTCCTGCCTGTCCACGTGATTTCCCTGGAAGCAGCACGGGCTGTGGGCTGAGCACCACAAACCCCATCGCTCTCTTCAATTACCCCCAATTCCAGGCTATGCCAGGAACACACGAGGGCAGAAAAGTCTTGAAATCTGTGTGCGGGAGAGGTTGGGAAGGTTGAAGAGAGCAATTTTTGTTTCACATCATTCCTTTGTATAATGTTGTATCCTTCTGACAAGTCCGCATAATACAGCTTAACTTCACCAATTGCCGCCTTAAGAGAAAACAGTGAAGACCTATCTTTAATGTCAAATGAACAATGGGCAACCTTCCAGAGGAGGAAAATGACTTGCTTTGCAGGAGCTGGAGAAGAAATGTGCACGATGTTCCAGCTTAACGTGAGAGGGGAAGAAAGTCGGCAGCTGTGTGTTGGCACGTCAGCTCCCCGGCTACAAGACAAGGGCGGCCTCCGCCAGCCTCATCTGTCTGTCGAAACACAGGCTGAGGAGGAAACCTCCTAGCATGGGTGGGTCTAGACAGAGGGTGTTTATTCCTGGGGAAAGTCGAGCTAGCGCACCTCAGCCCAGGTGTGTCTGTGGGTAAAGGCATAGATGTAGAACTTTCCCTTCATAGACAATGGATACTGGAAGCATATGGGGAAACCCTGGGGACTTTATCTCCTGGTTCTCTTTCTTCTGCTAGAGCATTTTGTTTGTATCTGATTCTCCTCACATGTGGCCACTCTCCATGAGGCGCTGAGATGAGGGTAGATTCTGACCAACCTTGGCACAAGGGCTTGGCCAACAGAACAGTATTTAAGTGATTTAAACTCTTGAGGCTTTTCTCATGAGATAGAGAGCATCTCAGGCCACCTTTCTAGATTCAGATTCCATACCTGCCACCTCATTTCTGATACTTCAACCACAGCAAGCTTCTTATAATTTCCTGATGGTGCAATGTCATACGATCTGCTGTATGCCACAGTGCCTTTGCACACGCTGCTGTTTTGGGTGCTCTGCACCCCACTGTGATTCAGCCAGTTCCACATTTTAGGATATCATGTATAAAACCCCACTTCCAGAAACCAATGTCATTATTATTTAGGACTTATTTTGTTATAAGTGGAAGAAACCCAACTTTAAATGGCTTAAGCAAGAAAGGGAATATATTGGTGTACCTGAATGGGAAATACAAGATGTCTGCTGCCTTCATATGTGGTTATACCTAAGGCATGGATTTATGCCATCAGTCCATTCTCTCTTGTTCCCTTAAAATTTCAGCTCTGTCTTCCTTTGTATTGAGTTCACTCTCTACTGCTAGTCCCAGGTTGCTATTTAACCAACAAAAAAGAAAGCACCACTTTCCTATAGTTCCATGAGAAGTGCAATTGCTGACTCTCATTAGCCCAACGTTGTCACAGGCCCATCTTTAAACCAATCACTGGGGCCAGAAAGGATGTAATACAATGACTGACCATGTGCCCAAACTTGGAGCCAAGAAGTGAAAAGAGGCCCAACCTAAAACACACAGTCTGAGCGTGGGAAAGATGTTTTCCCAAGAGAAAAGAGTGGTTCTGTTAGCAGAAGAAGAAATGGTGGGTGGGCAAACAACAGAAGTTCACTTAAAGGATCATGACTGTGCTGACTGTTTATGTCTCCAGAGCTCAGTACAATGCCTGCCACATAGGGCATGCTCTTTCAGTATTTGTTAAATGAATGAATGAATGAATGAATGAATGAATGAATGAATGAATTCAGACACTACCTTTATATTCCATTTCCTCCTGGGGGAGCTCAATGGAAGATGAGTTCTTCAAGAGCTTCCAGGAGTTCTAGTGGATAGCCTAATTTTAATGTCCCCTGGATTTGCCCAGTTGGAAAAATAATCCTCTTCTCCCCATAGGGATCCCTTTTCCCAGCATGGTCTCAGAAGGAAAATCTGGCAATGTTCCACCAAACTTAAAAATACAACAGAAATTTCTCTGAAGCAGCTGAGTGGTACACTGATTCTTTTTAAAATTCATTTATTCTGCAAATATTTACTGAGCATCTATTATATATCAGACACTATGCTAGGTACTAGAATATAGGTATAAAAAGTCATAAGCTCTTGCTTTAAGAAGCTCCAGCCTAGTGGAGAGACCAAGTGATCAAAAAACTGGAGGCAGCCTATGGAGTAAAAGATTATGGGCTTTGGTGTCTGACCTGGATTTGAAATCTGGCTCCACCACTTAATTACCATATAACATCAGGAGAGTTATTAACCTCTTCAAGCCTCTTTTTTTCTTATCAGTAAAATTAGCTACAATAATATCACCAACTTCACAGAGGTGTCGTGTGAATTCAATGATAATACATGTGTACAACATGTAGCTAGAGCCTGGAACAAACGAGAGTACTTCTAGTTGATGCCGTAGAAATTCCGAAAAAGAGCAACTCATCACGGAGAAGTCAAAGGTCTGATGGCAGAGATAAGCTTTGAGCTGGTTAGTAAGGATGAGCTGGGGATCACAAAACAGAGGGCCTAAGGAGAGTGCATTCTGAGAGAGGGGATTGTTTATTCAAAGCTTTGAAAACCCGAAGAAAATTGGTCATTTACAGAGCAGCAAATATTTCCCAATGCCTTGTATATTGCTGGGATACTGACAGTAGTGGAAAGATATGAAATACTGACATTCAGAGAAAGAGTAAGGATTCTGGGACTCCTTTGTCCATTGGGAGTATAGGGCACCTGGGGATCCTTCCCAATTACGGCAAATCATTGGTGTCCTAGGTAAGTGGGTGTCAAAATAGCCAGTATCTCCTGTACACACCTTAAGATGGTGTCTTTCAGATGGATGGAGAAGTTGAGGGTCCATTTACAGTTCCCTCCAAATGACTTGCAGTCATTCACAATATTCATTATTCAGAATCTGAGTGAAGCAGGGATGGTGAGTTGGCAGAAGTTGGGGGAGTAGGGGATGGCTTGATTCCTAGGCGAAAGGTTGGGGGGTTGAACGAGATAATATCATAAAGCACTTTGATCTCCCTGAGGCGCCACGCTGCACCTCCTGTTCAGGGACTATGAGATCTGGTGAGATAATGTTTCTAAGTAGAGATGCCAGAGTACAGGAATGCTAGACCAAACAAAGGGGAAGAAAGACTTGCTCCTTAAGTAGTTTCCCTCATCATCATCAAGGCTAGAACCAGCCATCACAGAAAGCACAAAAAAATGCCAGTATGCCAATTTGGGGCCTTGGGTCCAGACACTCAGGCCATGTAATGGCATCTTTCACCAGGAAGGAGCCCACCCCTTCCTGCCGCCAGCCAAATGCCAGGCTCACATCAAAGAGACTGACAGGGCTCTTGAGCCTTCCTCTCAGCTCTGGTCCTGACCCTTTCTCTCTAGCCCAGCTCATATCCCTCGTCCCCACCTAATTCAGATTGCCAGTTGTGATAGAGGATAAGAGGGCCAGTTTCCAGAATTCCAAATTTCTGACTAGCTGGAAACTGATGCCAGAGGTCCTTAATGGTTGCATACCATAGCAAGAACACATGCTTTGCCACCAGGATGGGTGGAGGAGGGTTGGGCTGGGCTGTGTGAGGTAATGGTCTTCTCTTCTCTTACCCTGCTGCGTGCCTCCTCTTTCTAGACCATTCCCTCATCCCTGCCTGGCATTACAGAGACACAGGAGAAGCTCCAGTCCCATGAAACTCTGGATGCTCAACTGTGTGCCCTTTGAGCCAGATTCTCACGTCATGTTCCATATGAATCCTTTCAGATCCATATCAGGGCAACTGGCTAGCTCTTCATCCAACCTATTCATGTGTCCTGGGGAGAAATTCAAAGGGTGAAACAGTGAAATATTCACAAGGAAGGGAGAAGTTTAATTCTCTTTATTCCCTCACCCAAAGTTTGCCCCCTTTCACCATGACCCAGTTTTATGTCCCCGATGACTCAATTTGAACAGGATCCATTTTAGAATCCCTTCTTACACATTTCTACCAGTTAGAATGAAACTAACTGCTGCAACAGATGAACTCCAAAATTTCAGAGGCCTGACTTTGTAAAAAGCTTGTTTTTTATTCATGGTCAATGTGTGTGTTTTTCTGCCATTATGGGAGCATGTCAAGGGGCAGGGAGAGGGCGTGGTATCACCAAATATGTCCCCAGCATCACGGCATTAAGAGATGGGCTTTTGGGTGGTGATTAGGTCATGAGAGCAGAGCCCCCAAGAACAGGATTAGTGTCCCAATAAGAGACACAAGAGAGATGATCTGATGCTCTACCATGTGAGGACACAGCAAGAAGACATCTATCTGTATCCCAGGAGGTGAGCTCTCACTAGGAACTGAACTGGCTGGCACCTTGATCTTGGATCATGAGGAAAAGATTTCTGTCATTTAAGCCACCCAGGCTATGGTATTTTTGTTATAGCAGCCTGAAGTGACTAACACAGAGGGGGGGCATGTTTCCTTCAGAAATTCAAGGTTGTCACCTTGAATAGCTCTGCCATCTTCATCAGGTGGCTTTCAAGATCATCCTGGGTGTCAACATTCACTTTGCAAAGGGGGAGGAGCACGAACGATTAGAGATGAGAGACCATTGCAGGCCAGGCCTTGAAGGGGTGCCGCTCATGCCATTCATACCCCACGGACTAGAATGCAGTCACATAGCCCCAGGTAATCACAACAAAGGCAATTCGTTGCTGTAGTCTTGCCACAGCAGCAGAAGCAAGAGTCTATAGGTTGGATGAAGAGCCAGCCAGTTGCCCTGATATGGATCTGCAAGGATCCATATGGGGAACATGATGTGAGAATCTGGCTCGAAGGGCACACAGTAGAGGTGTTGGAAGGAGGGCAGCAGCACCTGCAGATCTGAGTTAAACCCGTGGTAACCAGCAAAGATGTAAGGAAGATTAGATATTAGTCCCAGGTCTCAAAAGCTGCTTGCAGGAACCTTATGAGCTGGGGAGTTGGACACAGGGCTGAGGTCCTAGAGGCCCAGGGCAATGGGGAGCCGCCACATGCTGATAGTTCCGGGCAGAAACGAGAAGCGCAGCCACAGAGACAGTCGGACAAGCTTAGGGCTCAATAAAGGAACTGGTTAAAGAGCTCATCCTTGCATATTCTAAGTCTTTGAGAAAGATGACAGACATGTGGGAGGATAAGAGGTCTGTGAGTAGGTACAAAAACCCTCTATGTGTGAAGGGAAGTGGCACGGGGGTTGGTAACTAACATCCCTGGGGTTAGGCAAAGAGCAGTGGGATTGCCTTAAAGAAGGAGGTGCAGAAGGAAAGCATCAGACGATATTCTGGACAGGTGAGTGGGAAGGTAGGGGGATCCCAAAGCCATTGATGGTCCTGAGGTGGAAAGTGCGAGAGGGCCTTCGCTTGAGAGGGCCGTGGCGCAGGGCAGCTGCCCAGGGTCTGGATCCAGGTGGGGCAGTGGAGGCTCTTACAGAGGCCCAGTGCAGAGCTCCAAGGGGAGAATGGCCTGGCAGTGGGCCAGGGCTGAGCTGGGTGGGACCTGGAGAAAGTGGGAGAGTACAGGTCCCCAGGTGGACCTTGGGCTGAGGGAGGCCATGAAACCCAGTGGGATGATCAATGCATTCCACCCTATGTAAATTACACCGATTTATTAAAGAATGGAATAAAAGCTCCCGAGGGCAATTTTTCAAATTATGTAAATTACATAGAAAAGTATCAGCCTCTTCCCCCCAGATGAAGAGGTCTGTGTTATATACACATTTCTGTAAGGGCATAAAGTATGAAGAAGATAAAATTACTTTAAAAATGTATATAAATGGCTAATAGGTGAGCAATAATGAATATTTCAAAAAGACCCGAGACTCAAAAGAAACAAATTGTTCTGCTGCTCTTTTTCTCACTCACATTAGGCTCATCCAAGCTGGCAAATATTTCAGCTCAGGTTGGAAATGCCTGACAGAGAAGTAGAAAGCGACTTTCATTGGGGGAAGGAAAAGGATGGCTTCTACTTTAAAGGTTAAATTTCGACCTGGGAGCTGTAACAGCACTGTCAAATAATTATTATTGTTATTTTTACAAATCTATTTCCCTTTAAAACAAGTTGGGAAATTTCTGACTTAGTTTAAATGAGACCTCAATTCTCCCAGGCCTGATCAGCCACCTGAGGCAGGGTCTCCTGCTGGAAAAGTGCTGTGCTGAGTCATTAAAATGGCAGCTCCCACTGAGAGAAATAACGGAGCCAGATTCTCCAGGCAGAGCTGCTGAGCGGTAGGGGGAGGGAGGGAGGGAAGCTAATTTTTCCAGGCAGATCTGAATGCTTCTTTTTCTTAGGCACTCTTAGTCAATATTTATCTAGCTATTCATGGAATTATAACTAATCATTTATCTCCTTTCCTTTTCATTATATTTCTTTGCCTCTTCGTGGTATGCTGAACTTGAGCAACAGAAGGAAGTTCTGGCTTCTTCGTTGCACATCTGAAGACGTCAGAAGTTAAACTTCTGGCTGAGGCATAATCAAATTGTGAAACTCAGCTGGTGCAAGACCTATGAAAAATAAGCCTTATCCCTCCCCATCCTTCTGTGTGTGGATTTATAGGGGGTCAAACTTCAGGAAGTATGATTTGCTATTCTAGAGTATTTTTTATTTTTGTTTTTTGCCATGATACCATTTTTGGGTGTTACTAGCCCAGTCATTCTCTGACTTTGGACATTAGAATAGTTTCCCTGGGAGAAGAAATTTTGTTTGCCATTGTGAAGTGCAGCAGGATGCACTGCAGATGTCATCTTGACAGTAAAAGGTCATCTCAACTTGGATTTCTGTAAGAATCCTGGAGGAGCCAAGGCCTTCCACCAAGCCCTTTTGGGGTGAGGGGGAGACAACGAAGTGCTTGATCATAGTCCCTAAAGGACAAGAAGCCAGAGGACAAGAAGTTAAAGGTCAAGGTCCCCGGGAAACACTGTGAAAGGCAGTTTGTGCACAGATGTTTTCTTGGGAAGGAAGTGAAGGGAGAAGGGTTGGGTGAGTGGAAGGGAGAGTCAAACTGGGATGCAGATCCAGTGGACCCTGGGGGAGCTCTGAGGTGACTCTTCGGTGAGGTCCAAGATGGAGAAGACAGGACTGGGCCCCTGTGTCCTACCCTGACCAGTGATTCGAAGGAGGCTTTCCCAGGGAGGAGCTACCTTGGGAGAGGCCGCTCCCTCTAGCTAAGGACCATTCCTGTAGATGGCAGGCGACACTCCCAGCAGCTGGGGGGATTCCGAGTGGCACATCCCAGCACCCACTATGGGACCACTCCTTCTGTACACGATGTTGACTGCTGAAGCCTTTCTTGGACTCTAAGTGACTCTTCTCTGTCATTTGCACAATCCTTCCACCTCTACTGTCTAGTTTCATAAAGCGTAATAGAATGCTAGATGGGAAAGGAACGTGATCTAATTCAACAGCCTCATTTTATACATGGAGAAACGGAGGCCAAGAGAGTAGAAATAACCTACTCGAGGTCCTGTAGCTGTAGCAGAGCTGGGGCTGGAATCTGGGTCTCTGACTTCCATGCTCCCAAGCTCCTCCCACTCTCCATGGCCACTGCAGCCATTTGATTCCCACAGCACCCCTGAAGCCGAGGCAGGAGAGGCATTGCAGATGGTGATGAAACAGATACAGATAGAGATATATGAAGACGAAGGGACAACAAAGCTCACTCAGCAAGAAAGTGGAAAGATTCCCAGCCAAGTCCGTTTGCTGACAGAGCTGGTTCTCTGTCTACCACAGCACACCGAGGGCCTCTCCCAAGGGGCCCCATCTCTGTTCAGTTCAGCTCAATGATCTTTTTTTCTTAGCACATGGACCTTGTGCTAGGTCCTGGTGATATAAAGATTAATAAGCTACTATATCAATTTTCAATGAGTTTGCTGCACTTAAGTGGGAAAAAAAGAACAAAACTACAAATCAGTTCACTGTCACTCAGGAAATGTTCTGTTAGAACTAAACAATGCGGGCCACCTGGGTGGCTCAGTCAGTTAAGTATCTGCCTTTAGCTCAGGTCATGATCTCAGGGTCCTGGAATTGAGCCCGAAGAGGGCTCCTTGCTCAGCGGGGAGCCTGCTTCTCTCTCTGCCTCTCTCCCCCACTTGGGCTCTTACACTCTCTCTCTCAAATAAATAAACAAAATCTTAAAAAAAGAACGAAACAATGCCATCAGGGTAGGACACATGACCCTAGCTCAGCCTCAGGGCTTCCTGGAAGAGGCATACCTGAAGGTGTTCACATTTGAATAAGAGACCCAACGCCTCATTTTCCTCACACCTCTTCACCTGCTCTTCCTTGGCATTCCCTAGCTCAGGCAGTGGCTCCATCATCTACTCAGTGACCAGAGCTGGGGACCTATAAGAAAGGGTCAGAGCTTGGCTTTCTTCCTCCTTCACCCTACCTGCAACAAGCAAGCCATCTGCCGCTGAGGATTCATTAAGCTGTCTCCACACCCTGTCCCACCAACCCTCACCTCTGACCTAGTTTATATATCCTGACTTCTTAACTTGATGAGTAAGACCACCTCCTATCTGGTCTCCCTGCCTCCAGTTTTGCTCTGCCCTTTCCTTTCTGCCTGTACCATCTTAATAGGGCAAATAGTATCTCTGCCACTCCCTGTTAAAAATCTTACTGAGACCCCACACAGCTTTCTCCTAACATGAAGGCCTTGACACTTCTAGGGTTTCAGATACTGCTCATTTGCCTGGAAAGCCCTTAATTTAATCCCCTCCTGCTCTTTCTTCAATGTGCTCCTCAGACACCACCTCCTCCAGGAAGTCTTCCTGATGTCCCCATTGCACCCTGTGTTTAACTCAACTGAGCCTTTACCACACCCTTCTGTACTCATTGGTCTAGTTTCATGTCTCTCCCACCAAGCTGTGAACTCCTGGAAGGTAGGAGGTTGTGTGTGGGGGTGGGGTAGGAGTGCTTATTTGATGTGTATTCCAAGCCACCTGCATGTGGAAGCGGATTGGTGGTTGTGGAAGAGAGGCAATTTTGGGCAGCAGGAATAGCTTGAGTTAAGGCTTGATGGCATGCAGTGATGATGCACTTAGGTTTATATGGCAAAAAGTATGGTAATGTGAAGCAGGAGACAGTAAATTTTTCCTATCATGGTCAGAGAGTACATATTTTAGGTTTTTCAGGCCAAGAGACAAAATTGAAGACACTGTGTTGGTACTTGTATAACCATTTATATGTAATTGTTCAGAAATATACAAACTATCGTTAACTTTTGCTCTGGACTTGAGGGCCAGATTTGGCCCATGGGCTGCCATCTGCCGACTGTTGTCACAAAGGATGAATAGATGAGATCCACAGTGAGGGAAGAGGCTGGAGAAGTAAGCAGTTGACTGATAGGGAGAACTAAAATGGCAGGTGTAAGACCTCGGATCTGATTCTGTCATCGATGGCAAGCCCTCAAAGGGTTTAGGCATGGGAGTGAGCTGATCGGATCTGTATTTTATAAAGGCTCAGTTGGCTGGAAGGGAGAAGGAAGTACATTCATCTGGGCAGGCAAAACTGCACCAACCCAGTCACCACCTTCTGACTCCAACACGCAGGCATCTCAGATGGATCCCAACACCATCTCTTCTAAATGAAGCATTCCTGGAAGGAGCTCCCAAGACCATAATCTCTTATATCTTCCTATATGGACTCAGGGCCTTGGGTTGGGAGAACATGTGGAATGGATCACTTTCCTCTGCCCAAGGAGAATGAATCAGATCATTTATCACCAATGGAACAGGGCCCACGAAGAACATTTCCTGTGGATCTGCAGATCCAGTTCTGCCTGGATCTCCTCATGACAATGGTTATGTACCTGACCTTGACTTCACATCAGTCCCAACTCCCACACTTAGTTCCAAAACAGGTCTTAAATCACTCAGGAGCCAAGCCAAGCCAGGCTAAAGAGGAAACAGCTTTGGCCAGGTCTGTGTTCCAGCACAGTCTACAGACATCAAAAACAAAAGACAGGCTAAAATCTAATGAAATCACTCTCAAACAATGAAAGCAAGATGTTGACATCCTCTTCAGGGTCTGGCCCAAATTAAGATAGTAATGTCCACGGATAAGACAAGCAACTGAGTCAGAAGCCTTTCCAGGGGGAGGTCTTAGCAGCTAAATCAGATGATGGCAATTACTGGATATTACCAATTTGTGAGTTAAATAGTTATCTGCTTTGAGATGTCTGTTTTGACACTGTGAGGCCACCCCCAGAATGATTAACTTAACAAAGGCCTCTAGGGTGACCACACCCACTTTTATTGCTTATATTAACTTTCCTTTACACACTTCCCTCTAAGAAAGCAACCTTGAACCTGACTCTACTGAGGTTGTGGTAAGCATACTTCACCATTGTCTTTCTGCTTCTGCATTCATATTCAACTTCCTATAGAGGAAATGCATTTTAGTGCTGGTGTGAGAGTCAATCTGTTAGGTCCAGGCTACAAGGAGACCAAATTAGTCATTCAAATGCTGAGTCTTCACCAACTCATTCCCTGCCATCCCCCCTCACCTGATTCAGGTAAAGTGGCTTCCTTAGGGTTCTGCAAAGATCCCCTGCAGATTACATCACCAAGGAAGGACAGAGGTCAGACTTGACCAATGTTCTCTCAAGAGCTTTTGGTTTTCTGAGTACTGTTCAGAACTGGGCTTTAAGAAACATGGCTAATATGTATTAAATAACTTGAGATTGGCCAACTTCAAAAATTTCAAATTATCTTAAGAAAGGCATCATGAGAAGTGTCTACAATTCTCCCAGAGTAACCTACCCAATATTCTGATGGTCAAATATTTTAGATGAAATATAATAACAAGTTGCTAGGTCCCTTAAGGATCTTATAGTCCAGACCCTCCTATTTTCACATCTAATATCAAACTTTCAAATGGGTATCCTGGTGGGGAATGTGATTGAGAGTTTGAATTAAATGGGATCTGGGTAAAATACTGTGACTATAGCAGATTATCCCACTAAACCCTTGGCTTCTTGGTGACCTGCAGAGCATTTATTTATTTTGTGCTGCAGCAAGATTTCTTCTGAACATTTTCAAGGAGAAGACCTTGTCTAACAGGTTACATTTAGTTGGTGAGTCTTTCTCAGAATCATGGGGCTCTGGGAGTGAGAGGTATTATAGGACATTTGTAAAGGATTATTTCTGGATTGCTAAACCACTTAGTGACCTATTTTGAGGTTATCCGGTTAAGACTAGGGTACTATCCTAAGAGGAAGAGGAAGCTCCAGGGGTAAAGATAACCCAGACATCCCCCACACACCACTGCCATCAGTCTCTCAAACTGTCTGAGAACTGGTAAAGGGAGGCCGGTGACCAGGTATTAGAATTCTGCCTTCACAAGATTTTGCTAAGTCCTTATTTTATACCCAGAGGTCAGCTTTGAGGGCCTGGGCATATATTATAGTAGGGTAAAAATGAAGAGAAAAGTCTACAATGCTCACTCCCAAAGGCCTATATAAATGAGAGACCAGGTCCCCAACCCACAAGTCAGAACTTCTGGCCTTAGGATAAGCAATCATTCATAAGTTTGGGGAATCTGTGTAGTGGGTCATGGGGTGCGGTGATTCAGAATGGGAACCTGTGCTGGTTCGCACATCCTCCTGCTTGTGCGTCCACTGGCCGGTAGATGCAAGGAGCCAACACGTAGTAAATACGTGGGTGATGATAATCACTGCACCTGCTATGCCAGGCTCAGCCCACCATCCAACGTCACCCTGATTGTAGGAGAGAGATTGTTTTTAGTATGTGAGTTCAACACCAGAATTCACCTGATGCAGGAAAATGCTGAATGCCACTTGCTGGGAGAAAACTGTCAACTAGAAGAAGTACAGAAGTCCGAGAAAACCCCAAAGTGGAGATTGTGGCTTCTGCCTGGCAGACATAACTGTGTTGGGCTCTATGGGGGCAACTCTCCTAACCAGATCTCTGGACGGTCCAATATTTCACAGAATCACCGTGACTTCCGCTGGGCTCCTTTCCTGCTGCTGAACACATGCAAAGGCCTGAGTCTCTCTCACCTGAGTTAGGGAGCTGTCCTCAGTAGTCAGCACTTTTGTACTCTCTGTGTCACCCCAGACTCTGCAGTAGCACTGGTTCCCCTTTCAGACGTCTCTTGGTGCCTTAGCTTGGGATCCTAACTTGAACAAAGGTCATAACCAAGAGCTCTGGTAGACAAAGGCCCTGACCATGGCCCCACAGACTGGCCAGGGCAGGATGGGCCATTGTGGGAGCATAGCCATCACTTAGCTTGGCAACTTTGCCGTCCCCCTGAAGGAATGTTGCCAACACCCAATCTTTCTAGCCCTTGCAAGACAAAAATCTAGTCACTGCCTGAGGGTACCTCCAGCTACACCACCGGGCACTCATCGACTCTGAGGGGCACTGCATCATCTCTTGGTATAGGAAAGAAGCTACACTTTGGAGCTGGCCCGGTTTGCCCGAGTGGCCCTGAGTTTGGAATGGAGGGAGTGGACACAACTCTGACACAGCATGAAGATGAGAAGGCAGGTGGAGAGCAGGGCAGTTCTATTGCTTTCCAATGATGGCAAGCATGTGTCAAGTGTTTAATATGGGACAGGCATTGTCTAAGCATGTAGGACAAAGTCATTGGAGCCTCCCAACAATCAGACAAGGTAGGTACTGTTTTTGTTCCTACTTTATAAATAAGAAAAGTGAGGCACTGAGCAGTGTAAGAATGTGATGTGGGTAGTGAGGAGTCCGTTGGGGAGTCAACCCCTGGCTGGTGGCTCTCGCACCCCTACCGCTATGTGATCCACCCCGCTGTGAGGACTCTATTTCACCTCTACCACAGAATCTTTCCAAGTATTCTAGAGCTTTACTAGCCCCACTTTACAGAGAAGAAGTTGAGTTTCAGAGAGGTTAAGTAATTTGTCCAAAAAGCAAATGGGTAGCCAGTACCCAAGCAAGGATTTTAATCCCTGCCTCCAAAGCCCACACTCTTCGCCCAGCCACCCCCTACCATACAGCACACTCAATAGGCTCATTTTCCAGAACTTTTGAAGCCAATGAGGACGAGAGAGAGACGGGGGTGGGTGGAGGGGGGGGGCAGGGAGAGCAACTGAGAAGGGAGGGGAAAAAATGGCTATTTAGGGAACAATTAAATTAATGAAATATTTATTTTTCACACATGTTCTGGATCTGAAGTTATATTGCATGAGGTTGGGGACATAAAAATATATTATGTGTTACTTGTTTGCAAATCAAATGTCCATGCCTCATTCACTTAATGACATAAAAGCCTAGAAAAGGATTGAAACAAACTGGGACAATTTAAAAATAAACAAAAAAATAAGCCCCTGAAGGGATGCAAAAAACCCCAAAACATGTTTTCCGCTCATTTAAAAAAACGGTCATGGTTTCTCCTCTGGTTCTTAAGGGCTCTGCAGCAATCACAGACAATTTGCCGTTGACCATTTGGGAGAAAGGACTTTGGCCCCACTGTGCAGCCTCCCTGCCTCACCCACAAAGGGTGGCACACTCCGGGGAGCTACTGCCATTCATCAAATGGGATCGGCTTTTAGACTCAGCTTTTAGAGCCACCCCACGGGGAAGAGTAATTGTTCCTCGTGGTCTCAAGGGAAGACATCAGTTTGGCAGTGACAGTCCCCGAATCGCATGCATAATTGTTCTGAGGGAAGTATTATAGGACCAACAAAAAAGAAATCTGTGCTGTATTATTTTGCAGGTTCCAACTGGTTGGATATAAAACAAAACAAAAAAGAAATTACATACTTGATGTGAAATTAGAGCATTTAACATTTCTGTTTCTTTTAGACATTTTAATCTATTCCTCCATGAGGATAGCTAATGGTTGTCTAAAAAGCTTTTGCCACTTTCCTACTGCATGTTAAGATGCCTATTTTCTTTAGCTGGTCCTTCCAACAAAACCATGTTCATTTTGTTCTTAGGATTTATTTCCAAGGATACAGTTCTTAGAGTAATTTAGGAATTATCCAAAGAATTATTAAAGGATTTAAGAGTCTTAATATAGCAGTATTAATTTACTAAGGGATCCTTCAGGAAATTTTTTTGAAGGTCTGGCGGTGAGAAAAATCTTAGAAAAAAGTATCAGAGCCACAGGCTTCAAAATAATTAATAATAAGAGAGATGGAGAAATGTAATTGTTCTAAAAGGAAGTTTTCTCATATACAAATATATATGTGTGTAGATTACACTTACATCAGGCAAATTCCCTTGATAGCGTTGGGCTAATATTTTTCCCCAAATACATTATATTTTTCCATCATCATGAAGAGATCCATGATGTGTAAGGCGATCCACAAGAAAGGGTGATGGGCTTGTTCCTGAACACTTTTTCTATTTACAATTCTACTCCTAAAGCTACTTCAGTTCTCCTTTGATCCTAGGCCTAATAATAAGAACTATTTGGGTTTGAAAAGTCATATTTAATATCAGAACACCAGTCTTTTAAGTATTTCCGTGTGCTAGGTACTGCTGAACAAGCCAGATAGTCTTAATTAAACAATCCACTCTGAGCCTAGAAGAGTAACCGGAAGTACAATCTGACACTCTGCCGAGTCTTCTTCCCCCTTGTGCACGTTCGAGTGTTTTCATCCATAACATATGAGGTGCTTCATTGTCCCTCACATGTCACTCAGTAATGAGCAGGACATAGAAATTCTTCTTCACAGAGCATTGCTATAATCTGTGGGAAAGTGCTATGAAAGGTACAAATGTGGGAGCAAGAGTCCAGAAGGCATGCTCCAGTGTGAAAGAGGATTCATAACTCGCCTTCGAAGGTGGCAGCTCTGTTACCTGGCCAGCCTTCTCTTTCACAGAACACCAGGGGGTATTTTAGAGATAGCATCTGGGGCAGAGCGGAACTGTGGGAAGAGAGAGGGTGGCTACCTTTCCCTTGATACAAAAGGAGAGAAAAGAAGGACCCCTTACAGGTGGGCAATAGAAAGAGGACCAAAGGGAGGGGAGATGTCTGAACTTGGGGTTCCAGGCCGAATGCTGCTTAATGTATGTGCCAATCCTCTTTGTTCATTACACAAGGAACAGATTGCTCACAAATGCTGTCGGATGTGTGAATTCTACAGAGGAATTCAGAGAAGAGGACAGAGAGCTAATGTCCTGGTTACAGTCTCATGAAATCAATACAAGTAGCCATCCCAACCCCAGATCTGCAGGCTTAAAAAATGAGTTGAAAAGCTGGAATGGTGTTCTGCTTTCTCAAAAATGAATGGCAGAGTATTGACCCCAGATTCCTTCCCAAGTAACTCAAGAGGAGGATCTATTTTATACTGAAAGCGTTAGAGATTTAAAAAAATAAAAAAGCATATCATTATAAATTTGTTTAAACCCATAGAGTGTACAACACAGAGCATGAACTTGAATCTAAATCATGGCCTCTGAGTGGGAATGACGTGTCAGTGTAGGTCCATTAAATACACCACCGTGGTGGGGGATGTTGATAATGGCCATGCACCTTTATGAAAAATCTTTGTACTTTCTGCTCACTTTTGCTATGAACCCAACAAACACTGCTCTAAAAATAAACTCTATTTTTGGGGGTGCCTGGGTGGCTCAGTCGTTAAGCGTCTGCCTTCGGCTCGGGTCATGGTCCCAGAGTCCTGGAATCGAGCCCCGGAGTGGGCTTCCTGCTCAGCAGGAAGCCTGCTTCTCCCTCTCCCGCTCCCCCTGCTTGTGTTCCTGCTCTCGCTGTCTCTCTCTGTCAAATAAATAAATAAAATCTTTAAAAAAAATAATAAATAAAAATAAAAATAAACTCTATTTTTTAAAAAAGCAGCCTCTGCCTTTACCTTAATTGACTTTGTTTCATACTATTGCTCATAGCATTTATATTATGAATGGCTAATGTTTTTATTATTTATTATTTGATTTGTTTTTCTCTCTCTCACTACAATGTAAGAGAGGGACTTTGTCTTTTTTACCATTGTATTTCCAGTACTTGGAAGACGTTTGGTACTTCATAGGTGCTCAATAAATATTTTTTGAACGAACAGATAAATGATAGTAAGACCATCAATATATGTGATCCCAAATGAATGATCTTTGGTAGAATTCAGTGATTTGGTAGGCATATGACCACAAGCAAATCACTTCCTGTCTCCGGGCCTCATTTTCCAAGTTGTCCAATAAAGAGTTTTGCCTAAATCAGCAGTGACAAATCCTTGGTCTGAAGAACACATGTGGCCACCTAGTTACACATATGATCTAATTTGTTTGTTAATTTGTGATAAGCAATATCATCTTTGATCTAATTTACACATGAAGTTAGAAACTAGAAAGCTGCTTCCTTGTTGCAATTTCTCCAATAGGAACAGAAATTAACATCTTAGTGACTAAAAGACAGTGCCAAATTTTTCACTGGCATTTTTCTATTTAATAAGCAGCTAACTTGAGTTATTAAAATATATATTTCTCCACAGGAACAAATAAAACTATTTTTTTTCATTCTGACTGACAGAAAAACTGTGCATACCTTTTTTTCCCTCAGTTGGTCCTGGTGCAAAATAAAAAGGTTGCTGATACTTTGGTAGACTCTCTCTTTTTGGAGATAAATGACTAAGGTTTATCAACATGGACTTGGAGGTGGTATGCAGCCAATAAATCTCAATTGGTCTACAGTAACTCTGTACTACCGTTACAAATCGGGGGCTCATAACTAAATCCCCTGGAACAATTGTGCCTCCTACATTTCGTTAACTGTAAGGTAATGGTAAAACATCTATTCTTCTTTAAGGTGACAGGAAGAGGGGTCGAAGAGACAGTTGGCAGAAACTTTTTCTTTGTTTTAACTCTATATTTGAAGACTCTTGCTCTGTGAACTTTCTTTATGGATTCTGAACTTCACGGTAATTAAATCTCCAAAGACTAGAATGATGATTGGCAAGTTGCCACTCTAGAAAATATGGTTGATTGAACAATACATTTCCAATTGTTCCTCTTCCAAGTCATACTAAACACAGCCATCATGATACTCTACCCAAGCCTAGATCTGATCATATTGCTTTCCTGCTCAGACACCCATGAAATCTCCCCAACACCTGGAAAATCCAACCTGGGGTTTTAGTATGGCCTTTGATGTTTCTGGTCTTTGCAGAATGAATGCTCTCCTCAAACTTCATGAGGCTCTGAATGGATCCTAGATGTTCCTCCTTCCCTGTGTCTCCTCCCTTGCTCCAGACTGAACATCCCTCTCTGTCCCCTCACCCTTGCCAATACTCCAGAAATTCGTTGCAGTACCCTCCTTTTCTGGAAATCTTCCTATAGACCTAGAATCACACATTCACTTAAGTGTTTTCTATCTCTCAGATTGACAGTGACTCATTCTGCCTTATAATAGATGTAATTATTTGTATCTTATTACCCTTTCAAGACTATAGGCTTCCTAAAGCCCAGAACCAAGTCTCATTCATGGGATTCCCAAACTACATTCTTTCCCCTGCTCCAAACTCCTTCTTTCCTTGGGAGGAGCAGCTCAGCCACTTGGTAGGAGTGTGTCTCCTCGAATAGGAAACATTCTCCCAGTGCTGTAACTTCTCTTTAACATATAGGTGGCCCTTAAGTCTGTCTCCTGTCATCCATTAAAGAAAGACTGTGAGTCACAAGAGCAAGACCCCTACCCTCCCCCCCCCCCACCATGAGGCCAGCACATTGTAAGAATGCCCAGTAAAGACTGTCTAAACCAGCCCATCCCCCTAGCTGAGCAAATGCATTTGCAATCCAGAAAGGGCTGGAGGGGGCTCCCCTTGTTGTCCCCTTGGCAATTGTATAGTTTCCTGTGGCTGCTATAACTAATTACTATGAACTGGATGACTTATAACAATAGAAATTTGTTCGCTCACAAATTGAGAGACCAAAAGTCCAAAATCAAAATGTCTACGCGCTCTCTCCGAAGGCTAGAGGGGAGTCCTTCCTTGCGTCTTCCCTAACTTCAGGTAGTTACAAGCAGCCTTAGTGTTCCTTGGCTCATAAATGCATCACCCCTACCCATGATCCTCACCTGGTGCTCGCCCTGCATGTCTCCTGTCTCTGTGTCTCTTCTCTTTTATAAGCACACTGGTCATACCAGATTAAACCCAATCATCTCAACTTGATTACATCTGCACAAACCCATCTTCCAAATAAGCTCACGTTCACAATTCCTGGGGGTTAGGACTTGAGCATACCTTTTTGGGGGACACAATCCAACCCACAACAGCATCCAACCTCCCTCCCCCTTGTAAAGCTTACCGCTCACAGAGTTACGTACATCATTGTTTGTGGTCCTGCGGATGAGCTTCAATCTCCCACTCTCCACTTTCCTGTCCAGAGACAACACTAAAACCAAAACCTTTGAAGAAAAACAATGATTCCTTTTTAAAAAATAGAGCTATCATTTTTAGATTATTATCTTTAATTGTGGCAAAATATATATAACATAAAATTTACCATCTCCACCATTTATAACTGTACAGTTCAGGGGCGTTAGGTACATTCACATGGCTATGCAACCATCACCACCATCAACATTCAGAACTCTTTTCATCTTGTAAAACTAAAACTCTGTACCCATTAAACAACTTGCCATTCCCCTCCCCCTTGATGGTTCTATTAAACGCAGAATCAATCACAAATGACTGATTATTGAGTTGCTTTAACCCAAGGTTTTGATTATATATAATATACACAATACAGTGGTTATATATATATATACATATATATATATACAGACACACATACACTGATTTTATTTATATATATATATATACACACACACACACACATACAGTGATTAGAAGTAAAATAATAATAGTCTGGTGATAAAGTCGCCACTAGAGGTAGGTATAATAAACTAGTCTGGTGCAATTGAGAAGAGTTTTATGCTGCTTGTCCCAGAATGTGACCCAATTCCCTCATTTGACTGACGAAATTATTGCCTAAGCAAAAGTGACTAGGGCCCCTTGGGGATGTTTATGGTAAGCCCTCATGGGAAGGTCTCACTGGCCCTATTTGAAAGTACATTCAAATCAACGTTACATTTGTTTATAGCTCTTATCTGTGCCAGACATTACTCTAAGCACCGGGACACGGAAATAATACATTCCCAGCTTCCAGAGCTCAAGTCTTTAGGAGATAGAGATAGTTAATACCAGGAATATCTGGTATTTTTCTTTTTTTAAATACAGCTTTTCTATCTTTAAATATTTTTTTTAAAGGATGCTACATGTCAACTGTACTTCAATTAAAAAAATAAGGATGTTAAAATCTTCCTTTGGGCAACTTCCTCTTCTTTACTCCTCTGCCTCATCAGTCCCAGACCCCTGGTATTGTACTTTTTAAATACTTTTCATCGGGGATCAGCTTTGCAAGGAAGGATGAGGCATTTGTGGGCATTAAGGAGATGCTGGAAAACACAGATCTGAAGTTCAGGAGAGTTCTGTGTTGGAAGAAAGGTTTGAGAGCAGTTCGCTGGAATTGGTCAGAGGACAGCTAGTGGAATTGTTCCCCATGGGTGTCCTATCTAGTGCTTCTGCAGCGTTTCCTGGACTGAAGGAGTGTGCACTCCTTCCCAAAATATACTGCCCAGAAGATTGTAGTATACCCTTTTCCAAGAAGCTCTTGGACATCCTGAATCTTCTCTTTCTCTGCTTATTCTTAGCTGTTGATATTCGGTCCTCGGTCCTTTTTTGATGGTCACTTTATACTGTCTTCCTGGTCCATACAATCCCATGGCTGAAATTACTGTATAGAATCTGATGAGTTCAAAATGTAAATTACCAATACAGACTTCACTCCCCAACCTTAAAACCACAGATCCAATTTCTTAGAGGCATTTTCACTTAGAACTTCTATTGGCCTATTCCTTGAGCAGGTCTAAAAGTTACCTATCTCCCACTGCCAAATCTCTCCATCTCATGCTGTGCTCTGTGTGTGTGTGTATGTGTGTGTGTGTGTGTGTGTCTGTGTGTGTGTTATCTTGGTGAATTGCACTGGCATCCATGCCTTTTTTCCCCTCTCTTTATCAGTGAGACATGGAGGGAGAACAACATAACTCAGAGCTTCAGGATTCTCAATGCTTTTGGAATTAGATCGCCTTAAATTCAGGGATAGGTAAGAACACATTAAAGATTAACAACACACTCTCCAATTCCCATGCCCTTAATGTTGTGTTCCCCAATTGTAGCAGTGCATCAGAAATTAGGCAAGATTGAGATGGGTAGAGACTACCATTCCAAGAATAGGCACGCTGGGAGAAAACAAAACAGATCAATATTCTATACTCCAAAGCCAGGATCTTCAGAGCCGTTTACTAGTGAGGCAGTGACTTTTAGTCCTTAATTTGATTAATGGGTTTTAGCGACTATCTATAGCTAACGAGAAGACCAAGAAAAAATGTCTTTATATAGCTTGTCAGATTTTGTCAATTTGATTCCTTATACTTTTCAATGTTGGATAAAATAAGGCAAGCTGGACAAGAATTACCTGGAGGGGCTGATTTATTTAGATGATGCACTTGTTTTTGGTGTGATCTTGGTGGAATGTACCACTGGAGGAAAGTATATCTAATATTGCTCTTTGATATTATTCTGTTTGATCTCACTCAATGATGTTGAATATTAAGTATCACAAGAACTATCTTAAACAATTGACTCTACCCTTCCAATTACAGAAATTTAAAGATGTTCTTGAAGTTCCATGGAGGAGATTTTGAAAAATGATTCCAGAATTATGAAACCATAAATGAGTTTATTCAGAGCTATCAGGTCAAACACCCAGAAGCAATGAGGTCCAGAGCCCTGGCCTCTGCATCATCAGACCGGAAGGCTATGGCCAGGCCTTCAGGCCCCTGGTGGATCATTTGAGCTTCATGGGTCCTGGGTTTCCTTTTAGGATAATAAAAATGTTTTGGAACTAGATACAACGTTATGAATGTACTAAGTGCCTCTGAATTGCTTACTTTAAAATGGTTAATTTTATGATGCATAAATTTCACTTCAGTTATATGTTTAGAAAGTCCTGTCAATTGATAGTGGTTGAACTCTCCTGCTCCAACAACTTCCTAGTTCTTTGGCAATAAGTCCCCGGTGCGTTACCATGTGTTATAAGACACTACAAATCCAGCCCTACCTACTCCTCTCACCTCTCTCTGTCCTCACGGCTGCTTGCTGTATGCTAGTCACATGGTGCTTTGGGTTCTTAAACACAGCGAGTTTGTATTCTTTTCTTTTTTTTTAAATGTTTTATTTATTTGAGAGCGAGAGAGAGAGAGCTCGTGCACACAAGCAGGGGGCGGGGGGAGGAGCAGGGGGAGAGGGACAAGCAGACTCCACACCGAGCACGGAGCCCGACTAGGGGCTCAACCTCATGACCCTGAGATAATGACCTGAGCCGAAATCAGGTCATTCCTGATTTCCACTGACTGAGCCACCAGGAGCCCCTCAGGGTCTTTGCACGAGCTATTCCCTCTTCCCAGAATGCCCTTCCATTGGCTTTGTGCAGGACCATCATTTTCTTACCACTCAGGTCTAAGCTCAAAGCCACTTCCTCGGAGAAGTGTCCCCTAATGATCACATCTAAATCTGTCTCTCCTTAGGCACTATCATTCCACTTGGGTTTGTTTCCTCTTGAGCACTTATACCATATGAAATTTTTCATTCATTTTTTTTACTCATTTAATATCTGTTTCTCTCCACTAGAAAGTACATTTTGAATGAAGAGGAATTTTGTATATTCTGTTCATTTCTCCATCCCCACTGCCTGACACATGAAGGCATCAAAGATTCTTTGCTGCATCAGGGAGCCAGGGTGGCTCAGTCAGTTAAGCATCCAACTCTTGATTTCAGCTCAGGTCATGATCTCAGGGTTGTGAGATCAAGTTCCACATTGGGCTCCGTGCTCAGCATGGAACCTGCTTAATATTCTCTCTCTCCCTCTTCCTCTGCCTCTCCCCCCTCTCCCTCTGCCTCTCCCCCCTCTCTCCCTCTCTCTCTCCCTCTCTAAAAAAAAGATCCTTTGCTGCATGAACAATTGGAAGGAAGGAAGGAAGGAAGGAAAGAAGGAGGGAGAGAAGGAGGGAGGGAGGGAGCAATGAATGATCCAGTGAAGGAAGACTGTTAGGTCACACCTAGGTAGGGGTGGCCCAGAATTCTATGATAGATTAACAACGTTTGCCATGAGTGTAGAACAGCACTGATGTGTCATAAAGGCAGTGGTATGCTGATAAATGTTTAATAACTAGTTCTCAGAGGGCCTGGGGTGGGAGATGATGTCCTGCCTTCTGGCATTTATCAGTTTACATGGTTTAAACATTCTCACCGTGGCTGATTTCAAGCAATCAGTAAGTTGTGACTGGCTCATGAAATTCCTGGAAATTTAATAACCAGCCCTTATGAGCTGGGACAAGCCAATTCCAGCACACCACCAGAAGAAACAACCTGTATCTGCCACCCCTGAGATAGTCCTATACTTGCCTTTTACAGAGGGAGAACCTGAAACCTGGAGAAGAAAAACCACTGGATCAAGATTACACAGCAAATACACAGCAGAGGCCAGTTCCTTGTTTAAAGTCTGTTTTTCTTTGTAAAGACCTTCAGATGCTGTCAAAAGAAAAGCACCAAGAGGCACAACACAAATTTCTGCCTTGAGAGGGCTTTATTGAAAGAGATGTGAGGCTGTGTAGCTAAAGCTTCTGGCAAGGACCCAAGCAGGTTGACAAACTCCTTGCTTGCCAGAAGTTTGGCTAGCCAGAGGGTTTTTCAACACTTGCATTTGCTCGGGGAAGGCTCCACAGCACACCTTGAGCTACCCCCATCCCCCCAACACGAGTTGCTTCTTCAGGCCCCATGGACCTCAGCAAAAGGGCTAAGGAGCTGACCAGCTATAAATTCAACTCTTTTATCTCTAGGAGTAAAATTGAGGGACATTCTTAAAAGTTGATTTTTGTTATTCAAACAGAATTTAATGCAGAATCCAAAAGAACACCTAGGGAACACACACACATACACAGGGAAAGAAACACCAAAATTCACCCCCCTGCAACTGCATCCCTTATCAAGCCATGCCTCCTTCTATTGTAACACGGAACATGGTGTTCGTTTCCCAGGGATATTCGTGTAGTAGACAGTTGACTCTTTAAGCACAGAAAACTATTCTTACTCATCTTTGTTTCTTTCCTCAGTTTGAACTCTCAGAATCTACCAGACATCTCACACAGAGCCTGGTTGATTGACTTGCTGAACTGAGAAACGTGGAACCCTGTGAGCGAGCAGAAGGACAAAGCAGGTGAGAGTCCTGGACTGTAGCCCCCACTCTCTGACCTGAATACTAGGGACTGAGACAACCCATTTCCTCTTAGAGCCTCAGTGTTCTCATCTGTAAAATGAAGCCATGGGACTGCAGAATTACCAAGGTCTCTCTTGTCGCTCAAAATCTTGGAGTATGGAACAGTTTTCAGATCGCTTTATCACATTCCCCGGGATGCAAGGTAGTGAGCTGGTTCAGAATGCAGGGAAGGGAAGGAAGAACTGGAGGGAGAGGAAGATGAGGCGGGGGGAGGAGGAAGCAGGTGGAGAGATGGCAAGGCATGGCAGCATCTGGCCCCCTCTGAATGAGGGTTGATGTGTGGGGAAACATGGCGAGGAGGAAGGATCTAAGCCGATGGCATTACTTGAGTGGACTCTAGTCACTCGTCCTTGTACTTCAAGGTCAGAACATAAAGATTTCATCTAGAACCAGCATCTTTTTTTGTTCCTTTTTAAGGTTCTGTTTCATGTGATTTTAAAATTATTAGACCATTCACCATGATGAAGCACAGGAAATTAATAATAAGAAAAAACCATTATATTTGCTTACAATATTATATTTGCTTATCATTTTTACTCTGCATTTAGATAGCATTACATTGACATCAATGGGATTACACTTGATGTCATGTTTAATGACTTGCCTAGCCTCACTCAATTAGGAACAACAGTTTCTCTAACAGTAGAAATCAACATTGCCATCCATTGTTCGGTGACTTACTATGATGTCGTAGGGATGTAGAAATAATTATTTAACCAGTCCCCATGATAGGGCATTTTGGTGTTTTCACAACTGCGCAGGCCCACAGAAGCACTTTGAAAGAAGTTAGACTGCTCCTGCAAAGACAGACCCTACCCAAGTGGAGAGAACAGACTCCAGCTGCAGTGAGCCTTGGAACTCTGCTCTTCTGAGCGTCCGGCACTCGTTCTAACTCCGGAGTGGGAGAAGGGCGAAGGGAGTTTCTGCAGCTGCCAAAAATTCTGCAAGAATTTTCTCCTTTTTAATGCCATAGACAAGGAGTTGGCCAAATCCAGCCCTCTACCTGGTTTTGTACGGCCTGGGAGCAAAGAATGGTTTTTTACATTTTTTTTTTAATGGCTGAAAAAAATCAAAAAGATAATATTTTGTGACACATGTGAATTACAGGATTCAAATTTCAGTGTCTATAAATAAAATTGTTTTTCACCTAGCATAGTTGCCAAAGTTTTATGGGGACAGGGCCATGCTCATTCATTTATGTGATGCCTATGTTGCTTTGGGGCTAGGATGGTAGAGTTGAGTACTTGCAACGAATATCTTACTGCCTCTGGTGCCTCACATATGCCTTTTGCCTAGTCTGCCAATGGCGGCCAGGGTCTATTTTCTACTCAACATGACAACTTCTTGTGTTCACAATGATGTCTAGTAGTCATTAAAATCTGGGGCTTTATAAATAATTTCTAGGTTTGGAGAAATCTTGGACTATAGACCTGCTCTGTCACTGATGAATTTATGTGACTCATTTCTCTGCTATGTGCCTCAGTTTCCCAGTCTGTGAAATAGGTAACTTGAATTAGATCTCTAGGGCACTTCATTCCTTTACTCAACAAACACGTTCTTCGTGCTTACTATGTGCCAAGCCCCATGAAAACTCTGGGGCTTCCTGATAATGTTTATGATGTGGGACAATATTCTGTGGTTTTCACTCAAATGTAAATCACTACAGATAAGAAAAGACCTGAAAATACAATTGTAAGATGTCACGACTCAAAGGGACTGCTTCATTTGATGGAGAGGAGCTAGAGCACACCTCTTTTTCACCGAAGTTTCAGATCTTTGTGACTTGCTGATTCAGCAATCACTAATTGAGCTCCTGCTGTTGTGCACATCTGTAGCTTGGGGTGTGCTGTGTCTGGGGGGAAATCCTGATATGGTTTCAAAGCCTAAAGTTTCTAAACCTTTGACTCTCTATACCCAAACAGGGTTCCTTGGTGGATACCAGCTCAGGCTAAGAGAGAAAGGTTGACCTTTTCTTGATTTTCCTAAGGGCTCCTGGACCTCCTGCAGACCCTGCTGAGGGTTCAGCCATAGGCAACCACGTTTTACGATGTGATCCTCTCTCTTTCATTTATTTATTTTTTGTGGGGGGCTTAACAACAGAAGTTTATTCCTCACAGTTCTGAAGGTTGGCCAATTCCATTCAGGGTGGAAAGCCTCTTTTTGGTTTTCCTGCTGTATCTCCACATGGCACCTTTTCTTTATAGTCATTGGGAGCTTAGGATGGGGTTCAGGTGTAACAGGAAGGCGGGGAGGAAGGAGAGAGAACGCCTGAGAGGAATACAATGGAGATACAGGTAAAATTTAGAATGACAAGACCTAAATTGGATTGTTGATCCAAAAGATTGGATGGAGAGAGGGAAACAGTATAGCATCAAGATGTAGTTGAAAGGCCTGCTTGTCTGTGAGTGAGAAAAACCGGAGAGGGCCCACAGAAGGGGGACTGATGAACACCCACAGGGCAGGAGAAAACCACTATTTACAAGGCCTAGAAGAGGTGGGCACAGAGCAGTCAGGCTCATTTATAGGGGACAGTGAAATGCATCGTAAGGAAGGGGGACTTGTCATCTAATGACAGACTCATTAGATGGACCTGGAGCACTGGATCACTCCAAGCCTCTGTCTCCCTCCTCTGTCAAAGAGCTTCTGGTAATAGTTGCTTGGGGGGTTTGCTATAACAATCAAGAGGGAGAAAAGGCTTGCACCCTGTGTACATCTGTTTCTTGCTTTTTTTAAAAAAAATATATTTTATTTATTTATTTGACAGAGAGAGATACAGCGAGAGCAGGAACACAAGCAGGTGGAGTGGGAGAGGGAGAAGCAGGCTTCCCCGCAGAGCAGGGAGCCCTACGCAGGGCTTGATTCCAGGACCCCGTGACTATGATGTGAGCCAAAGGCAGACGCTTAACCAACTGAGCCACCCAGGTGCCCCAGGCATACCAATTCTTAAGACAAATTCTAAAACAATTTTTTTACAGTGAATAATGCGACATCTTCAAAAATAATTTTACAGCAAATGCAGAAATATTTTGAAGATGGTGGCTTCTCAAATCTGCCTTCAAATCCTTCCTCAAGGGGAAGATTTTAAAGAATAATTCCAAACTTTTTGATCATTAAGAAGCTAATATCATTATCAAGGATAATATGGCCCAGTAGCTTTTACTGGTCCAGCTCCCTACAAGGACAGAACTCAGAATATGGTACAGAACCAACAGAGTGTAGTCGCATCACTAATTAGCCATATCCAACCCTGGATGCACATGTGAAAGGTGGGGCCTGGAAATAGCATTTTCTCTGAAGTTTCGCCTAGTAAGGCTGATGTGAAGCCAACATTTAAAAACCTCTGATAAACTATCTTAGCAAAGGAGTTAAGCAACACTCCCAGGGAGGTCAGATCCTCCCAAAAGGACCATGAAGCATTCACTGTTGGTAGCTAACCTTTTAAAAAAATATAAACATACCCTTGCTTGCCCAGATAATTTGAAAGTGCCACTACCTGCATTTGATGAACCTTGGTGCCCCTTCTTTCCACGGTTTTTCAAACATGACATGTTCGGGCAGTTTTGCACTTAGAATACCAGCATTGGAGTGGTCATGTTCGTTCATTCTCGAGGACTTTATTCATGCTGCTACCCCATCTAAGACCTCCTTTCCCTGCTCACCTGACCCCACTCTACCCATTCCCATCCCCCACCTTGCCAACTCCTACTCATCCTTGTAACCTCCATTTATTTTTTTAAAAGACTTATCTATTTGAGAGAGAGGAGCAGGGAGGGGCAGAAGGAGAGAGAGCCTCAAGCAGACTCCCTGCTGAGCACGGAGCCTGACAAGGGGCTCGATGCCATGACCCTGAGATCACAACCTGAGTTGAAATCAAGAGTTGGACACTCAACCGACTGAGCCACTCAGGTGCCCCGTGGCCTCCATTTAAATGTCATTTCATACAGGAAGGCTTCCCTGGACACATACCTGGACAAGGCCTACCTACTATTGGCTTCTCCTTGACCCTCCCAAGAACTTGTAACCTCCTGTCTAGAGGTATCTTCTTCCACTCTCCTGTGCACTCGACAAGGGCAGACCCTGTTTGGTTTTCTTCTCCCAGCATAAAACCTGGTGCATCGTAGATGTCTAATTAATATTTGTGGAGTGATTGAAGGAATATCTGGCCTGCCATATTGTATACATGCAGAAACTGAGGACCAGAGAGACCCTTACTCAAAGTTCAGCTGAACATCAGTCACAGAGCCGGGACTAGAAATAATGAAGATGATAAAAACGCACTGAGCCTTTGCTAAGTTCCCGGCACTGTGCTGAGTGCTGTTTATCCATTATCTAGGTCAATCCTCATCAGATGACTATGAGGTAGTTCCTAAAACCAGGTGCCGTCCTGGATTCTCTCCCACGCCCTCTCATCTAATCCCTCATCAAATTCTTCCAGCCCTACAAAATACATTTGCATCTGACTCTTCTTTTTTACCTCCACCACAGACAAAGCCTCTGTAATTGATTGTCCAAACTACTGCAACAAACAGCCACAAACTGATCTCCAGGCTTCTGCTCTTTGCCCCTCCCAAACTATTCTCCAGCAACAGCCAGAGAGGGGCTGCCATTGCCAGGGAGGCCATGCTCTTCTGCTTAAAACCCTCTGGTTTCCATCACCCAAGATTGAGATAGAAATTCCTTACTGTGGCCTGTGAGAACCAAGATGATCTGGTTCCTGCTAGCTTTCTGACCAACTCTACTGCTTTCCCATTGCTTGCTTTTCTCACCACACTGGGCTCCAGCACCCTGACTTCACCAAACCTGTGCCTGCTTCTAAGCCTGTGCCCAGACTGTGCCCTCCACCTGTAGCTCTCCTTCTACTTTCTCACTGCCCAACTTCAGACCTCATAAAACGTCACCTGTTCAGAGGAGCCATCCCTAACCTGCTCCAACCTAAAGGAGCCCCTCACTCATCACATAACACTACTGTTTTTCTTTAGAGTACTCATCACTATGTAACATTTTTCTTGTCTAATTTTTTACTGGCTATCTGCCTCCACTGTTATATTGCCCCCCCCCCGAGTTATTATCAGCCCCCAGGATCTCATCTATATCATTCACGACTCTACTCCCATACCTAGAACAGCACTTGTTCATTGCTTATTACAAACCTTCTGAATTAATGAACCAACACTCATTTTTTCAGATGAGAAAACTGCAGCTCAGAGAAATCCAGTAAGTTGCTCAAGATCACACATTTATAAAGGGGCAGAACTGGGATTCAAGCACATGCAGCTTCTCTCCAGAAACTTCACTCAACCCTGAAACCTAGATTCTATAGCTTTGAGCCCAGTGTCCAGTTCTCTCCACCATTCCCGATTCTTAAAAGGGAAGGCCTGTGTGGTTTTTCCCTCTAAGGTGGCTGAGATTCCCAGATGAATCGGGCTTTGAGAAACCATCCCCCTCACCATGGACTTTGAGAGGCATGGAACCAAGGCTCCAGCAACCAATCCCTGCTGCCCAACCCATATGTGAAAACATTTTGATGGTCCCCATCAAAATTCTCTGAATGTGCCATTCAGAGAAAGAGCCCTCATATAACCCCATGCCTGGGCCTCGGCTGGTAGGACTATTTCCATTCTCCCTGCCATGGAGCCACTGGGGAGATGGTGATGTGTATAAATAAGACATGACTCTACCTGAGGTTGCACAGGGCTCTCTCCCTCCAGAACATTCAGGGTGTAAGAGGGCGGGAGGTCACCAAAACAGAGAGGTGAAGTGGAGTGGTGAGTGAGGGCTGTCCTGGGGATGAACTTCGAGTTCCAGAATCCAGGCTCCATTTCTGCTGTCCTGTGACCCTGTGTGGTCATAGCAGGGGGCAGTGAGAATGCTAGTTCCACCAAACATGGTGTTTATTAGCTCAAGAAAGACATTTCACCAAGCCTCAGCGTACTCATTTGCAAAATAGTGATAGCAATCCCCATTGCACAGCCCCAGATGGTGGTTGGCATTCTATTCATTCAGGTGATAAAGCTGGTAGGGAAGAGACAGGAAGGAAAGTTATTGCTGAGGATATATTTGAAGGGAAAGAGAAGATGAGGTGGCAGGAATTTGAATAATAATATTCCACTCCCTGGCATTGCACTGTTGCTTTACAATGCACTTTCATGTCTCTATCTGTGTGACGACTCATAGCCTTCTGATATGCACATTACTACTACCATAATTACCCCTAACTTACACAGACAATATCTTCCAAAGAGAAGATACTGAAGCTGATATATAGAATCAGGTAGTAGGAGGTAACCATAAAGAGCAGATATTTGTAGTTAGAAGATCTGCATTTAAATTTGCATTCTACCATTTCAATCCTTGTTAGAGTCTCTGAATATCAGTTCCCTCTTCTGTAAAATGGGGACAATAGTTTCTCCCAGAGCTGTGATCTTGTAGGTGAAATGCTTTTTTTTTTTTTTTAAGATTTTATTTATTTGACAGAGAGAGACACAGTGAGAGAGGGAACACAAGCAGGGGGAGTGGGAGAGGGAGAAGCAGGCTTCCCGAGGAGCAGGGAGCCCAATGTGGGGCTTGATCCCAGGACCCTGGGATCATGACCTGAGCCGAAGGCAGATGCTCAGTGACTGAGCCACCCAAGCGCCCCTAGGTGAAATGCTTTAAGATGAATGCCACATCTCTATAATGTTGTAACTTGCCCCCCTGGGGGATGCCGCCGGCTTCCCATCTCTCCTTTTTATGGAGGAGAACTGATTCTTTTGGAAATCTACCTCCTGACTGCCTTTCAGGATCTGGGCAAAGGTTCTAGCATAATCTGGCCTAGGCTACTAGTCTTGGGATAGTGTGGTATAATCGTAGCCTTGAGAAGACATGAACATGAGATGTCAGAAGTCTCCTAGCTATGCGCAGAGGGCCCTGAGTCCCTGCTGGGGCATCCCCCAGGGGTCAGCCTCTGTCCACTTTTGCAGAGATCTGGGAAGACCCAGGGCCACAGTCCCGAAAGCATCCAGAGAAGGACAGCTTTGCACAAAGCCAAAGGGCCTGTGCCTCTGCTGTTGGAGAGACCAGGGTTGCCTCTATGAGCTGAGTCTGCTCATCATCAGGCAGAAGGGGCCAGAATCACTTCTTGTCTGCCCCCGAGGCTGAAGGCGCTGTCTCCTAGCCCCACAGCGACTGCTCTGTGCTCAACCTCAGGCCCAGCACACAGTTGCCCCTGACCTCCTCATGCTGGCAACCACTTTTTGTGCTGTTTCACAGCAGTGAGAGGAGCTGTGGCCTGCCCTGCCCTGGGGAGTGTCTGCAGTGAGAGCAGGCACTGAATTGATTTTCAAGATTAACTGTCATCCCCAGCTGGGAAGCAGCACTCACAGGAACTGAGCAATCTTTCTGGGTTTTCTCCTGCTTCAGAAAGCACTTTCTCTGCCAGGTATCTGGGAAGGCAATGGATTGGTGGGTCCTAGGAGGTCTTTTTCTGGCCACTGAAAGATAAAGCCCTCCAATGGTGAGCACGAGGAGGCACCAAGAGAAACTCCAGTAAGAAGGGCTCCCCCTGTGGACGTGAGTTTCATCCTCTTTGCTGTGTGGTCCTAGGCAGATTGCTTAACCTTGCTGACGTTTCAGATTCTCGTCCCCTCAAAACAAACTATTCACACTTACCTTATCAGGTGCTTGTGAAAATTAGAGAAAATAGAGATGCACAAAAGTGCCTGGCCCAAGAAGGCACTCAGTAACATGGAAGGTGGCCATTTTACAATTCCCACCTCACCCAGGGCTGTTCCCCCAAACTAGGGGGAAATTTTTCAACAGGAACTCCACCAGATAATAAGGGAAGTCAAAAAGGAAATGAACAAATATCTTGCTTGAATTAGAAAAGTATGAAATTTTCATAGTCCAACTTTCTGCTGGTTTCAGACCTTGGTAGCTGAGATCACCCTCCCCACCAAGCTCACCTGCCCATCTCACCTCTACATAATCCCCAGGTCATTCTGGTCTCCAAAACAGATCTAGAGATTTAGCTTATCCTGTTTCTTGGACCAGTGCCAAAGCTCCTCCTTGTGAATTTCAACCCATTGCCCTTGGAGTCTTGCCCACTCCAGGAACACTCCCTCTGGCCTGAGATCTCTGGTGCCCGAGTTACTTGCAGGACTCTGAGGTCCAACCGTTGAGACCCAGTGAAGGTCTGGGCTATTAGCGATACCTGCATGGGATGTCACAGTGTGTTCACTCCTGTGAAAACCAGCTTCTCTGACCCCATTCATAACCCAGCCCTCAGTGCATCCAGTGCATCAAGATCACACTGGATGCTTGCTAAAGATGCCAACTCCTAGGCCGCCTCTGTGCTGACCCATGGAGAATCTCTAAGGGGGAGGCTAGGAATCTGCCCATACAAAAAGCCCCCAACTTACTATTATGCCCATGAAAGTTTGAGAACCGCTCAAGTACAGGAACAGGAAGGACTTTTAAAATTTTGTAGTCCTCTTCACTTTTATCTGAGAGGAAGAGGGTGTAAACATCTGAGTGAGGCAATCCACCAAGCAGAAGCACCTGCAATCTGTGAAGTGCCCCACATGTTTAAGGAATCGTGATGAGGAATCTTAGGGCAAAAGACTAGTTCCATATTCAGTTGATCTTTATATATCATTTCATGTAGTGCGGCGCTGAATGTTGAATTTTTGTCTGTATGATGGGGAAAGGGGATAGAGGTATTTACCTGATTTTTATTTGAATGTTGCCAAAATGAATTTAGTTTTATAATATTACAGATGACTTGATGTCCACAGAGAAAGGATTTGTATGTACATGCACACATACGCACACACATGCACACAAACACGCACACACACACGCACACACACACGCACACACACACACATTGGCTAGCGGAAATAAAGACATAGTCTTTCAGATTTATGGCAAAAAGAAAGAAAAGAAGGTAATATTGAGGGCCTACTACATGCCTCACATTTTTATAAAATTATCTCATACAATTTTCCCAATTCCCTTAGGTAGGTATTATTAGTTCTAAATTCAGATAAAAAGTGTGGCACAGAGTTGAATAATTTCCCCTCTTTCCTTTTGCTATCAAGTGGCATGGTCCATCTTCAAACTGGAATCTGGCTGAGTTAAACCTCTACCTTGGTCTTTATCCTTTGCTTCTTTCCTAATTTATAGTTGTGTGCCTCTTTATACTTAACAAAGTATGCCTAAGGAGATCAGGGTCTATAAGGGAGTATAAAAGAAATGGATGAATATCTATATTAGGAGGTTGACCTGGATTTGTGGAGAGATGTGGTGTAGCAGGGGTTCCAAGGAGGTGGCATTTGCATCTCATCGCAGAGATTTGGGATTGGCCTGGAAGGACAGGAAAGACTGCTCTAGGGGAGAAAGAGTGAAAGGGCATATCAGCTGGCAGGAACAGCATGAATAATTGTGTGGAGGTGGAAACAGCAAAGAGTCTAGATTGATTGCAGCAGCAGCTAAGGCCTCAGGAAGGAAGAAAGCATGGGCTTATAATATGGCCACTGGGGGTAATTTTATACTTCTTCAGCAGTAGTACCCTGCAGCCCTGCAGACTGGAGCCAAAGGAACAACATCGGGACTGTTTAGGTAGAAAGGGCCAAATGGCAACACATCATGGTTGGCCGGCAGTGTCCTCCTACTGGAACAGCTGACTCTGGAGCCCTGATTGGGCTATAAAGCAAGGAGGACAGCAGGAAGAGATTGGGATGGGTCATGAGAACATGACAGACTGATGACCTCAAGAGTAGGAGCTCATGAAGTGTTCAGCAATTTGTATGCCTCTAGCTGCAAGGAACAGAAAACTCTAATCAAATAGGTTTTAATAGCAAGGGAATATCTACGTTAACCCACATAACGAGAAGTCCATAGGTAGGGCATCACTAGATGAGGACTGTGAGGGCTATGACTCTGCTTCTCTTACAACCTATGGACTCTGCCCTTCTCCAAATATTGGCTCAGCCTCCGGCCAGTAGCTAAATAACCACAAGAACTGCAGAGGTCAGCTTCACAGAGGACAGTATCCAGAGGAAAATGAGGATTGTCTCTTTCTTGCATCTCTTATCAGAAAGAAGAAAAACTTTCCCCCAAAGCCCCCCAACGGACTTCCTCTCGTGTCCCATTAGCCAGAATTAGGTCACTTGCCTATGTCTAAACCAAACACAGCAGAGGGTGGGAATTCTCATGACTGACATCATCTGGAGTGGAATAGGTACTGGGGACTCAACTAAGCAGCCCCTACAGGGGACAAGGAAGGAACCCACATGTTCTTTCTAAGTCCCTGGATGTTTCTCACACGTCCCCTCTTTTAAGTCTCTCCTCCACTCTCCAGGTGTGTGCTGCTACCTTTTCTGTGTTAATAAGAAAACAGAGGCTCTGGGAGGAATCACTGCCCGGGGTCCCACGTCTCCACTGTGCTCCAAAGCCCCTGCTCTTTGTATTACTCTACACTGCAGACTCAGAGTAAAGCAGAAAGACAGAAGCTATGCTCAGAGAGGGGATTTCAGTGTTAGATACCTTATATGCAGCAACATTTCTTTTGAAGTGCTACATGCTTGGTTGGCTTCAATGAAGACCTCTAAGACTGAGGACTGTGAGAGCAACAGTTGAAAACATCATCAAAACAGACTCTTCAAACAGGTAGTCTTCCCTGGGGAGTAACCCTGGAAGGTTGGAGACAGCCAATTGGAGTGAGGAGGGTGGGTCATGTTCCAGACACTGAGGGGGTTCCCATGACAAACCACACAAATTGAACAGTGGGTGAGGGAGGCTGCGTGAGGAGCCGGCTGGCCTGAATAGGTTGGCTCAGACATCGATTTTCTTTCCCTCCTCCTTTTACATCACACCAAATATGGAAAAGGATACCCGCCTATAATCTGTCCCAGAAGAGATAGGGTTCTACAGTTCATCCTCTGGAAGGTGGGAACCAGATGGGGTGACGTTTTCATTTTTTCCTGGGCAGCCACAGAATGGGAAATCTGTGAGCTGGAAGCAACACGAGTGGTCATCTAGTCATTTGGAAGTGGAGAAAAGTCAGGATCCAGAGAAGCCAAGTTACATGTCCTGGGGTCGTAGCAGAGCTAGGCTTGAACCAAGTCTTTCATCTCCCAGACCCATGCCCTTTCTACTGTACTCTGCTGCCTTCCATTGCCTAGTTGACAATCAAAACTGAAAGCAGATGTCTCCTTTCCTTAGAGAATCCCAAGCTCACTGCCGTTGATGTCCCAGTATGGGTGAGCATTCTCCCAAAGTCCCTACTGTATTGACCGTCAACACTTCTCGGGGCTGATAATGGCAGAATATTTGCCATCTCTGCACATTAACATTTATAGAGCAGGATCTGCATGGAGCGCATTTCACATTTTACTCTACAGTTACTTCCTGTGTTGTGCCAATAGTGTCCCCTCACCTCTAGGAACTAAATATACTTTTGCTCATTAGACATTGAATTTCCCCTACATACTAACAACATAAGGCTAAGCCGTGAGTATTTATTAGGGTTGAAAACATGCAGGCAGAAGTAGCCTGGAATGACAGCTGCTCCGTATTTAGGGGCAAAGGTGACCATAATTCCCAAAGTGCAATGAACTGCATTTTGAACTCATAGTCAGTCAAAAGAATGGGAAGAGTGGAAGGATCCCCCACCTTGGATTCTAAGACTTAGAAAATTATAGGGGATGTTCTGCCATCCTACACTCATCCCAAGCAGTCGAGCTCCTACCTAGCTTGACTTTGAATCCTAGTGGGTCTTGGTGATCAAAGATGAGCCTGTATTGTAGGAATTACCAGAACTAGCCTCCAGGACTGTTGTGCCAGAGGCTGGTACCTAGTCAACAGGGAAAAGCAAATACAATTAGTAAAATCCTATCACTCATTTAAGAAGACTTGCAAAATGCTGTCAGGAATATCTGATGTTGAGTTCAATTGAGAGTGACAGTAGAAGGACATGGGCAGAGTTTGGTTCTCCTCTTCTCCCACAGGAATCCTGACAATGTCTAATACTCCTGAAGTCACTTCTTCAGTCAGTGCCCTGTGTAAGGGTTAATTGTAACTCTGTCTACTCCCCTCCTCCTCTCCTCACAGTTCGTCATGCTTCAAGGGTGTTGATCCAAGGTGCATCTATCCTTTACTTTCCCAAAGCACCCTCCAGGGTCTGGACTAGGATGAGGCAAGCCAGGCAACTAGACCACAAAATATAGGAAGCAGTCACTCTGAGTGTCATTAAATTCTAGGTGCCTGGCATGCCTCACCCTATCCCTTAGGGGGTCACCCTCACAAATACGCAGGAGATGAGTAGGGAGTATTTGTTTGCATAGTGTTCACTTCATTACTGGGAATCCTCAAATGTCTCCCCATCGCCTGCGGGACATAATCCAAATTACTGAATGTGGCCTATGCAGCCCCTTCTTTGTGAGCTGGCTCCTGTCCCTATTCCTGCTTCAGAGACCTATCTATACTCTTTGCCTTATATTACCCTCCAGTGATCCTCAACTCCTTAAGGTCTCCTCCCAGGGGATCTAGCACAGACTTGGTACCCACTGAAAGATTGCCAAATGAATAAATGTATGAGACCTGAAGCACCATGAATACGTTAATGCTGAATGATGGAAGAAATGGAAAACCCAAGGAAGAGGTGTGGCAGTGGCTTAAGAGGACTGGCTCTGATGTGACATTGTCTCCATCAGGAGCTGTGCCCATGGACAACTGATTTTTCTCTAAGCCTCAGTTACCTCCTTTGAAAAGAAAAAAGGGGGGGCACCTGGGTGGCTCAGTTGTTAAGTGTCTGCCTTCGGCTCAGGTCATGGTCCCTGGGTCCTGGGATCCAACCCCGCATCGAGCCCCGCATCAGGCTCCCTGATCAGCGGGAAGCCTGTTTCTCCCTCTGCCACTCCCCCTGCTTGTGTTCCCTCTCTCACTGTGTCTCTCTCTGTCAAATAAATAAATAAAATCTTTTTTAAAAAAAGAAAACAGAAAAAAATGCACCTATTTCATTGGTTGCTGTGCAGATTAGGAAAAAAAAAGTTCACGTAAATCCTTAGCACAGTGGTTGACACCTATAAGTGCTCAATAAGTGGCTGTTAATGTTCTTACAAATTGGAAACAAAATCCAATCTTAGAGAAGTATTTATAAATCTACTGACTGCAGCTGAATTTCAGGAGGTGACAATGACATATAGGTAGCACTTAGATGCAGCCAGTCATCCTGAGAAGTCCAAGTTCTCTCTTTAACAGGTGCCTGCCAAGACCAGGATAGAGAGATACCTTTCCAGACCACAAACCTGTGTTGGAAGGTACCACAGAAGAGTAAAGATACAGAGTCTGGGTTTCCATGTATCAGTAGCAAGACCCCACACCAGAATTTGTTACCTCATTACTTAGTGTCTGAGCCTTGAAGAAAACATGTAAATTATGCAGAAAGGCACCATATTGTTGGAGGCAAATGAGACCTTCATTATCCCTGTGTGAGCATGGCTTAGCCAACAGAGCAGAGAGAAACAGTAAACCCATCAAGGTCTGGCAGCACAGATGGGTGCTCAAAAAGGTTCCAGGGACCCTCAGAGTAGGGCCAAATGCTGTCGTTATTCAAGCAGTTAACACATGGCTAGGCACGTGGTGTGTCTCTAATGATTCTGCTTCTCTGCAGTCTTCTCTAGGGGAAGCTGTTCATCTGCCCACAATCCTCACCAGCATGCCCTTAAAACAGCCTACAACCCAGGAGGTTAGTATTCTCCCAGTCACCCACTGCCATTCACAGCAATTTCCATTCCCATATGATTTAAAAATCGTCCTGTCTCCATGGTCACAATATTAGGCTATGCTATTGTCTCCATCTCCTACCCCTTTTACACATTGACTATATTCAAATTCATCCCTTGTGTTTACTGGGTACCATGGCATCCAGTGCCTGGCATGAAGTAGATACTCACTCAACATTTGCTGAATGTTGGCATTAGTTCAGAGCCTTACTCTTCACCCCCAATCCCTATTGCCATCTCAGATGCCCTCAAGATCTGTTGAAGGATTCTTACAGCATCTCCTTCCAGAGTCTAGCTTTACCTATTTCCATAGCCTTCTCTTCCAGTCTAGGAACTTGGATTTATGGCCTGCCAACATCTACCTCTAAAGTCTTAACCTCAAAAATTCATCCATCAATCAATCTTTTAAAATTAATTAATCCATCTTTAAAATCAATCTTTTATTTTTTCTTGTCTTCCATTCTACACGAACTTGATCCAAACCATCACTGCTCTTCTCAAGTCCTGTGTTACATCTGTTCTCCCATTACCCCAATTATCTCTCATTTCATACAGTAAAGGTCACCACATATAAATTCCCCCCAGATCCCTTCCCATTCACTTGCAAAATTAACTATATTTTCATCTATTATTATTTCCTCTCTTGTGGTCCCTTAGGAAGGAAAGCTTCTTTGAAAGTGAATCCCTCTACACTTGCATTCTATCATAATCTTCCTGAAACAGTATACATTTCAGCAACGTGACTTTTTCTTCTATCATTCCATCTTTAAAGTTACCTCCTATCTTGCCATTTGCAACGATGTGGATGGAACTGGAGGGTGTTATGCTGAGTGAAATGAGTCAATCAGAGAAAGACATGTATCATGTGACCTCACTGATATGAGGAATTCTTAATCTCAGGAAACAAACTGAGGGTTGCTGGAGTGGTGGAGGGTGGGAGGGATGGGGTGGCTGGGTGACAGACATTGGGGAGGGTATGTGCTATGGCGAGTGCTGTGAATTGTGCAAGACTGTTGAATCACAGATATGTACCTCTGAAACAAATAATGCAATATATGTTAAGAAAAAAAAAAGAAGAAGAAGATAGCAGGAGGGGAAGAATGAAGGGGAGTAAGTCGGAGGGGGAGACGAACCATGAGAGACGATGGACTCTGAAAAACAAACTGAGGGTTCTAGAGGGGAGGGGGTGGGGGGATGGGTTAGCCTGGTGATGGGTATTAAAGAGGGCACAGTCTGCGTGGAGCGCTGGGTGTTATGCACAAACAATGAATCATGGAACACTACATCAAAAAATAAATAAAAAATTAAAAAAAATAAAGTTACCTCCTATTTGTCAAACCCAATGAACTTTAAGTTCTTAACCCTAGCTCGTTAACCTGAAGCATTTGAGAAGGTTGACCACATCCTTCTTCTTAGGAACCTCTTCTTTTTCTTCTGATCTAGCACTCACCTTGGGTTTTTCTCTTTCGTCTATACTCGTCCTTGCTGGTAGATGCCCCTGCATCCTTTACCTTTACTCTCTCTTTAATTTTGATGTTCCTGGGGCTTTGTCCTGGATCCCCTTTTCTTCTTAGTTAGTGCCGTCTTCTCGGGTCATGGTACCCACTCTCATGGTTTCTACTGAATCTGTGCCCATATCATGATTCCCAAATCTGTCTCCAGCCAAGACTTCTCACTTGAGCTTCAGACCCATACACCCAACTATACACAGAAACCTCCACCTGGATGTCTCTCCAGACCTCAACACACTCAAGACTCTGGGCAGTCTCTTCCCCATCATATCTACTCTGTTCCCGAATTCTCCATCTCACTTAGTGGTGCCATTGTCCATCTAGGTGAGGCTCAGACATGTGAGTGACTATGCCACAATCTGGTCTAGTGTTTTTCCTTCTCTCACTGAGACTGGGTGAGGAAGCTCTGGGCTTGCCATGGGACTAACTGCAGCAGTTAGCTGTAAAGTGGCTGACCATCAGGTCGGCTTTAATTTAAACAGGGAGATAATTTTAGCCTGGATTGAAGGGAGGCTGTTACTAAGAATTTGGCTGGGATGTAGGGACGTCTAGGGTTTTACAGAGAGAAAGAAATAGAAATTGAGAAGTGATCCCTGGCATCTAACCAGCAGGAGGCCCATGTCATTGACCAACATCACTGAAAGCTATTCTCTTAAGAAGTTCTATCCAGTTTGGAAGATATACTTTGTTTTTTAAAGATTTTATTTTATTTGAGAGAGAGAGATGGAGAGAGAGCATGAGTGGGATGAGGGTCAGAGGGAGAGGGAGAAGCAGACTCCCCACTGAGTGGGGCTCAATTTCAGGACCCCAAGATCATGACCTGAGCGAAAGTCAGATGTTTAACCGACTGAGCCACCCAGGCATTCTGGAAGATTATTTTGAATGCCTCAGTATTGAGCTCTCAGGTGAGGTTAGGGAAAACCAAATTCTGGTCAGCTTTTCCACACTCTCCCACCAATCCTGTCCATTTACCATATATGACTTGTGAAAAGCAAAGAAAACTTTCTGTTTATACATGAAGATCAAAAGTAACTAGAGCCAAGGAGATCAGCAGGAAAGTCATATGCTAGCAAGATCAACCTTTCAGACTCTACTTTTGTATCTTTGAATAGCTGATTTAAATGTTCTGCCTTTGTCCTGTTGCAGGTATTTCTATAAGGATTCAACAGGATTGATGTAGCATTATTAATTTAGAGATGAAGATAGCATTATTATTTTGGTACTCCATATCAGTCACAGGTAATTCACTTCTTCAAGTGCCAATGCTGCATATAAAGTGCCACATCAACTTGCAATGCAGCCCAGTTTGAGGACTCTGAGAGCAGCCTCTGTGTGTTGATAGAACTCTATGAGTTCCAGTTGACCGAATTTCCTCATGGTCTGAGTGATCCAAACATCAGAGAGCGATGCACATTTACCAGAGTGCAGGTTATCATGACTATTTCTGCTGTGATGACATGGTAGGAGAGTTATGTATCAAACAGAGCACATACTTTTTACTTTGCTTTAAACAAATAGCCAGCTGAACAGATTATGCAAATGAACTGTCCCCAAACACATCTCCAAGTAAAATGGGTAGGCCTGTATATAATAGCCAAGGAGGTATGACTCTCATTTCACATATGCAAGGTCACAAGTGATACCACATTTTTAAAATGTCTTTTCACCGAAGACCTTAATAAGTCTCCACTCCTTCAAGCTGTGGAGAATTCAACTTCAATCTTCCTCTCAAAGGGCAGGGTACTGGGATTTTATGTAGTGCTATGGAATGTGGGATCCCCTCTCACCCAAAATCATTAGTTAGCAGTTCACACTGTTAGCCTAAGACACCGAGTGTCCAAATGCACATGGTCCCTTTGGGTCCACTGCTTCTGCTGCTTCTGGGGCAAAGTAGTATTTATCAGGTCTGGAAATCATGCAGTCATTCTCCTCTGAGGCCTACCTAGATCAAAGTCTGCTGCCCATTCTCATAAAACCCACTGTCCTCTCTTTCTTTCCCTGATTTCCATAGATCCCTTCTTCGGTCTCTTTCAGGGTTTCCTTGATAATAGCACCTCTCTGACCCCTCCCTCAAGGAAATGGGGCATAGTCTCCTCAGTGGATTTAGACTTTGGGAAACAAAAGCCAGGAAGGGAAGTCTCTTGCAGACCACTCCTGCTTTCTCTTCTATCCCAAACCTCTGTTGAGGCAAGAAAACACAGCTTCCTCCTACATAAATGAAGGGAAAGAAGAGAACACACAGGAGAAAAGTATCATTTTGCATCTTCAAAGCTGACTTCATTTCGAGTTTCCACTGGTATGTACTCAGTGTGACAGGTCAGTTACCACAGGACAAGTAAGATGAGATCCTTTGGGGACCAGCTCTTGGACAGCGTCATGGTGGGCTGTTACCACTACTGGTGAACCTACTCCTGTAAGTTGGCAATACAAGTGACAGCCTGCCTTCTGTTCCAATGCAAGACCTGTGTCTTATAGGAGAATTTTTTCACGTATGTTATTTCACCAGAGCTCTGACAGCCCCACTGAGAGAAAAGCTGTATTATCCCCATAACACTGACAGAAAGACTGAGACTCCAAGAAGTAAAGCCATCTAGCAAGTGTGAGGTGGAGATGGAATGTGAACCTAGGTCTGTCTGACTGCTGGATTCCCTGCTCCTTGTGTTCCCTGCATATTTATCCCCTTCTGTCTCCCCCTATACCCATAGCGAGGCTCAGAGCCCAGAAAGCCAGGCGGTCATCACTCCACCCTGTGAGGTGAGGTAACACAACTTCCCTAAACCCCCTGAGTGCTGCTACCTCACTTGGAGCATCCTTTCCCCACCCAAGTCCAGCTCAATGCTCCTCCCTCTTGATTCCCCTTTCAGATGGCTGTGAGCGCTGTCTCCCTTTGTATCTCTAACTTAACCAACCATCCCTCCATAATGATCTCCCTTACATTTTGGCATTTATACACATATCTCATGTCCTCCAGGACCGTTATTGACTCTGGGGTGGCATCACCATGTCTGAATCATTGCTACCCTCCCAACACTTAAGGCCTGACCCCGAGGAGATACACAAGAAATGCCTGTAAAATAGAAGGGTGAACTGGAGATGAATGAATGTAAGAGGAGAGAAAGGAATGAGTGAATGAACTAGTGGATTCGGTTGAAAATGAAAACCCATGGATGATGGCAAAAACCCCAAGTAGCCGTTATAGATAGTGATGAGCTAGTATTCACTACAAAACATGAGAGAAGAAACACACTGAGATTAAGTTGGTGCCAAAATGCAAATATGATTCAAGGTCTGTGAAGTGGGAGGAACACTCCTCAGGCCCCAGTAATTCCAAGTTTCACTCTGGATTCATTTTATGGGTACTGGTTTCTCGAACTATTCCTGTTTATAATGCCCTAAACCTTCTTTCAGATCATTAATACAGAGCCATGATGCAATAATGCCACAATGGAGAATAATTTTGGTGCATCCACACTGTGCCAGGCATTTTTCTAAGTATCTCATTTAATTCTCCTAACAATATGAGACATGTACTGTTATTTATCCCATTTTAAGGATGGGAAAACTGAAGCTTAGGAAAGTTAAGTAATGTTTAAGGTCACTCATCTAATAAACGGCACTATCAGAAGGCAAACCTATGTCATCTGATTTCAGAGCCATCCCTCCTAATCACTCTCTCATCTAGCTTTCCAGCAACATGGCACCATGACTGGCTATGACAGCAAGCTTCCATTCACGGAGCACTTGCTATGCGATGCACCAAACACTCTGTGGACATTGAATTCACAGCAATCTCATGTCTAAGGCACTGTTTTGATCCCCATTTTATAAACAAAGATACTAATGCTTGTGGGACTGAGTGACACCACTAGAAAGTGACAAAGCTGGAATTCAAATGTAAGTTGACTTATTCCAAAGCCCATGCTCCTTACCATAATTACTGTATCCCAGAGGAAGCATTCATAGTTTTCGCTCTCATTTAGTAGGTGGACGTGGGATCCTAGGAAGCACCCTGTATTTGAAATTGGATTACTTATGTTCTAATCTTGGTTATTCCACTTGGGTTTGTACCTTGGACAAGACATTTAACATTCCTGGGCCTCAGTTCATCATCCATAAAATGGAGCCAATGCCCCTTGTAGAGTTATTGTGAAGGTTAAATGTGGAGTCAACACTGATGAGCACACTGTGCAAACCTCTACTTCTGTGAAGTAGAAGGGGGTCAATAGATATGATTATACTTGTCTTGGAAGTGGATAAAAGGTGTCTCACAGAGATGAAGGGTCTGGTCTAACGATCTCACAGGGAGTCCGTTCATTAGGCCAGGAACAAAGCCCAGATGTCCCTAGGCAGAAGTCCATGTGCCTTTTGCTAGGTGGCCAAGGATCATTATTTGCAAGGATGACATTCTGCCAGCCCCCCCAGTGCTTCTTTGGTTTCAATGTGCATCATCTTCTCCCCTCCCACACCACCTAGCTCTTCTGAGGTCCCTTGATATTCAGGGTAGAAGGCTTTTTCCATCATTCCTTGACTTAACAGTTGAATTAAGTGGTCTTGTTCTGTGAAAAGGGGTCCACCCAGAACAAGCAGTTAGGAGAGAAGGCAGCATGAGCCAGGTCCGGCTTGCTTGTCAAGTGCTTGAGATCCTCTGCTAATGAACACCGTTTTGGAGCTGCTCGGGATTAAGCCATTATCTGTGCGATCTTCACCTGACCCGTTTTTGGACCAAAATTCATTCATTCCAATTTCATGCTTAACTAGGAAGGCTTTACAACTCGTTTCTCCCCTGGTATCATTTCTCTTCAATCTCTAGGACCCATTATGCAGCAATTTTGCTTTCCCCAATTTCATTTTCACTTTCAAAGTGAATGTCATTTGTCAGGCAAACCACATATTCTTTGGATCCCTATCTGTTAAATTATTTCTGAACTTGACTTTTTGGGGCCCCATTCTGGCTGACCTAAATTCTTCTCTGTCTTCTACCATTTCCCCCTTCTCTCTGAAGGCAGCCATTTGAGGCTTCATTGCCTAAAGAGGCTGTTTCTGGAAGCACTTATCTGTTACCCCAGTTGGAGAGTTATCATTCCTATCTAAATTAGCTAGTGTGATCTTTTATCTGAACTCCAGGCAGAACCAATCCTTTGTATGAGAACTCCCCATCAGGTTTCAGACCCATCTGCAGCATCATTCTCAGATGATTCTCTTTGGAACTAAGATTCAAGTCCTCGATGTTTCGAATGCAATGTTCGTCTCTGTAGCCACTTTTCAAAAGGACATGCCACTCTTGCAGGGATGGTGCCTGGAATCCCAATTAGGCAGTTTCTTGCCCCAAGACCATCTCAGAGGAGGTGCCCTGCAAGGACCCCTGGTCGTTTCTGTCCTGGTGTTGCCAACTGCAGAGAGAATATGCAATGGTGGGGAAAGGGGAGTGTGAAAGGGAACAGTTACAGAGTGGCAGAAAGTGACTTCATACAATTCACCCTCAGAGCAGGAGCAAAGAGATTTTGCAGTGAAACCATGACTGTTAACACATGTCAAAACTGATCTTATGAGGGAACTGGCAGCCCTGCTCTCCCCCAGGTGGCACAGACCATGGATAGTGTGTCGGGCTGGAATTGGTCCCCAATTCCAGAGGACCCAACCACAAGCAAATTGCACAGAGAATGACCAAGCTTGTGAAGAAGCCAAACTGTGTGAAGGATGGTTAAAAGAACTGAAATGTTTAGCCTGGAAAGGAGAGCCTTTTGCAGGGATAAGCAGGGTGGAAAATTCTATCTCAGACTCCTGTTTTACAAATTAGAAACCTGAGACTTGGAGAGCACAGACCCAGGGAATAAGCAGAGTGAACTTTTTAAAGAATAAATGAGATCATTTTGCTTTGCTGCTTAAAACCTGCCAAAGACTCCTGCTGCTGTTAATAAAGGGCCAACCCCAAGCCATGGCCTCCAAGACCCCACATGATGGTGCTGGTCCCCCGTACAAGGAAGAGGAGCAGCTAAGCTGGTACAATCAAGAGACCTGCCCTCCGCCCCCCCCCCCACCAAACCATGGCTTAAACAAGCTAGAAGCTTATTCCTTTACCTTTCAATAAATGATACCACAATTTGCAGACCAGACCATGATTCAATAGGGTCCAGTAAGCAGAACTTAGCAGCAACAGTCAGCTGATACTTCAGGAACATACCCATGAATGAAAAAGAGACCCCTGCCTACTTTGTCTACATGGTGAAGAGAAACAAGAGTAGACTGGACCAGAAATTGGAGGGTGACCAACAACTCGAGTGAAGACAAAGCACATCTTAAAGGAATGACGTGTAATGCTAATGCTAATGTGCTATGTGCCACAGTTAAGCCCATGAAGACCACTAAAGTTTACTGTAAATTGAAGAGTTTGAATGATGAAAAAAGTCACAGATGAGCCGTCAAGGGCAGGCAGGGACGCTCTGTCATCCTTAAGGTGGAGCTTCTGTATCTGGGTGCAGGATGGCACCAGGAGCCATCACCTTTCAGTGTCTGCTTCAGTGGTGGCTCTTCGTGGAGCCACTCCCTGCCCACCCTCTCTGAAGGAGCTGGCCCATCATATAATTTATCTCAGCTCAGTACCCTGCTTGCTTCTTTCAGAGCACTTACCACAGTTTATACTTATTTATTCACTTGGTTTATTTTTATCTATCCTTCCTCTTCATCCCCAGCCCACTGGACTAGAATCTCCATGAGGGTATGAGAGGGATCTTGTATGTCCAGCTCACTCCCATATTAGCTCTCTATCCCTGCCTAACAAAGTACCCTACAACAGAGTAGCCTAAAATAATGAACATTAAGTACCCATCATTTCTGGGGGTGAGGAATTCTGAAGCAGCTTTGATGGGTGGTTCTTGATTGAAGTCTTTCATGACATTGTAATCAAGCTGTCTGATGGTCTGCAGTTATCTGAAGGCTTTGCTGGGGCTGAAGGATTTATTCCCAAATGGCTCACTCATACAGTACTGATTGTTAGTAGGAGGCCTCAGTTTCTTCCCACATGGGTCTCTCCAAGCTGCTTGAGCATCCTTATGACATGGCAGCTGGTTTTCCCCAATGTGAGCAATCCAAGAGAAAGCAAAGCAGAAGCCTTTATGTCTTTTTGACTAAGCCAGAGAAGTCGCAGACTGTCATTTCTACAATACCCTATTGGTTACACAGGTCAGCCCTATTCACTGTGGGAGGGGACCACACAGGAGTGTGACTATCAGAAAACAGGGATCACTGGGGGCCATCTTGAAGGCTGGTTACCATAACTACTCTATTCCTCAGCAGCCAATATAGAACTGACATATGGTAGGCACTTAATATATGTTTGTTCAGTGAATGAATGAAGGAAGGAAGAGAGCCCAAGTAAACTCAGAATTATCAAGATTAGTAACTGAACTCAGTCTTGAACTCAAGTCTTCAGTCTCCTGCTAAGTGTTCTTTCCCTACACCACAAGTCCTTCTCTAGGACTTGGCCAAACATGCCCTCTTTTTTCCAATACTCTGACACACAGCCCTGTCTCTCCTAGCCCATGTCAGCCTGTAACTGACCCTGGTGATGGCCTTTCCAGTAAAGCCACTGGAGTACCTGGCAAGGAGAGAGCAGGAATCCTGGGAGGCTGAGGGGATGTGAGGGTCTGTCAGATCCATAAGCAGCATTTGGCAATCTAAGGCCATGGTTTGGAAACTTCAGTTTGCAGAAGTATCAGCCAGGCAGTTGGTGACAGTCCAGAGTGGAACCCAGGATTCTGCAGTTAGGAGGGCTGGTGGGATGTTCTCATTGCCATGGTTACCGGACAAGCTACTCCCATTCTTTGGGCTCCTTTGCACCACTGAGCACAACCTTCCAGAGGGTCCATAGAGGGTGGGTGGGAGGGCTTCGGGAGGGGAAGCCCAGCCACAGAACTGCCAGGGTAAGAAGATTCAGACAAGCTCAGTACAAGCTGTCACTCCCCAGCCAGCAAGAGGACAAGAGGTTCCTTAGTAATTTATTTGTATGTAACACGTGTTGGGTAGTTGGGGTTGTTTTTTTTTCCTCCCCTGCAGGGCCTGTGTGTGTGTTTGTGTGTGTGTGTGTGTGTGTGTGTGTGTGTGTGTGTGTGTGTGTTAGCTTCTTCTGCTACCCAACTGGGAGTTTGATTCATTTAACTTGTTCAGCGTCAGTTGCAATAAACCAGGTGGTTTTGCATTGCTCATGCAAATCACTTTCTCCCCACACATGGCTACAGTCCCAGCTGCCAAAATGTTGTCATGTTCTTGTCTCCAGAGCCTTAATAATAAGAAAAAATACAGTCTGTAGCATGTATGTGTTCAACACTCTCCCTGGTTATCTCTTAGCCTGTGTGGCCACTGCTAGCCCTGTCAACGGGCCAGTTCAAGCCAGGAGAAGAGGTATACAGATGCCAGTGGGGCTGAAGGGCCAGTGCTCTGGCCCCTCAGGTCACAGATTTTGCTGACCTATTCAGAGTGTCCCTTAGAGCCAACAAAACCTTGGATACGGAGGTTGAAATCTCAAATTCCAGTTCTGCCTTTGTATTACTGACTAGATTTGGGTTCCACTTAATAGTGTCCTCATGCCCTAATTCTTGTGGGAATTAGGTGAGACAATCAAAGTCAAGATTCCCAATTGGTTTTATTTCATGGTACAGAAGTAGATAAAGTACACTGGGATAAACATGAATGGTTACTCATGGCCAAAGATAATCTCTAGAGGGTTTTGGTCACCGCAGCCTCTGCCCATCACTCTTTGGCTAAGGGATCAGTGTCTTATGGTGAACTGACTGACTGAGGGTCACCCAAATTGGTGGCTCTTCCAGAAATGTATGTGGACTCATACACGGCCTTGTGTCATGCTTCAGCTAATGAGATGGAAGCAGAAGTGACATGCCACCTCCAAGCAGAATCTTTAGGAGCCAGTGTATAACTCTGCCTTGCTCTTTCCTTCTATTACAGTGATTAGCAATGTTACAGATCATCCTGAATACCAAAATAAAGACTGTATGGATCAGAGCCACAGCCAACCCACAATGGGGTTCCTCCTCAATAGCATGAGCAAGGAATGAATTTCTTTTGTTTTAAGAGATTTGGGGGCCATTTGTTACTGCAGCAAAAGTTTTCCAATTCTGATCATGCCATGGCACACCTGATGGGACCCTTTGATCTCAAGAAAAGTTCCAATGAATTGGAGAGTGCCAGACAAATGTTAGCCACTCACTTATACAAGCACCAATGAAATATAAATCCTTTGAGTTTCTATCAACTTTGTCCTCTGGGGGTTTAGCTTTATCCCCAAGCTTGTAGAGAGGTTACTGAAAATTCCAGTTATCATACCCATACAAAAACGAAAAATAATTGGTAATTTGTTACCTCGGCATGGCCTAGCATAGTCTTACTAATATATCTGCCAAAGCCTGTGTCAGGCAGTCTCACACCTATTCTCTTCTTTGAGTCATCCCAATGAAGACCATAAATATGCCTACAAAAAACAGAGGGCTTGGGAAGGAGCTTACAGATGCACACATAGTTTGTAGGTGGCATAGATGGAACTTGAACCGATGGGTATGGATCCAAAGCCCATGTGTTTTCTATCCCACCATACCATAGCACATCCCATTCCTACTACAAAACCTAAAGCATCTGGCCATGGGTGGACAAGAAGCATTGATTTCTTGAAGCATTGGGAGGGACACAGAGTTCTAACTTGTCAAGGTCCTCATCAGGGTTCCAGGGCTTCAGGTTTGTCCCTCTGACCTCTCCTTCAGTTTCTTTCTCCTTTTAGTTCTGGAGGCAAAGTAGCACTGTGGTTGAGAGCATAGATTTTTGGATCTCTGTTGCTCATGAGCTGTGTGACCTTGACCACCATACTGCACCTCCAATTCAGCTCCAATTTCCTCATTAGCAAAAATGAGGATAAAAGCATCTACCTTGTAGGGTGCTTAAAAGGATGAAATGAGATGGTGTCTGCAAAGTACTCAGTGCAGGGTCTGACACATTGGAAATACTTGGTAAACAGTAGCTCATAAATTTGATGGCCCAAAGCAACCATTCATTTTAAGGTATAATGGGTTATTTTTCCAACAAATGCTTTCTCCAGGAGCTAACAGTATAAATAGCCTCAAGACACAATGGGACCATAGTCCTAGCCTTAGAGACAAGGGACATCTTGTCAGCTTGCTTTCCTCTCTCATGCTTAAACTCATGCCTACACTTTATTCTCATTACTAGTTGCTATGCTCCTAAAGAGCTCTGAACTTGGCATCAGGCAGGCTGTTCTAGGGACGCTCAGTCGGTTAAGAATCTGCTTTCAGTTCAGGTCATGATCCCAGGGTCCTGGAATCAAGTCCCACATCGGGCTCCTTGCTCAGCAGGGAGCCTGCTTCTCCCCTTGCCTGCTGCTCCCCTTGCTCATGCTCTCTCACTCTATGACAAATAAATAAAATCTTAAAAAATTTTAAAAAGCAGGCTGTTCTAAAAGAGCAGAGCCTCTTTTAGAATAGAGGTTCCATTACAAATCTCAGGAACCTCAAAATCAGTTCCTCACCTATAAAATGGGAATGCCAATTTCCACTTTACAGGGTTTATAGAAGGATTCAAGAAAATCCCATCAGGGAAAACCTGTCACACTGTTCCTAGTAATAGGCATTCCGTTAACTGAGCAATATGAGTCTCCTCACCTCAGAAGAGAAGTACCCTGTAGATAATGGTGAAGGGCTCAGCTGTGTCCTGAGGGACACACATGCCTTTATTTTTTTATGGTTAGCATTTTTTAACACTTAACATGAGATCCACCCTCAACAAAATTTTAGGTGCACAATTATAGTAATGCAAACTACAGGCACAAGGTGGCACAGCAGATTCTAGAACTCAACCATCTTGCATAACCATTACCAACTCCCCATTTCCTCCTCTCCCTCCCTCCTCTCCAGCCCCTGACAACCACCAACCCACTTTCTGCTTCTGTATGTTTGACTGTTTTATATGTCTGTACAAGTGATGTCACACGATGTTCATCTTTCTGTGAGTAGCTTCTTTCTCTTAGCATAGTGCCTTCAACGGTCAGCCATGTTTTGAATATGGCAGGATTTCCTTCTTTTGTGATGTTGAATAATGTACAGTCTTTTAGAGAGTGATGACAGAGAAATTAGCATTTTCATATTTAATAATTTTGACTTAAAATTGTACATATAATTTATGCTAACTAGAAAACTTAGAAAATTCAAATAAACCCCAAAAAGGGAGAAAGGAAAACCACCCATAATTTTGACAGCAGAGATCTTTAGATACCTTTCAAACATTTTTTTGGTATGCATTATTGTTTTTGAGTAATCATAATGTATATTGCTTTATAACCTACTTTTTGCCCTTAACTATGTTTTGGATCTATTTTTCCACATTGGTAAGTATCTATAACCAACTGCTGCTTACTACAACAGCTGTATAGTATTCCCTTATATAGATGTAGCTTGGACTATAGGTGGTTTCCAGTTTTTTGCTATTGCAAGCAAAAATGTATCCTCAATGCTGAAATAATCATAAGGCAAAGCATTATTAGCTCTGCTGGCTAATTTCTGTCCCTACTCCTGACTCCCTTGCTTGTCCCTATTATAAATAATTAAAACATTTTCCAGTTAAACCTACCTAATTACATATTAATGGTTCCTAAGTCAAAAGATCATTGCTGAGATTAATTACAACAGAGACACTTGTTCACAAAAAAACCCAATCCTTATTTCATATCAGAAACAACACATTAACCTATAGACTGAGTTTCATAGACCATAATGATCTTTTACAACAAACAGATGTCAAACAGGGTCTTCTTTGGCAAGGTGGGAATTACATTATTACTTAATAATCCAGACGGGGGAAATTAGTTCCAAAATAAGGGAATTTGCTTATGAAAGCAGTTTCTAAATTATAAGCGATGTTGCAAAGTGGACAGGCCAAGAGTTTTGGAATCAAACAAAACATTGGCACTGATCTTTATTTACTGTGTGCTCTTAAGCAATTTACTTAACTTCTCTGAGCCCCAGCTCCTTTATGTATAAAATACTTAACATCTACTGCAGATGTTACCCCCTCCTTGACTGTTATAACACAGAGAACAGCTAGAGTGAAGGCTCTCTACCACTTAGAAGAAATTGTCTCTTGGTCCAATTCTATATTTGATAACTCAGGCCAATGCAGTTCTCCATTAATAGGGTGGCCAAAGAATTTACATCCACACTGGGACACTTTTGAGACTTAACTGGGGTGCTATAAATAGTTAGCAGGGACAGCAGGTGCAAACTTGAGCTTCCCCAGGCAGACTGGCAACCCTACTATTAACCAGATAATCACCAGTCTACATGAAGCAAGTAGGAAAATCAGGTCATTTCATTTCAAAGTTCTCTCAGCTGTTCCCCATGTGATCAAGAAAAATTAATTCAATCACAGACTGAGTGTGCACAAAGTTTATATGGCCTGTCCAGAATGACCCTTTGGAACCTTCTCTTTGATTTGTCAGTTCTGTTATCAGTCTTCTCAGAGCTAGGAAAACTTCTTTATTATGGGGAACCCATAAATCTTACTGTGCAATTTTATATGATTTTTGGTATAGTTTTCCATTTATTTGAAATTTTTTTCACATTCATAATATGCCAAGCCCCAGCTTAAAATTATGGGAACTAGGAAGATGGCTGAACCATAGTCTCTGCTTTCAAGAAACCCACAGTTAAGCCAGGGAGACTAACACAGAAGCCATTCATAAAAATGTACCATATGAAAAATTCCAACATGGAGATATGTGCAAAGCACTATGGGACACAGAGAAAAGGGTGATTAATTCTCCCCTAGAAGGCAGAAGTGGTACCACCTGAGACATCTTAAATAATACTTTCTAAGTGAAGAAGTGTGGGGAGTCCCTTCTAGGTGCAAGTTTAAGGAAGTTGGAGTATGGAATGTGTGAGGAACTGCTCAAGACAGTGTGGCCGGAGGCTGCTGTGAAGTAGGGAGAGCGGTTGGCCTGCAAACTCCTCTCTCAGGGTGTTCTACAACCTTCTTCAGCTGTGGAAATCTAAACTGAGCAGTCTTCCAGTTCCTGCTGCCTCTCTAACAAAACTTCCAACGGCCCCAGAACTTCTCAGAAAGCTCCAACACATTGTCTTTGAACTTATTTAACAGTGATGCTACTGTTTCTCAATTTCCTATAGTGTATGTGTGTGTGTGTGAAAGTGATGCCACATGCCCACTGAACGCTACCAGATTTTTGCCACCATTTTGTGTCAATAAGAGCTTTGTGAATAGATTCTACACTCTGACTTTTAAGACACCTATATAAGTGGTTGATTTTTAGAAGACTGTTTCCCTATAGCATTCAAAACAGGCCTATTCATATCAGGAACCATTGTGAGACTGAGACCCACCCTATACTGAGTTTACATCTTTTTAAGTGCTTTTTTTTGTTGTTGTTATCATTTCTGTAGGGTAGGAAAAAAATCAATGTGATTCTAAATAATTCTGACCTCTTTAGAGGCAACAAATGTTGCATTTGATTCAAAACAATCCCCATGTTAAAAAAAAAAAAAAAGCAAGCGAGAAGAAAATGCCCAGTCCACCCATTTGGAGGTGGGATGACTCGAAGGCAGCTCCATCTCAGAGGGGGCCATTACTCACCAACACAGGGAGTGCCCTCATGGAGAGTCGAGCAGGTGTGTCCAGATCATCGGATTTGAGGATAGAGGGAAGGGGTGAGAGGGTGTCCCAGAGTCTTACAAATGGGCCTCCATTAAGTCTCTTGCTTATAAGTGACAGAAACTCAATGCAAACTGGGCCCAAGAAAAGCAATTTTAAAGAATTTATTGGATTTCTTAGTCTAATAAGTCTGGGGTAGGACTGATTAGACCTGAAGGATATTACTGAAAGGTATCTCTTCCTACCTCAGCCTTGTTTTCTTATTTGCTGGCTTCGTTCTCAAGCATGCTCTCCCATCATGCTGACAAAATGGTTGCTCACTGAAAGATTGCTGCCCTGGTTCATATCTTTACAGCTCAGCAGCCCTGGGGGTAAGAGAGGTTCTCTTTGCCAAAGAATTACCAGTGAAATTCTAGGATTGAGTCTCACTCAACTGACGTAGGTCGTGTGTCAATACCTGACCCAATCATCATGGGCAAGGGGTGAAGTAAGCAGAGTGAGGTAACTTATTGTTATTATCCAGGCTGATCATCCTGGATCTTAGATGAGGGGGATGGAGGGTCAGAAGCAGGGAACCCCATCTGGGCCCGGTGGGTTGAGACATAGGGAACAGTGGTTCACCAGTGCTATGGCAATGTCTGTCTTCTTTCCCTAACCTGTTTTCTTCCTAGATACACATTCTAATTCTAGCCTCCTTTACAGTGGGTGTGTCCATGTGACTCAGTTCTAGCTAACTGAAGGTGAGAAGTAATAGGTATCCTTTCTAGGCCCATTAAAACCACCCAGCCAACTTTGGAAGCCATGAATAGAAGATGGTAGATGTACAAAATGGAAGGAGCCTGGTCCCTAAATCTCTACCACTTAGAGAAAAGCTGCACCCCAAACAGGAACACACATTGTGTATATTCTATCACATTGAAAACATTAGGGATTTGTTTGTTACAGCAGCTCATATTAACTAACAAAAATGCAAATATCCAAAAAGGGGGGATTCGCAAGCTGAGAGGGCAAAAACAGTTCATGTCTACTACATAGCTTCTTTGTGTTCAGTGCTGGAAATTCCAGACAGCCTGATGGGTCTAATCAGTCAGTAACCATGGCCAAGGAGTCAGAAGACACAGGTTCAAGGCCTGACTCTGCTACTGATAGCTGTCTGGCCCTCGACCTGTCCCTTCTCTCAAACCCTTAGTTTCTTCATCTGTAAAATGGCAATCACAATATCTGCTTGACCACCCGGCTGTGGGAATCAAATATGATTATGTGAGTTAAAGTGGGGTGTAGACTATAAAGTACTGAGCTAGCCTTTACACAAACTGAAAACCACGCTGATAAATTTACCCCATTGGTTAGAGTGAAGCATTAACAAATCCATTGGGCCTCACAGAAAAATATTTTTTCCCATTCAGAACCATAAAGATTAGCACCAGGAAGAAAGACCTGGAGTCAAATATGACAGGATGTATATACATCCTGTCCTAAGGACAGAGACCAGCGCTGCAGTGGCCAGGTCTGCTATAAGGCAAGCTTGAAATCTCCCTCCTTCCTTCCTTCCTTCCTTCTCCTCCACTCATACAAATCCAATCCACTACTCAGAAGAGTGCTTGTTTCTGTTTTTCCAAAGCTGGCCACTCCTCAAGTCTCTTATTCTTTTCTTGAACTAGTGAAATCCAGACCAGTCCACCTTCCTCAGGGCTGCTCCGTGATCCTTCCAAAACGTAATTGTGCCATTTCTTTGGGACCAGAAACCTCTGTTTTTAATACTGAATCCAAGATGCATGGAGCCCCTTCTGGTGTGACTCACCATCAGCTCTCAACCTACACTTTCTAGTCTTACCTGCAGTTCAGACCTTCTCTCCATTCCCTAGGTGTTCCAGCTATTTTCAAGATTTATCTCTGCCTGGGAGTACAGAGGTGCAGGTGACAAATGAAGAGGTCAATTGGGAGTGTCTCTAGAGAAGTAAGAGCTGGAAACCTGAAGCTGGGAGGTCAGTAGGCAGTGCAGGTGGAGAAGAGAAGGCAGGGGAGAGGAGTGGAGAGAAAGAGGGTGAGGAAGGGAGGGAAGGGAGTTTCAGGAAGACCAGTATTTGGGGTAGGACTGTGAGCTATAGGAGGAAGCCACAAGGCAGAAGAAAAGTAAGAAGGTGTTCGTGTGGGGGAGAAGCAGAAGAGGGAAACAACATGGAGCAGAAGGAAAGAGAAAGTGACAAGAGCAAGGGATGGGTCACCAGCGCCAAGTGCCCAGGGGAGGTCAGAGCAACAGGAGTGAGAAGGAGGAAGTCACTCGGTTTAGGCAGGAGTGAGCCACAGAGTGTTCCCAGTGGAACAGCTTAGGTGGGAGCCCATCTCTAAGTGGGTTCAGGAAAGAGGAAGAGGGTGAGAAAAGGAGGCAGTGGGAGGAGCCAAGCCTTTGGTGAAGCAAGGCTTGAAGTAACTTGAGCCAGCTCCCTAAGAGGTAACCCATTCCGCCTGGTCCCTGGTGGTGGGGAGCTACTCTCTGCATCACCAACAGAGATTTCAGCGGCCACCACCTGTTCCCAGTGGCCCCTCCAGGCTGCTATAACGTGAGCCAGCTTTCAACACGGCTTGAAAGCAACCGAACAACAGGTGCTGAAATCCCGTCTACTTCTGAGCTCCCCACTTCACTCACCTGGCTCACAAACACCTCCCACCCCTGCTCCTGGGGGCCATGCCCCACAACCTGCCTACAAAGAAGCTGTGCCCAGGGATGACCCTGGAAAGGATGCACACTGAGCACAAGAGTCAAGGGAATCAAAACACGCTTCCTCTAAATAAGCAGCTGGTGACCTTCGGCAAGGCCCATCCCAGCCTCAGTTTCTTCCTGTGTCAAATAACAACAGTCCTTACTCCAGAGGGCAGGTGTGAGATCAAATCAGAAACCGGATGTTAAAGCTCAAGGGAAATTATGAAGCTTTCCGAGAGGGTTCATTATTAACGGTGTTCTGATGATGGAAATGTACATTTGCTGGGAGCTTGTCAAGCATTTCATCCTGAATTCCTCTTTCCCATATCCAAGGCATCAAAAATCCCACCGGCTCGACCTCGCAAACATACCATGAATCTCAGCACCTCACTGCTATCCCTGTAGCCAAACTGGCATCAATGCTCTCTCGGGAAGTTGCAAGAGCTGTGCAGTTGGTCCCAGGCCTTACAACCCTGCCTTCCCTTCCTACTGTCTCTCTTCTCTCAGAGGAGCTGGAGCAGACTTTTTCCAAATGCAGCTACATCATGTCAGCCTCCCCTCAAAACCCTACGGTGGCTTCTCCCTGCGTGTACAAAACAGTCCACAGTCCCTGCAGTGCCCTTCCTCCTGCTGCCCAGCCGCTTCTAGCTGCGCCCTGAGCACGCCACACTTGTCCCCACTCCAGGGCGTCTGCTCTGAGCTATGACTCACTCCCTTATTTAATTCAGGTCTTTGCTCCAACAGCAGCTCCCTGGGGCGGTCTCCTGGCTATTCTCTTTCAAAGGGTCCCCTTCCAGCACCCAGTCCTAACCCCACTTCTGCTCGCACTCTTTGTACCCTTACCTGGTTGCATCTGCCTTTGTAAAAGACTGAACCCCTGTTCCTGTGGGTTTGTTTACAACCCACCCACCCCCACCTCCCGCCCAACCCCCCATCCCATCAGTTGCAAGTTTTGTTAGGACAAGGGCTTGTCTCTGTCTTGTGATCCTCAACACCTAGAAATAGGGTCTAACAGATGATAGGCCTTTAATGCATATCTGCTGCATGAAAGAAAGAATGAATGAATGTTCTTCCCATGTCATCTGGGTCAGCAGTGTCCTGAATTCCGTCCAGCCCACTCTGCAGAGCTCCGCTCCACATCCAGACAGATGGCTTCTGCTAAGCCCATGACACTGGCAACCTTGACTTGTTGAAAGGGATGGGAAAGAGCAAGTTGATTAATTTGATCCATGGAATGGTTTTTACCAGTATTGGTTTAACCTTTTGTGTGACAATGAAAGGTGTGATCTTTTCCTTATTATCTTTTTCTTTTTTAGGACTTTATTTTTTAGAGTAGTTTTAGGTTTCCAGCAAAACTGAGAGTAAGGAGCAGAGATTCCCCCTAGTTCCGTGGCCCCCACACATGCAACAGCCTCCTCCAACATCAGCAGCCCCTGCCAGAGTGGTACACTCATCACAGTTGATGAACTTATGCAGACACATTATAAACACCCAAAGTCCATCGTTTACGTTAGGGTTCACTCTTGGTGGTGCTCATTCTGTGAGTTTGGATGGATGCAGAATGCCATGCATCCACCATGATGGCCTCATACACAGTTCTTCCACTACCCCAAAAAGCCTGCCAGCCACTATTCATCCCTCCCACCCACTGGACCCCCAGCAACCCCCGGTCTTTTCCTTTTCTCCATAGTTTTGCCTTCTCCACTCTAGTAAGAAGTGGAAACATTCTTGTAAAACAGTCCAACAACACAGTTCTATAGATAGTAAGTGATAAAAGCTCCTTCCCTTCACCTGCACTCTTCCCATCCCACTTCCCATCCCCCACCAGAAAAGACTGTTGATGGTTTGATGTGTTTCCTTCAGGACCTTTTCTATCTATTGACACACACATAAATCTCCCTTTCTAAAAATGGATCACATTGTGTATTATGCTGCAATGTACTCTTTGACTTAGCAATACATCTAGATCTTTCCATGTCAGTTCATCTAGGTCGTCTGCATCCTTTTTAGTGGCTGCTTGGTATTCCCTAGTATGGATATAACTGTACTGTATTTAATGTTCTGTGAAACGTGTAGGCCAGCTCCTATTTTTGGCTATTCCAAATGCGACAACCAACATCCCAGTACATACAGTATAGTACACATATGTATTTCTGTAGAAGAGATACCAGATACCTAAAAGACAGAAGGCCATTCTCAATGACATGCATGAACGCTTAAAAATGGAAATAATTATACCATGGAATAATCTTTTATTAAGATAACAATAACACCATTTCTCAAAGACTGAACATAAAATATGATCAGGGAGGAAGAATTACCATTTATCAGGGCCCTTGGAATGCCTGACCACTCTACAGGGTGGGTATTATTGCTGTCTGATGGAAGTGAGGAAGCCGGGGCCCAGGGAGGTGACCTACCATGCCCGAAGTCCCCCAGTGACTGAGTGGCAGAGCTGAGACCCACACACAGTCCTGTTTCCCAAGTGCATTGTCTTTCCCACACACTGTGGGGTTTTCTCTTCACCCTCCTTTCCCTGCTCAATATAAAGGAGCAAATTTTGCTTATGAAACTTGCTAATCGGCAAGCACATATTCCAAGTTGCTGATCGTGGCACCTAGAAACCAGCTTCCTGCTTTATTTTGCTCATCACAGGAACCAAAAGGACCATCCAAAGGGTGTGTGCCTTCACAGAAAATCCCCTCCAGGTCCTTCCCCAGGAGGGAGGAGAAAGGCTCTTTTGTGAGACTGTCTCAACCTAGGGAAACCCATTCACAATTGTCCCAGTTTTGATGGGTCCATGCCTGGGGCTTCTTGTAGCTCCGCCCCATCCTGAGGACTGAGGAAACAGATCCCTCACAACCCATGCGCAGAGCCAAAGGAAGCACTTTCTTGGTAACAAAGGAGGCTCCAAGATGTCTTGATAGCTTTGCTCTCAAATGGCAAAAGAAAGCCAGAAAAGGCAAGGAGGCCAAACGTGCACCCATGAAGACATCCACTGTCAGGCATCTGGGGACCAGAGTAGTGTAAAGGGAAAAGCTGAGAAGTGGCCTAATATGCAGAAACAGAGGTCATGAGTCAGACGGTCCCAACAGTCCCAGCAGGACAGGGTTGGAAGAAGCCTGGAAGGTCTGCCAGTCTAGCTGCACAGCCAAGCCATGGGCACCTCCTGCAGGTTTCCTGCCGAGGGTCAGGCCCCCCAGCTCTTGCCCTGCTCACTTCCACGGAGCACATCACTGCCCCCAAACACCAGGGTCCACCTGCGCACATGTCTGCCTGTCAGAGAGCTCTTCCTTCTAGCATTTGGAAACCTTCTTCCCCTTTCCTTCCACCCACTGGTCCTAAGTCTACCCTCCCCCCAAGACCCCAGAGAACGAGTCCAGTCCTGCCTCCCTGAGACGGCCCTTCCAGCCCTGAGAAATGCCCAAATTCCCCAGCGGCTGTGAAACCTTCACAGCAGGTCTGAAGGGGGCTGCAGGATAGAAGCTTTCTCTTCTTAACAAACAGGTCTAGCCTTTCTGGTTAGGAGAGCTGTCTGGACAAAGAAAACCAATCCCGCTTGTCTTTTGAATCTGCAGCCGGATGGGAAGGGAACAATAGCCCTGGGAGAAGTGGGGGGAGGACCTGACTCTTCACATCTTAATGAAGGTGTGAACTTTGAAGCTTTATTATGAGCACTTGAAAGCCTACCCCTGGTTAAGCTCCTTTCAGCTGCTCACAGTCACCCTGGATAATGAGGCCGCAGCTGTGTGGGAAGCGCTGGGGCAGGAGAAGGGGAGGACCAGGGTTATCTGGAGGCAGGAGCCTCACTGGTCCTGGCAGAAAAGCCACCCTTGGCTGCAGGCTCTGCCCCGTGACAGGCCCTGGTGGCTTTCAGGGACAAGGAACTCTCTGTTCAAGCCTAAGGAGAGCAGTAACCCTATTAAGAACAGGAGAAAGGTCTGAAGAGTCCTTTAAATAAAAAAAAACTTCCTAGGTCAAAAAAATAATGACTCACACCTGGATGGTATCTTCCATCCTCATGCCATCTTGATTCACACAAAAGTCTCTGTGAGGCAGAAAGGACGGTGGTTCAAAGAAGTGCCCCTGCATGAGGTCACTTGGCCTGTCAGTGGCAGGTCAGCTGGTTCCAACCCAGATCTTTTCCCACCTCACAACCCACTCTTCCCTGGAAGCTTTTAAATCCAGTCTCAAGGTGTCCACTGAAAGGTCAAATCATGAGCCATATGCAAATATGACAAAATAGTAGTCTAACATTAATCAAGTGCTACCTATGTTCCCAGTACTGGACTTGACCTACTTACAGGCATTATCTTATTTAATCCTCATAACAACCAAACCACCAAACGAGTTATTATTAGTATTATTATTGATGGGGAAACTGAGGCATGGAGAGAGGAAGCAACTGATCCAAGGTCCTACAGCCAGCAAGTGGCCAGGCCATAAATCTCAATTCAAGCGGTTTAGAAGCTTATTTCGTATGTCCCCATTGTAACTGTAATACCTGTTTATTATAGAAACTGGGGACATCTATAGAAAAAAAAATCCAAACATGAGTGCTATATTTACATCCTGGCTTTACGCACTTGTGTTTTACATGTATTCATTCAAGACAAATTTATTGAGCATCTCCTGTATGCCAAGCACCATTCTGAGTACTGGGGATCCAAAGGTGAACACGACCAGAGGGTCCCTCTCTTCAAGTGATTGACCCCTGGGAGCACCTGCCTGGGTATTTCAGTGACCGTGATCATCTGCCTGGTGCATGGGCCTCCTGCATCAGCACTCTCTCACGCAGAGTGCCAGATGGTTATAGTCAGTGCATATACAGTCACAGTGTAAAGAAGCTGTAAAGTTTATTTGAATGCTCACGTTACTCCCACCCAGTATCTATGTGCTCTGTACCTTTATGCTAATGGCCAACATGACAGCAAATAATGAAAGTGCTGGATTTTTCCCACTCCTGGTCTCAGTCTCCAGAGAGATAGAAAGTTACTCTGATGCTCTGAAGGGCATCAAGTGTATTCCAGTCTTGTGATTGCAAGACAGCAATTGGACTATAAGACGTCACCAGTCCCTTGGGCAGAGAGACTCACTGTTTTAACACATGGAGCCAGGCCTGCCCTCCCAGCTGGGGCAGGAGAATGGCTTCCTAAGTATTAAACTCCCATCCTCTAAATAAGCAAACTGAGGCTTGTAGAATAAAAATTCATTTTCCCAAAGTCAGGTCTTTAGAGCCAGGTCAGCTTTGAAAGCCAACAGGTCTAGGGGTTTTCTGTATCTGAGGCACAGGGGCCCTAGTGACCACCCAGAATGGAGGGATCTCCACTGAAGGGATCTGCTCTGTTAGAATCCAGTCAGCAGCTGACCCTTTGGAGTGTTGCTCTCAGATTTTTTTGTTCTCAGGACCCCTTTAACACTCTTAAATATTATTGAGTCTCACCACACACACACACACACACACACACACACACACACACACACATCTACACACAAAGGTAACTATGTTAACTCTGTAAGGCGATAGATGTGTTAATTATCTTAGTAATGATTCCACAATGTATATGTGTATGCATATCAAATCATTACATGGTACACTCTAAGTATATACAATTCTATTTGTCAATCATTCCTCAATAAAGTTAAAAAAGTTATTAAGGACCCCAAAGTGTTTTTGTTTATGTAGATTATATCTATCAATACTTACTGCACTAGAAATTAAAACTAAAGAAGTTTTTTTTAAATGTTTGTCAATTTATGTTACAATAACAATAATAAGTCCATACTGATTAACACATAGCATATGTTTATAAAATAACTATATTTTCAAAACAAGAAGAAACCAGGGAGGGAGAAAAACCATAAGAGACTCTTAATCTCAGGAAACAAACTGAGGGTTGCTGGAGTGGAGGCGGGTGGGAGGGATGGGGCATCTGGGTGTTGGACATTAAGAAGGGTATGTGCTATGGTGAGCGCTGTGAATTGTGTAAGACTGATGAATCACAGATCTGTACCCCTGAAACAAATAATAAGTTATATGTTAATAAAAAGAAAAAAATAACTATATTTTCTAAAACTAAAGAATTTAGTGAGAAGGATGGCTTTGTTTTACATTTTTGCAAATCACTTTAATGTCTGTCTTAACAGACAAAAGCTGGCTTCCCATTTCTGCTTCTGCAGTCAATCTGTTGTAATACATTGTTTTGGTGGAAATATATGAAGAAAAATACAGCCTCACACAGATATGTACTTGGGAAAGTGAAAAATATTTTAAGAGTTTTTTTTTCAGGTAATTGTTGTTATTCTTCATTGGTACTTCACCAAAACTCAATATAGAGTAGCTTCTTAAAGATGAGTTGCAATGTGGAATCTGAGGGCAAATCAGAGAACTTTTCATACTCAGTAATATTAAAATTCATTAGTCTATGTTGGGTTTTGAATGGTTCTTTCACAGATGAATGTTTTGTAACATCATGCATTGGTCATTTGGAAAATAATGGTTTGCTGAGTTACGGAGATCTTCCAGATGTTGACACATTTCATTATAATAGCCTCTGGAAAACCTCACTGTATCTCAGGAAAGAATGAGAATGGGAAAAAGACAATATCTTAGCATTATTATGAAAATAGTTTTAACCTTGGAGATCCCCTGAAAGGTTCTCAGTGACCCCCAGAGGTTCACAGACCACTTTGCAGAACTACTGCTCTGGCATAAGGGACAGTGAAGACCACTGAGAAACCCAGGTATGGGTGGCTGAACTCCAACCCTCTGAAGGCAGGAAATACTGGGAAGCTGAACCTGAGACAGAAGGCCAATCCCTTTGCTGGGAAAAACCAGAGGAAGAGTGCTTGGACAGGTGTTCAAAGGTCATTCCACATGAGCAGCGAAAGATATTTGAGAAGCTGCAGAGGGGCCCAGCAGACCAGATACAGTCACTAGATCCTGGCCAGAGAGTGCATTTAAGCCCCACAGAAGGTACTGATCCTCTCCCTCCTCAGCTAGACAGTGTCAGGGAGTAGAAGGGAATGCCAGCTACATAGAGCTGGCTCAGCAGAGGCCAGGAACAAAGTGTTCAGGGTGGATGCCAGTGAAGGTGAACCTATGTGAAAAGAACACGTCCAAGTCCAATTTTGTCTATCTCTTTGGGGTTGGGATCAAAATAAGAAGAGTCTAGGGGTGCCTGGGGAGCTCTTTGGATTAAGCATCTGACTCTTGATTTCAGCTCAGGTCTTGATCTCAAGGTCGTGAGTTTGAGCCCTGCGTTGGGCTCCTTACAGGGTGTGGAGCCTACTTAAAATAAAAATAAAAATAAAAAATAAGAAGAGTCTAGAAAAAATAGGATCAAGAGATATGGATGCCATGAAAGGAAGAGAGAAAGGATGCTTGGGAGCCAGCAGGCACCCAGATTGCCCTGTCATTTTTGCAGTCCTCTGTGCCACAAGCCAACCCTTCCTGGGAAGGGTCTCTTGTCTTCATTCTCCATCATATCCTCTGTCAGGTTCTCATCACCTTCTTTAACTGGTTTCTCTGCTTTCAGGACCAGCCCTCCAACTTATGCCCAACCCTCAGTCAGAGCTATTTTTCTACAATACACATTTGGTCGTGTCCTCCCCATGCTTAAAACCCATAAGCATTCCTTCTGATTATCCACAGGGTCAAGTCCAAATTCCTTAGGGTGGCACAGAAATCAGGCACCACCTGGCCTCTGTTGTCATTTATGCTCATCCCTTCCTGGTCAACCACCGACTGAACCTCTGTTCAGCCATCAGCACCACCCCTCAAACACATCAGATTCCCCCCCCCCCACCTTTTGCCTCTATATGCATTCTCTCTAGGCTGTGGAGGGCCTTGTCCTCCAACACCAGCTCAGTTACTACTTCCTCCCAAATGGAATTTGACATTTTCTCTACCTTTATACATTATGATCCATGTGCTTTTCTTTTCTTTTCTAAGATTTTATTTATTCTACAGAGAGAGAGAGAGAGAGAACAAGCAGGAAGAGTGGCAGGCAGAGAGAGAGGGAAATGCAGGCTCCTTGCTGAGCAGGGAGCCCGATGTAGGGCCCGACTGAGCCACCCAGGCACCCCTCTTTTTTTTTTAAGATTTATTTATTTGAGAGAGAGAAAGCATGAGCATGCGGGAGGGGCGGAGGGGCAGAGGGAGAGGGAGAGAGAGTCCCAAGCAGACTCCTCACTGAGCACAGGGCCAGATGTGGGGCTGGATCTCATGATCCTCAGATCATGACCTGAGCCAAAACCAAGAGTCCCAATGCTCAACCAACTGCACCACCCATGTCCTTTTCAAGATGTGATAGCCATGAGTGCTGTTCTCTGTCCTCCCCAAAGTCTCTTCTGAGTCCATGGCAGGATTGCATTTCCTGGTTCCCATGTACTTAGATGGAGCCCTGTAACTAGTTCCAATCTGGACAATTGAGTTCTGTGAAGAAGTGAGAGGTAGCACTTCTAGGCCAGAAAATTTAATCCCCAGTGAAAGACTTTTTTAGAGCTTTCTTTCTCTCTGGCAACGGGCGATAGTGGAGATGGCCTGCTCCATCAGCTTGGGTCCCTTAGTGATTCTGATAAGCAGAACTCCCACCCCCACCAACATCTTCCCAGCTCCCTTGCCAACTCGTGATGTATCTATAGTGTATCCTCCGAGATTTGGGGGTTATTTGTTAATGCGGCAGGCCCTAGCCTGACTGAAGTGTGATCAGAAATGGCCAAACCATAAGTCTGTCCTGACTCTGAGCGTTAAACAAGGCTGACCCAATTGGTACCCAGTAAAGGCGAGTGTCAGACCCCTCTGTCCCTAACCCTCAGCCTGTCCTCCAGTGACCCAGAATCTTTTCCATCTGAACTTAGCTCTGTCCATGCTCTCTGCTATCCTCCTGTAACTACCCAGTATATAGACGTCTTGGTTCTGCTTCCTGTTTCTAGTCCCTTCAGCGTAAGCGGTAATGCTAGCCCCTCTGGGTTTGGCCTTCAGGGCCCGCGAGCTGTTGTTTGCTTTTACTGTGTGATATGAAGGAACGTAGACCCTGAAGATATCTATGTCCTAGTGCCCAAATCCTTACGTGGCAAAGAGGCTTTGCAGCGTGGTTAAGGGCACAAACCTTGAAATGGGGATAGTACCCTAGACCATCTGAGTATGCCCAATATCCTCACATGAGTCCTTAAACGTGGACAACTTTCCCAGCTGAATCAGGGAGGAAGATGTGGCTATGGAAGAAGGGTCAGAGAGATGTAACACTGCTGGCTTTGAAGACTGAAATGGGACCATAAGCCAAGGCATATAGGTGTTCTTTGGAAGCTGGAAAAGGCAAGGAAATAGATATTCCTTAGGCCTCCAAAAAGGAACGCAGTCCTGCTGACACTGTGATTTTAGCCAAGTGACATCTGTGTTGGACTTCTGACCCATAGAATTGTAAGATAACAAGTCTGTGTTGTTTTAATTGGTAAAGTTTGTGGTAATTTGTTATAGCAGCAGTAAGAAACAAATACACCGCCATCCTCTTTAGTCTGCTTTGGAAAGCTTTCCTATCTGACAGGGCCAAAGCCTCAGGGACATTCCCAAACTTGCCCGTGAGGTGGGACAGAATGGTAGAACCATGTTGTAAATCAAAGTGCACCTTGCCTGGGAAGTTATGAGTGTGGGGTTTTGTACACTATAGCCCCGGGATAAGAACATAGCCTCTGGAGGCCGGAAGTCCTGCCTTTTTCATACTGAATCTGTCCACTTACCTGGTTTATTCCTGAATCTCTGAAATGTGAAGGTTCTGCTTGTTTTCCTAAATGATCTTCTCTGGCTTTTATTTCCTATGCCCGAGTTCTCCAGAGCCACTGTCCATTTAACCAAGAAATAGAAGAGGAAAGCAAAGGCCAGAGAATCCAGGGTGCCTGCCACATCTGTCTCCTCTCTATTTTCGAGATGGCTGGGGAACTGGGATTAAAGGTGTCAGAGGAAGAGGAACACAGCCAACACAAACATTGGGAGAAAGCCGGATTTGAAATTTGAATGCTAACTCTGATGTATCCTAGCTGTGTGACTTTGGGCTAGTTGCTTAAGTTTTCTGAGCCCCAGTTCCTTCATATGTAAAATTTGGATGGTAATGCTTACTTCCAAGGTTGTTGTAAAGATTAGGCAAGGTCATGTAGAGAATGTTCCCAACAGAGTACCTGGCACACAGGAGGTACACAATCAACAGCATCTAGTATGAGTGGAGCACCAAGGATCGCAGGATAGCAATTTCATGTTGGCCACATACTCTCACCACTAGGGGTCACTCAAGAACCCCTCCATTTCATCCCCAAGGTGGAGACTCCAACCTTTGTTAGACTAAGAACTCAGAAGGACATCATGCTAGGGGATGAAGTCTTCAGAGTGACAAATGGAAGAAGTTAATGCTTCTCTGTCAAGAGCTAATTCTCAGATCTCTTGTTCTTGGTAGCTTTTCTCTCCTCTCCATGGCTGTCTAGTCAGGTGGACCACAGGCAGTGGTGTGCTAAAGCCTAGACGACTGCTAAATTTGCAGGAATTCTGCAAGCTGGTGGTCAAACAACCATTAGTAAATATTGAATTATATAAATTTGCAAAGAAAACATATTAAAAACAAAAATAGTACTAAAAAATCATTACTTCCTAATTATTTTATAGCATTTTACTATTAGCTATGCTCTTGAGTTATTTATGTCTATCCTATCTTTACAGTGGAAATACTAACTAATGTGCTACCACACATCTCTCTCCAATTCAACATTCAGTGATGTCATGTTGGGAGCTTGAAATCTACCAAGTGGGGGTATTTGCACTACATAAATTGGCAAACACTACGGATCTGGGCTTGACTTATTGTTTTGTTAGTAGTCCAGAGTAGAGGTCAACAAACTACAGTCGACAGGGGCCAAACCCAGCCCACTGCATGTTTTGTACAGCCTACCGTGAGCTTATAGGCTAGCATGATGAGTTGCAAAAAGCAAACTAGGCATCCCCCTCTGCCCCGTGTCCCCCTCTGCTCTCAGCCTTTGCCTCCCTGGCTGGTGGCCACAACTTGCCACTGCCCAGATCCATGCTGGTTGCCCTGACACACTGCTGAGCACTGAGCTGTACAATCTCAGTCTAGGAGTTGGTGGCTTGGAGAGTCATTCTGCCTCTTGTCAGCTGCCCAAGTTAAGAAGGCTAGGCTCTCTAGGAGAAGAGAAGTGTGCATCAGGATCTGGGTGTCACTGGGAGAGAGAGTAAGACTGACCCTGGCAGTCATCATGAGCTGCTGCCCTTCTTTTGGACAGAGTCCTTGTGAAAAAGCATGGCTCCTGTGTTGGAGGACAGCCTCTGCTTGGGAGAAATGTGGTGCTAGGAGTGATAACAGCTGGTTTGTCAGGCTGGAGACCAGCTCAGTCTAGCAGGCAAATATGCTATTATAACCCATTAGTGAGTACTGTAAGATTGAAGCATGTAGGTAACTGGCTGGATCCAAAAGTATGGAGTGAAGGGGTGGGATAACAAAAGGAAAAAGCTCTAAGGGACATGAACACTGAGTTGTCCATGGAGTTCTGCTCTACATCAGTTGGACCAGGCCCAAATGTTCAAAGATGAGTGCTATCTCAGAAGGAAGGTTCCTTTTTCCTCCTTTTTTTTTTTTTTTAATATTTTTCTTTTTTTTTACACAAAGAGAGAGACAGCGAGAGAGGGAACACAAGCAGCGGGAGTGGGAGAGGGAGAAGCAGGCTGCCCGCCAAGTAGGAGTAATGCAGGGCTCAATCCCAGGACCCTGGGATCATGACCTGAGCTGAAGGCAGACGCTTAACGACTGAGCCACCCAGGCGGCCCCTCCTTTTTCCTCTTTGGGGGATAGCACCTTATACTAGAATTTGGCCAAATCCTGGCTTGCCTCATTTCCCAGGATTAATTTTAATGGCCTCCCAGAAAGATTTTCATACCACACTTCTTTGACAGAAAAGTGGGAAGGTTCCCAGCGAGAAATAGAAGTGGATGCCATCCTTCCATCCAATGGTGTGTTGGCCAGGAGAAAGAGACTGGGTGGATCCACATTCCTTCTGAAAGGCCCGGCGTAAACCCTAGGAGACTCAAGAGGTAAGAATCTATCCAGCACCTCCCAGAAAATGAGTACTTCACTTCAGGTCTGTAATATGTTTCGGATTCCACTGCACTTGCCCATGTATTACCACGTTTACCAACTTGACATGGAAGAATGAGCGCAGCTTCTAAGAGTATAGGTTCAAATCCTACCTCCATCACTGAACATGAGACCCCATACAAACCACTCCGTATGTTAGAACCTCATTTTCCTCATCCATAAAATGGAATCCATGATAACTCCCTGAATAGGCAGCTGTGAGGATGAGATGAAAACAGCCTGTGAGGACATACCAGACCCCTACCAAATGGTACCCATGTGTGCTGGAGCCAGCAGGCTCACCATGGCCAATGGTTACAGGTTCTGAAAACTGGCCAGCCAGTGATTAAGCCTTTAGTAGCCTGAACTCATTCACCGTGTTAATATTTACACCATAGAAATTGGGGATTGTCACATATCAAGGCTTTTTCTTTTTGGGGGGAGATTCAGTTTCCCAACACACCATTGTTTTTATTATTTCCCTTCTCTTCCTTATATCCTGGAAAAATCCCTATGAGGTAGTATCATTACCCCTGGTTCACAGATAAGAAAATGAAATTTGGGTTAAATGACCTGCCCAAAGTCAACAGGTCATAAATATCCACTTTTTTGGTCTACAAATCTAGTGCAATCTTCGCTCTACCATAGCAGAGTTAAGTCAATTTTGAGGACACACAAAGCCTCTCTTGGCTTCTGGTATCCTTTTTCCAGCCTTTTCAGAGGATGTGACCTGTCAGGGCCCAGACTTCCCCCTAGACAACTTGGTTTTACCATCACATCAGAAAGCCAAAGCTCTGTGCCTACTACAGATAGATCCTACCTCACCTACAAGGTTTCCCATTTGTTAATTTTACTGTGTATTTATCACTGCATTTCAACAAGCACTTCACCGTCTACATAGCATCTTTAGGCTAAGTGGCTTCAAGGGCTCCAGAAACATTATTTCATTGTCCCTTTACTTCCTAATGAAGAGGGTTGGAGACTAGAGCCCTTATTTCACAACGGGGGGAAAGTGACTTGTCCAAGGTCGCCTGAGAAATTGGAGGCAGTGGCAGCCAGCCATCCTTTCTCTCCTGCCTAGGCTGCTCCACCCACAAGCAAAGAGCTGAGTAGCAGCTGCAGCCTCTCTCCTGAAGGAGGAGAAAATGTCAAGGGCTATCAAGACTCTGGCTGCAGGGCACAAACTCATTACCACCTAGGGTTAAGGATAAAAAAAATAAAATCCCCTGCATGATCTACTACTGTCCAGTTATGAGCATCACCCAGCTTTGAAGCAGTTGACATTGTCCACAGTCAAGATTTTAAACCCATTCTGGATGAGGACATGGTTTGCATTTGCTGGCCGTGGGATGATACTAAAGTAGATCTGGGGAAAAAAATGTCATGGAAAGAGAGAGGTTTATGCTGCCAGATTATTCGAACTGACATTATTACTATCATGCCCAGTGATTAAGAAGAAAATAAAGGCAGAGTCCCACTTGCCTAATTTGATTATCTGAGAAGCTCTGTGTTGATTACCAACGTCTGCTTGCAATTGGGGGCAAAGAAGAGGTATCCAACCAGCTAAAAGCTGGCAAATCACACACAGGAGCCTGAGGTCTGTGTAAATGAAATTTAATAATAAATGGGATGCACTCCCAGGTAAAGAGGTAAATAACAGACAGAGAGAGAAAGAGGAGGTTCAGATTATACAGCTGGGAAGGGGATTCCAGCCAACCTGACATATTTGGAGAAATGGTCTGCGTTGAGAGAGGAAGACAGACTCAGGGCAAGAGTAAAGTGAAGGAGGCAGAGGAATGAAAAGGACAGTGAATCAGATATGAAATTCGGTGTTGGTCTCAGGAGAGGTGATTATAAGAACTGTTGCAGGCAGTGTACAAAAGGCTTCTGTGTATAGAGAGAAAAATGTGGCCCAAATAAGAAGGACCCCAGAGCCAAGCAGGGAAAGATTACAAGATGGGGGGCTAGCCTGGCATCTGCTTGTAAGCCACTGACTAGGAAAGAAGGGGGCAGGCTCAGAGTGTGTCCTGTCCCAGCACATTAGGAAAGAACTCACACAGCCAGGGAGCAGTATTGCCTGGGTACCTGACTCCAGGGGTGGCCATGCCATCGCTTAAGGATACTGACAACATGTGCAACTTCCAATCGAATGGCCCAAGCAGAACACTTTGTACTGATGAAGTGGTGCTGATATGAGGGAAAAATGACAGGCTTGAGGTCAGAAGACCAGGCTGTGTCCCTCCTCGTCTGTAAAAGGGGATAACCATATAGTTCGTACTTGGGAGTGGGAGGATGGTGAGGGAAGAAGACAATTTAAAATAAGGGAAAGGAGGTAGCCCTCTAAAGATTAAAACTGTAAAGTCAGCATTTACAGATCAAAAAAGAAATGGGCAAAGTTACATTAAAGTGACAGAAGAAGTACCCAAGCTGAACAAGATTTTGCTTAAAAGTATCAGTATCTCCAAAGAAGGAAATTATGCAACCAATGGGGGCTTGGTGAAAAATGGAAGCACAACAAGGAGGATCGGGGGCAGTGCCCCTTCCAGGCAGTTCCTATGGTGTTTTACCACAGACCTAGAGCATTATGGTCTATGAACAAGAACACACCTACTATGGTTATACTTAGATGAGGCTATTAGATATTCCAACCATCCAACTCTATGCCTTAGTTCCATGCTCAACAGCCAGTCTTCAACTTGGCTTATTCTACTGGGGAACCACTCTGCTAACTTAAAGATTTTTTAAAAAATTTATTTGAGAGAGAGAGTGCACAAGCAGGGAAGAGGGACAGAGGCAGAGGGAAAAGCAGACTCCCCGCTGAGCAGGGAACCCAATGCGGGACTCAATCCCAGGACCCTGGAATCATGACCTGAGCTGAAGGCAGACGTTTAACCCACAGAACCACCCAGGCGTCCCCACTCTGCTAACTTAGTTTCCCCCGCGTCAGGCCTAGAAGAATGTGTTGGCTTTACTTGGAAAGCAAGACCACTATGTTCCCTGAGCTTTTCCCAGGTGAACAGATGGGGGAGGAACCCTGCTGCCTGACCAGTGCTCTCCTACACAGCGGTGAGGTTCTGTTCTGCCAGGAACCTGCGGAGCTCCAAAGGTACAGAGCTGTACCAGACATTGTCCTTGCCTTTGAAGAACCAGTTGATGGAGAAGCCAGGCACACCAATAATAGAATGTGGTAAATGGCAAATAGAGACCTGGAGATAAATGACACTGTGCCTCTACGACCCTCAACTGTAAACTGGGGTAATGGCATAAATGAGCTGATATATGTAAAGCACTCAAAATAGTGCCAGGAACATAGCAAGCTCTCAATAAATGTCAGCCATGAGCAATTACTGGGCACAGTAGCATGTGTCTCCACTCCACCGTACATACAGTGCAGCCTCTTGACTTGGAAATTTTTATTTCTTAATGCCAATTTTACAGCTGTAATGTGCTTTCTCATTATTAGTATTATATGATTACCAGGATATAAACACTATGCTACATGCAAAAGAAAAAAAAAACAGCTTTGTTCAAGACTGAAATAATAATTTATAAAGTAGGGAACAGAAAGATCTTCTAACACATTCATAGGTTATTTTAATACTTTCCAAATAAATGCCAAGGAAGGCAGTGTTTATAAATAGCATTCAAAACAGCCCCCTCCACTTTCTTGGTGAATGTGCACCAGCTTGTCAATGTCCCCATTGTGCAGGGCCCAGAGCTGGATATAATTAAATCCTATTACCCAGGAAAACTTGCAGCCTAGATGGTCTGACACATTTAATGATTTGTTAACTCAATCTGCAAACATAATTGGAATAGCTCTGTGCCTGGGAGATGGGGAAATGAATGTGATGGTACAGCACCATGTCTGCCCTTAAAGGGCTTATAATCCAATGGATGGGCTAGACATGGGAATGGCTAAATGTGATCTCAGGCAGAAATAAATGAACACTAAGTAAATATCCAGCAGCTGGAAGCACCAATCTCCGAACTCTTTGAAGGCAAGGTTTTGCCTATACCCCTTCATCTGCAGAGAAAAGATGCCCTAGTACAATTACTGGAACTCCCAACTCTGAAGTCAGCTCGCCCCGGTATAAATCTCAGCACAGGCTCTTGCCAATTGTATGGTCTTGGTTGCATGAACTGGTTAACTTCTCTAAACCTCAGTTTCCTCATCTTTAAAATAATGATAATTTTAGTAACTATCTCATGGGGATATCTCATTGGGATAATATCTCTCTTATCTCATAATAATAGTAACTAACTCATTAGATGAAGGTTGAGATAATGGGCATAAAACACACATCACAATACCTATTAATAAATTAGTATTAGAATTATTCTGCTCACTTCCCCTAACACCTAGCATAGAGCTAATTCATAGCAGGCACCACTAGGAAATGTTTGCAGAATGGAAAATGCAAGAATAAAATAAATAAAGAGTAAATAAATTATTTAATTAATGAGACATTATTGTGTGGGAATAAAGGTAGAAAAGTAATTCTTCTTGGCTGGGGAAACAAGGAAGTTTCTTAGATGATATAGCATTTGAGAGAGCCCTAAAATCTGGACTATTAAGAGGCCCAAGCCTGCATGGTGTATGTGGAACAGGGTAGATATGCATGGAATGAGGTTGGACGCTTGGGAACAATCTACATACTGTGGAGCTTCTTTCTGGGGAAAGAAGGGCCAGTGGAGATTTTAGTAGAGGGGTTTCATATAATACTTGTTTTTTAAAGTGCCATTCTGTCCATACACAAAGAATGAAGTCATGGGAGAAGAGAGTAGAAGCTGGGAGAACAATGAAGAAGCCAACACAACAGCTCAGGCAACAGACATGGGAGTCTGACCTAGGGCAACGGCAGTGGGAATGGGGATGAGGCAGAGAAAGCTTATGAGAATGGATGGAATGTGAGGGGCAAAAGGGACGGAGCAGCAAACGAAGACTTTGAGGCTTCTCACCTGGCTGATTGACATAGCCATTATTATATAGAGAGATTATTATTAAACCATAGAGAGAAAATGGTGCATAATGGTCAGTTATTTCTTCCGAATCATAATCCTAGATTATCATGGTGGATGAGACCAGCCCCCCCAAACATTCACCATCTGCTGCATCAATTTCACTCATCTGTGTCCTAATTCCAAAGCAGCTTCAGGACATCTCTTACTCTTGGAAAGGTTGGACTCACACTGAATTAAAACCTGCTTTCCCATAATATTCAATCTTTGGTTTCAGTTTGGCTTCTGGAAACACAGATCAAATTTGGACATTCTTCTCTAAGACCAGCTTTTAGATTCAGCCGGCTAAATAAGGATTCCACCTTCGTTTTTCTAATTTGTCCATTGAAACAACAGGAGGTATTTCATCAAATACTTCACTGAAATCAAAATACGCTGTTTGACTCTTTCTACTATACTATTAAACCTGCCACAAGATGTGGAGTTATGTTAGTGCTCACAAACTAGACACTAAAGACCATCAATTTTTGTATAGGTGCCCAAGAATTATTTATTTAATAATGTATCCTAGAATTTTCCTCCAGATCACCAAGTTGACCACCCAAGTTCAACTGTAATGGAAAAAAACTCCTCTGGAATGTCCCAGTGCCCCCATCACTTGAAGGAAAAGCATATGCTACTTTTGTGACCTTGACCACACCAAATGAGATTTACCCAGCAGACATTTGTGTTTGTGGTCTTTCTCATGACATATTCTTTGTATGGCTGGTTGTTTGCCATCACTCAGATTTCAGTTTAAATATCCCTTCCCGATGGAGGCCTTCCCTGGCCTCCCCATCTAGATTCACCCTACTCCCAACACTTTCCCATTACCCTGTTTTCTTGTTTGTGTAGCATTTAAAAACCATCTGCGATGATTTTGTTCATGTGTTTGGTTACCTCCTGAGGACAGGGATGTTGCCTTGTGATGTGTGGTAATCCTAGAACCAAGAATACTGCCTAGCACAGAGCCTGTGCTCTATAAGTTGAACGTGTGTGTGAATGGCCAGTCACTGGCTTAGAAGTCTAACTGCCCAGCCTCCAACATTTTCAGCTTTCACATTCCCCAGGATCACGTTGTTGCTTTCTCCCAAGGTCCCTGTCACATCCACTTTGCCAAGCAATTTTTCCTAGTTGGTCAGAATTAGGTCCAGAACAGAAGTTCCCCAAATCTCTTCCGCTTCTGGCTGAAAAATGAAATTAGCAGCCAAGTCAAGCAAGGCAAAATGGATCAGATGCCCTGTGTGAGGCCAAAGGAAGCTCCCAGCAGTCACTGCCTGCGCACTGTTCCTCACATGGGGAGGTCTCATCCCCCAACTGTCTCCTGCTATCATACACACCCCCGACTTCAAGAAGAGGGTGGGTCTGCTCTGGCCTTGTCACAGCAACCTCACCCTGACTGACTGAACTCCTTCTCTTCCCTGACTCTGGTTCTTGATTCTCGGCTTTAATGACTGACGTTAGACCAAACTCTGACAACAGCTCTAACGGTGAAGTTGCAGTCAATGTATATATGTCATTAGTTGCATGGGTCAGAAACAGCTCAAACTACACAAAAAAAGAAGCGGAGTAACTGAAAGCCAACAGGGAGTCTCATGGGACTATTGTCCCTGTCTCTGTCTCTCCCCATCTCCGGGGCCACATGCTCTTGCATCCCTCCTTTCTGCAGGGCCAAGTCATGTTCCCCTTGCTTAATGACTGGCTTCCTTTCCTTAATTGTGGTTTATTTGTTCTCCCAAAACTTTGACTCACATGTGCTTAGGCTTTGCTTTGTCATATTGCAAACTTCATCTCAAGTCTGTATGACCTTTCAGCTCAAATGCCCACCACTGATTGACTAGCCTGTATCTAGTCTGTTGATTCAATTACTCAATAGAAAAACATCTGAAAGGTCACTAGCCAGCCAATGAATTGTTTTTTTATTTCAGGTGCTTATCTTTGGTTCAATCAGGCCTGGGTTGAGAGGCCATCACATGGTTCACAGGGATGCTCCTCACAAGGGTGGTGAGTGGGATTTCCTAAGGTGAGGGGTATAGGCAAGGGAGAGATTTCAAAGCATTCTCGTATCCTTGCTAAAGTGACTGTTTCTTGCTTGGCCCTGCTTTGTCTCTCCGGATTGGAGCTCAGTTCAAACCTCCACACAATCCTAGACCTGAATCTCTCTCCCCAACAAGGAAGAGGACCCTATCCCTGCAGTAGTTATCAGCCCTTGTTCTGCTCTGAAGCTGGATTTCTGATGCTTCTAGCATCAGCCAAACACTGTTATACACGGGTGCTGATACTCACTGCATTGGATGCAGTTGGTCTCAACCATGGGTGGCACTACCACCACATACGGGGTGTTTGGGTTGATGGGGAGAGCTGCTGCCCTTTCATGGGCAGAGGCCAGGGGTCCTGAACTTCCTGCAGCATGCAGGACAGTCCCTCTCAACAAAGACATGTCCTATCCAAAGTGCCAGCAACGTCTCTATGGAGAAACACAAGTAAATGGACAAATCCACCCAATCATCCACATAGATGTTCAGCATCTTTACTGCCAGCTACCAGGCTTCTCTGAGTAGACAAAGATAAATATATGATAGATATATTTATTTATATATGATAAATATATACGATAAACATAATCCTTATTCTGGAGGCCCTCATGGCCTAAAGGGGAAGAGAGTCCTATAAAAACCATACCAAAAGGGAAAATTAGGAAAAACATGAATTCTAGACTAAAAAAAAAAAAAAAAACTGCTGCCTAAGAAAGGAAATATAATCGTGGTATACTATTTGATTCAGCAGGGAGAGATAGGTAATCAGAATCATGTAAACTCTCTCAATTTAGCAAGAAACGATGATGCAACTATTTGGGGAGGATGAAGAAAATAAGAAGTGGGTGGCTTTTGTATAAGAAAATCAAATCCTCATCCACTACAAAAGGAGGTCAATAGATAATTCCACTAAATTGCAGCATGGCTGTATAAGCACATTATTTAGAAATATGGAGATAAATTTCAAAAGACAACAAGGAGAACTGGATTGGCTGTCTCTGGGGAACAGGGTGATAGGACAGAGGTCAGCTGGTTTTGGGTAATAAGCCTTATAATATTATTTAAATTTTTGATCTAGGTATGTGTATTATCCTTTGACATAAAATTTAATTTTAAAGTTATTACAATATAGGCTATGTAATTATTATGAAGCCTATCTTGGAAGAACGTACAAGATGCTATGCATTTATTCTTAATGTTATAATGTCTGTAATCACTAAAGCTGTGAAAAGGTTTTGCTAGGCTAAGTGTGCAGGTCTGTGGAAACACACCAGCAATCCCCAACATATGGCTCAGGCGTGTTCCAAAGGCTTATATATATTTTCTTAGCACCTCTGTTGGAACATTCTCTGATCAGCCCACCTGGGGCAGAAAGCAGAACCTCCAGAATCCCAGCATTGGCTGCCACTCAGGCTGTGGAGGAAAGGGTAAGCTACAACACATACCAGAGGGGGAGGAATTGGGAGCCTAGGAGAAATCCAAGAAAGAGAGGTTGAGAAGAGAGGAGAGATGGAGAAAAGAGACCCAAGAGGCAGCCTACAAGGACGGGGGTATCTGTGAGACCTCCAGTCCTCTCTAGGGTTTCCCAGTTTCCCCCTTGTAACTGGTCATTTATCTGTCTCCTCCTCCATCTGTAAGATCCTAGCTGGCAAGGCCCACACTCAATCACCTCTGAATCCCCTGCATTTGACAGGGCGTCCTGCCCAGGCTTCCTAAATAGCAGAGACTTCTTAAGCATTTATCCCTGATAGGTACTGTTCTAATATATGAGCATGAATGAACATATAATACAGATGCTATCTCCATATACAAGCACATTAAGTCTTGACACACACCCAGTGAGGTAGGCATTATTAAGTTCATTCAACAGAGGAAGAAACTAAAGCCCTCAGAAGTTCAGGAACTCTAATGGAAACATATTAAGCTCATCTGAAATCCTAGCTCTTTTTTTTCTTCTTTGTTTCCTTTTCTAATTGGAGTATAGTTGACAAACAATGTTACATTAGTTTCAGGTATATAACATAGCTGTATGTTATGTTGTGTTCACCACAAACAGCAGCTACCATCTGTCACCATACATTGCTATAACAATACCACTGATTATATGAAATCCTAGCTCTTAATCAAATATGACCCCCCTTTTTGGGAAACTGCCACACCAATATAGTTCCTTTTTTCTAGTTCTAAAAATGCAATGGAGGGGAAACAGAAAAAAAAAGAGAGAGCTAATACTTATTAAGCTATTTTTTTATGTGCCAAGCACTTTGCACATGCTAATTGAAACCTTACAATGATCACTTTAAGCAAGTGTTATTTATTTCTGTTTTGCTCATGAAGAAATTGAGGGTCAAAGAAATGAATGAGATTTTCCCAGAATCCTATTAGTTGCAAAAGTAAAATTTGAGCCCAAGTCTGTCTGATGACCATGGTTTCCAAGGTAGCCAGCCCCCTGGGTATCCTAGTGGCAAGTCAGGCCAACCTTGCTAAGCCAATGCTGGGTGATCTCAATGCTGGTGATGTTGGCTTGGGAGGGCCAATATTTGGGGAATCTCTTCTTACCTGTGATTCACAGTCTCTGCACATCAGTGGGGATCACCTCAGCATTTAAGGTGTTTCTTCTGAATGTTATGCAGTTCTGGGCAGTGAGGACCATCTCTGAACCTTTGGAACCCTGGTGTTCTGCAGGCTGGATGAGGTGTCAGCTGCCAAAAAAGCAGCACAGTGGCCATTTCCTGGTTCATAGAAACATGTTAAGCTAATGGTTGGAAAATTTTCAAGTTTTTTTCTTTTACCAATGGCACCTGTTAGTGCTTGTCTGTGCTAGAATCCGGTAGTGAATGATGTCTTATATACTTAGCTATTTTAAATTTCATATATCAATATTTCATGGTGTTCCACAAATAGCCCAATTCAAGACATAGATAATGTCAGCCCCATTGCCTCTCCTGTCCATCTCTGCCTGCCCACGGTTCAGGATACATAGTAGCTGTGAAATGAAGACCCTGACTCATAGATTTTCTTTTTTAAAGGAGGAAAACAAAAATCATTGTTACGTCCACATTTCTATGCCCAGCTCTTCCACAATGGGTCCTATCCCTTCCCATGTGCTCAAGGACCTCACTCTTCTCCAACTAATGCCTGTTTTTCAGGTGCTCTTTACAGAAAAACTCTTCAAAGGTGCTGTCCAGGCTCACTGTCACCTCTTCATCTCCTCCCTTTCTCTTAAAGTCACTCTAGTCAGGTTTTAGGTCCCACCACTCTGCTGGAAGAGCTCTTGCAAGATCACCAATGATCTCCACGTTGCAAAATCCCAGGCCAGTCTTTAGTTCTCTTTCTCAAATTCTCAGCTCCTTTTACTCCCTCTTTCTCAAAACACTTTCTTCACTTGGTTTCTAGGACATCTTTCTCTTGTGGTGCTCTTTCTGACTCACTACAGTGTCCTTCACTTGCTGACCCTTGTGCCCCAGAGCTCGGTTCTGGGGATCATTCTATTTTGTATCTATTTCACCCCCCGGATGATAATCTCACCCTACTCTGTGTCTTAAATGCCATCTATCCTCTGACAACCCTCAAATTTATCATTCCAATCAGGACCTCGCTCTGAAATCCAGACTTTTATCTACAACTACTTTCTTGACATCTTCTCTTGGATGTTCAAATGGCACCTTAGACCTAACAACTCCAAAACCAAACCCTTGGTTTCCCCATTTAAAACATTTTTCCCAGGTTTCTGCCCATTTTGGAAATGGGGACTCAATCCTTCCCAGTGTTCAAACTGGGAAGCATCCTGGGCACCTCCTTCTCTCACTTCCCACACATCAGCCAATCCTGTGAGCTCTACCTTCAAAATGTGTCCCATATCTGACAACCTTGTATCACATCCCTGGCATCTTACCCAGTCAGAGCCACTGTTATCTCCATCTGGATCCTAGCAATAGCTCCTGAGTGATCTCTCTACTTTCACAAGTTCATTCCATTCTTCCCTGCCCCCGGCAGCCAGAGTGATCCTGTTAAAATGTACTTACATCATGTCCTACCTTTGCCTGATACCTTCCACAGGGTTTGCTCCATCGATCCCTGAAATCTCTGTTCAAATGTCATCTAATTAGAGAACCCTTCCCTAACCACCCTATTAAAAATACTAATCTCCATCTACCCACTGTACTCCCTATATCCCTTACTCCACTTTATTTTTCCTCATACATAAGTTCCCCCCACTATCTGAAGGTAAAGCATTCCTATGAAAACCTCTGTAAGCCAAAATGGCATAAAGCAAAGAAGCAATGACCATTAATCTATGTGGAAAAACATTTTTTAAAAGATTTTATTTTAAGTGATCTCTACACCCAACATGAAGCTCCAACTCACAACCCAGAGGTCCAGAGTTGTGTGTGCTCCTTTGACTGAGCCAGCCAGGTGCCCCGATATGGAAAAATGTTTAACATTCCCAGACTCCCCCCCATAACCTCTCTGAGGCTTTTCTGATACTTTAGGACACATCTTGCTCACGGGTGCACAAAATAAATCAAGAAAAGGCACAGATGTTCACAAGGACAGTTCGAAGCTTTGGTAACTGGATGCTGCGATGCTGAGTGTCTCCCCCGGGAAAGAGCTTGGCGGGGCCACTCCTGCTGCTCAGGGCACGCGCTGCCTCCGTATCGGCTCTCTGCAACGCAAGCACTGAACACTACGTTTGCCTTCCGTTTTCCATAAAAGCAAAAATTCAGATTTCTTTCAGTTAGTGGAAACAGGTACTAACGTAGGTCTTCTGTAAAAGGGAAATGGCGTAACATGAACTTTCCAAAAGTGGGGGATACCTGTGCCTGTTCCAAGTCTATTTTGTTATATATTTGTTGTCTCCCTGTGAGTACTAACGCTTTGCCTTTTCCATTCGCTACCTTATCCCTAGCACCTAGAACAGTGCCTGACTCAAAGTAGGCCTATAAATTCTTGTTGAACAAATGAAGGACCTCACTCAGTACAAGAAGGAAAATAGAAGCATGAATGCGGAGCAGGGCGTGATCCTCTGGAGAGGAAGAGCTAGTTGGAGCAGCCTCTTTGGACAACATGATATGATGAGATTTCTAGCACAAGTTTGAGAACTACTGTCCGATAACAAAGTAGGAATCATGCCCGCCGAAGCTTGAACTTCACGCCAGTTCAAGTATCACCACTCACAGGCATTATTTCCTTGGTAAAAGAGTCAAGTGTGACTCCCATCCAAACTTCTTTCACGTGAAAGAGATCCTGACTTCGGGGCTTCTTCTCAGTGCCCAGCAGAAATGAAGGCTGATGGCTGTCTGCACAGGGCAACTTTCCTGTCCCTGGTTCAGCCCACATTAGAAGATGAGCAAGGAAGAAAATGTCCTCAAACATTTAAAGGACACATTTGGCCAAACCAAACCTGCAGGAGGCTTAACGTTGCCGGGGCTGTGTTGTTCCTCCACTGGAACGGATGCGATGGTAGGGCTTTGAGAGAAAGGAGTCCGGCCCAGGCGCAGGGGGGCACTGCCCCGGCTCTGAGAGAAAGCAGGTTAATTTTAGCAGCGGCCACTAGAGGTCTATTCACAGCCAGAAATCAGATGAGCCATCATTCCCGCAGCCTCTTCAGGGCTCCTACCGAGTCTCTTGCCCTAGGGTCTGCCCCCGAGTCGGCTGAGCTCACATCCCAGCTTCCAGTCCCTCTGCTGTGGCCTTTTTATCACCTTCTGTTGGGCACCCTTCCCCCCAAAACCATGGGAGGACCACCCTTAGAAGTGCTGACTGTGGGGAGTCCCTGGTGAGTGGGTGGACAAATGAGGAGGTGGCTCCCGATAAGGAAACATTTCTACATTCAGTAGTAACATTGCAATTACCCAGAGCAGGGCATCTTCCCACTTTGCACAAGAAATATTTCCCCAAAGATCTCCCTAGGAATAGAGAGTTGTTTTCATGCAAAAGAAATGAGTGCTTACAACCTGAAGGGATCCTGCCAGACTCCTGAGTGGTGAACTGATAACTGAATAATCTATCTGTTTGGTAGACGAATGCCTCAGGATTGCTTTATGTGGTTCTCAGGTTTGTTTGTCGGTGAGTTAGAAGTATCAGCCTTGGTTGTGTTAGAGTCCAGTTCTATTTTTTGTGCAGATCCGCTCATTTTTTTATTGAGGTAAAATTTACATAACCTAAAATTCACCATTTTAACCACCTTACCAGCACATTCATGATGTTGCATAACCATCACCACTAATTCCAGAACATTTTAATCATCCCCAAAAGAAATTGTACCCATTAAGCAATCACTCCCTCCTCCCCCTTCCCTCAGGCCTGGCAATCATTCATCTGCTTTCTGTCTCTATGAATTTTATCTATCCTGGGCATTTTATACAATTGGCATCATGTAATGTATGACTTTTTGCATCTGGCTTCTTTCACTTAGCATAACGTTTAAGGTTCTGCCATGTTGTGGCAGGTGTCAGTATTTCCATTTATAGCTGAATAACAGTCCAGTGTATGGACATACCACATATTGTTTATCGCTCACCAGTTGATGGGTATTTGGGTTGTTTCCACCTCTTATCTATTATGAGTAATGCTGCTATGGACATTTTTGTACAAGGCTTTGTTTGAACATCTATTTTCAGTTCTCTTGGCTATATACTAGAGTGGAATGATTGTTCATTTTTGCACTGAGCACCTAGTCTCTACCACGCATAGGAGTACAAAGAGGAATAAGACACGGCCCCTCCCTCCCACCAAGTAAACTCCTTCTATGCTGTTTGCTGTTTATTTGTTCAACAAAGGTACACCAGGCACCGGAAGTACATCGTGGACAAAAGTCACAAAAATCCCAGCTCTTATGGGGCTCACAGACAAGTGAGGAGATAGGAATGAAAGCAAAATAAAAAAAACAGATGAGCAGATAATTTCAGATGAGGGTCGACGGCTATTTCATTTATTTTTATTTATTTATTTGAGAGAGAGAGAAAGCACATGAGGGGGGAGGGTCAGAGGGAGAAGCAGACTCCCTGCTGAGCAGGAAGCCCAATGTGGGACTCGATCCAGGGACTCCAGGATCATGACCTGAGCCCAAGGCAGTCGCTTAACCAACTGAGCCACCCAGGCGCCCTCGATGGCTATTTTAAGTAGCACAAATATTCAGTTGTGTACTGAGTAATTCTCAATTGCCACAAAAACACTTGATAATTAGCATGTCTAAAGCTGCACTCTACATCTTTTTCCCATTCTCTCCCCACTTGACCGGGTTACCTTCCTGGTTTCCCTAACTCTGTGATTGATTTAACCAGTGATTTAAGCCACCATCCTAGAGTCCTCTTCAACTGTCCCTTCTCCCAAATCCCCACGTCTAAGTGGTCCCAATTCTTCTGCATTTCCCCTTCCACATCTTGAGTCAGTCTTCCTTGCTCCGTTACTCTTGCCTCTGCTTGGTTCAGACTGCTACCGTTGCTGGATTTCTGAATGGCTTCCCGTCTCTCCCCTGCAATCAAGTCTTCATGCCAGAATTATCTTTCTACCATGCTGTCCTCCAGTGTAAAATCTTCACTAGTTCCCCATTCCACACAGGGTCAAGTCCAAACTCCATTCTGGCCTAAGAGGACTTCCATCAGCCAGGCCCTGCCTAACCCCAGCCATCTCTCCTGCTGGTCCTCACATCACCTTCTTTCCAGCAGAAATAAAATCCTTGGGGCGCCTGGGTGGCCCAGTTGTTAAGCGTCTGCCTTCGGCTCAGGTCACGGTCCCAGGGTCCTGGGATCGAGCCCTGCATTGGGCTCCCTGCTCAGCAGGAAGCCTGCTTTTCCCTCTCCCACTCCCCCTGCTTGTGTTCCTTCTCTCGCTGTGTCTCTCTATCAAATAACTAAATAAAATCTTAAAAAAGAAAAAAGAAATAAAATCCTTTGCTGTCTTCAGATCATACCGTAGTTGCATGTTGTTCTTCTCCCTCTGACTTGACCTCCCATTCTCACCCACTTCATTCTCTTAGAAGCCGCCCCATCTTTCTCCCCACTGCCACCAGACTGAATTAAATGCAGTGCTGTCTTCTCCAAGCTTAAACTGATTAGCAATTGCTTTTGCTAGTCTGCAAGGGTTGATTCTCTCGAGAGGCCCATGTCTCGTTACTTCTATGTCCCTAGGGCTGAGCACTTTCTACAAGGTATACAATTTAGCCCCTCTGAAACTCAAGTTCCCTTTTGCAAAAAGGAGTCAATACTGCCCACTTTACATGGCTCTTGTGAGGATTAAATGAACAATACTTTATAAAACAAATAAACAAGAAAACAAACAAATAAAAAAATTACCCAGAGCCGGGCTCAGAGAAGGCATTCAAACCTTGTCACTATTTTTGCCCATCACACTGCATCAAGAATTCCCTCCACCATCCAACTGCTGCCTCAAACAGCCTCTCTCCAAGGCCTTTATATTTCCAGCAATGAAAACACCATGCAAATCACTTAGGCTCTAAGCTCTTCTCTTCTCCATTTCTTCGTGTATTCATTTGTTCATAGGGACCTGTTGCATTTTCCTTTCACAATGTTTCTAGCAAAATACCTCCCTGTCCATTTCCAAAGTCACCCCACCCTCCTTTAAAAGCTGATGATGTCAAGTTTGAACTATTTCTTATGATCTCCACTGGTCCCCACTCCTACCCCTGCCCTCTCCAAGGCTCCCTGTACTGCAGTAACCTTCTGAAAAGGCACAATTGCCAATGGTTCCCATTCTATCCATGCACACATAGGGGTGAAATGTGAACTGGCTAATCATATTAAAAACAGTCCAACAGCCATATCAAGAAAGTGTTGTTGATGACTTCCTGAAGCTGGAGGAGTTCTGTTCTTCCATGCCTCTAACCTGTTCAAAGTTTGGTTAATGTTATGAATGAATTACAGAGAAGGGATGTTAACCAAACTGTAAGTGACAAAAAAGTCAGAGGGATTGCAAATATGATAGGCATTTTTTTATAACCTTCTAGAATGTGGAGGGAAAATGAAAAAGCTATTGTAAGAATCCATGAGTTTTCTATTAGGATTCCAAAAATCAACTGCATACATACCAGGCCAGGGTGCTCTTGCTTAAAAATGGCTCATGTGAACAGATGGGGTAATGTGACCGCTGGGGAAAAAAAAAAGGTGAGTCACATAAGCTTGGTATTGCAAACTCCCATTGTTTTTAGCTTCGTGCACAGGATATTAGGAATGTGTGGGACCATATTTGAAGAGGAACATCAACCAATTGCACAGTATCTTTGAATGAGCAATCCAGATAAAGAGGGGTAAAAATACCAACAGTGGAAAATAGACATAACCATTTATTTCCGAATTGTAGATGGAGCCTCAGATGAATCTATGTCACGTCATTATACTAAAGGCCAATTTTGTTCAACGTCAGTAAAAAGCAATCACCTAAAAGACAAATAATGTGAACTATCACTTTGGCCAAAATGGCATCTCAGTCTTGTCCATAAACCACTTCAACTGCTTCTACATTTGGATAAAGTTAAATATTCATTGTTGTTGTTGTTTTCATTTCACCGAAAAACTGGAAATCAACCCTGCTGTCTGACAGACTGTGATAAATAGTGTTTCTAACCAAACAGAGGCAAGGCCACCCTGGGGTTGAAAAAACTACTTCTGAGAGATTGTTGCTTTCTTCTTTTTTTTTTTAATTTTTAATTTTTTAAAAGATTTTATTTATTTGACAGAGAGAGACACAGCAAGAGAGGGAACACAAGCAGGGGGAGTGGGAGAGGGAGAAGCAGGCTTCCCACCGAGCAGGGAGCCCGATGCGGGGCTCAATCCCAGGACCCTGGGATCATGACCTGAGCCGAAGGCAGACGCTTAATGACTGAGCCACCCAGGCGCCCCAGATTGTTGCTTTCTTACCCAGTCCTGTTTTGCTCTTTCTAATTCCCGAGGAAGGATTTCTGAGATACCAAGTTGCCAACTTACCCTCAGTTCCTAACAGCATCCAACATAAAACTGGTTCCTGTCTCTCTAGTCTTTCCTTAGAATCACCCAAATCCTTTAATAAACCCTCCAATGCTCTCATATCAAGGCACCATGTATTCTCCCGTACTGCAGCAAGCTAAATAAACCTACACTTGTTTAACTATAGATATGTTCTTGGAGGTCTCTGACTGGTGGACTTTGATACAACAAATATTTGTTGAGCACCTTTTAAGTGTTAGGTACTACACTAGGCAGTGGAGGAAAGCAAAGAGTTGATTATCGATGAGAAAGTAGAGGAAACTGGGTCAATGCCAGAGCTACTGATGATAAGAAGAGGAAAAAAAGAAATCAGGAAATAAGCCAGAGCAGCAGAAGTTGGACTGACTGTGTACCAGGGTCCCTGGTCTGCCCCTATCTCCCACCGGGGGTCCCTGCTGAACAGACACTGTCAGACTCTGCACCAGGTGGCACAGAATAAGGGTGGGCACCAGCCCCCCACAGGGCCTGGCCTGTAGACTAGGAGCCCAGTATTTGTGTGGCCTTGCTCAAAGAAGGCAAGTTAGGCCAATTATATTCTTATTTCAGGATGCTGAGCTAAAATTCACATAGGCCAGTTCCAGCTGGCAATGAAGTCAAAAGAATTTTCAAGAATTACCCCATTGTATAGGGAACTGGGTGGCCATTACGGACCATCTGCTACTAAGCCAGGAAGAAACTGACAGTAGACAGGTGAGACTAGAGGTCATGAGCAGAGGGCAGCCGGGTTGTCTTAAGTGAGGCCTTGAAGTCATCAAGAGATAAAGCGGCCCTTTTGTGTGATGATATCCCCATTCAAGTCCCCATGAAGCCTGGAGGAACTTAGGTTCCTGTCTTGGATTCTCATGAACCTTTCTTTGCAATTGATGCCCCTCTTGTTAAGCTAGCTTTATTACTACAATTAGAGCACTAACCAGGACAGGAAAGAAGGAACAGGGGATCCTTAAACAACATCCCAAGACTAGTAACCCAGAAAGCAAAAAGGCAAATGAAGGGAATCAGAGTTCACACAGTGGCTTCTGAGTTCAGCATGGGAACAGACAAGGAGAGGAAAATATGATGAAGGGGTGTGTGTATGTATAAAGAGATGTATGTATGTAAAGAGATTTATAAATGTATTTAAAGAGATTTATTATAAGCAATTGACTCACATGATTACAGAGGCTGACAAGTCCCAAGATCTGCAGGGTGGGCTGCCAAGCTGGAGACCCAGGTAAGGCAATGTTTCAGTTCAAGTCCAAAGGCAGGAAGGAAGCCAATGTCCCGGTTCAAAGGCACTTAGGCAAAAAGAGTTCTTTCTTAATCAGGGGAAGGTCAGCCTTTTCGTTCTATTTCAGGCTTCGGCTGATTGGATGAGGCCCACTCACATTAGGGAAGGCAATCCGTTTTACTCAGTCTACCAATTCCGATATTATGCTCATCCAGAAACACCCTCACAGACATAGCCAGAATAACGTTTGACCGGCTACCTAGGTGGTCTGTGGCCCAGTCAGGATGACACATAAAACTAGCCAAGGGGTGGGGGGAGGGGGAGGGATGGAACTTCTCTTGCTGGGTTTGCGTTTAGGAAAATTTTATGGTAATTGGGCAAATTTTTTTTTTTTTTTAATGACTTAGGGAGCTGTCCCAACTTTACCTGGGCTCAGCCCTCATCTCTTGCCTGGAAGGAAACAGGGAAAGAACAGAAAGAATGGGATGAAATCCATCCATTCTGGTTCAGCACATGATTCTCCTCGTGGCACAATGAGTACTGCCGTTGCTGCTGGGCTTCCACTGACTCACTCCCATACAAAGAGGGGGGTGGGAAGACACTAGGACTGGAGTTGCCAGGACCTCAAAATTCTGAACCACACGAACCCGGGTCCTTGGTTATTCCTAGATGCGGGCATTGCTAACCCTGAAATTGCTGTTTTGCATCAGACTAAATGTCTTCATAAACAGATGTTTTGCTATTTCAAAAACTCAGACTCTGGCCTCCCGGCTTAGAAAACTACTATTAATTCAGCCTCCGGTTAAGATGCTCACACTCTTTGTGCTTGGGACAAAAGGACTGTGGCACGCTCCTGCCACCTGGTGGCAACATACTGAAAATTGCACAATAGCTTTCACCCTGAAGTTGGGATTTGGGCAAAACCCAAGACAGGAAGGACATGCTTTGGGACTTGCATTAGAGAAACCGATTTATAGGTCAATAGAACAATAAACCTGGGAGGGAACTGAGTGATTACTGAGTCCAACTACCACAATTCCAGATGACGAAAAGGCAGAGAGATACTTTATGACTCACTCAAAGATACATAGGCAATAAGGGACCAGAGCCACCTCATTGTCTCTAATCAAGGGTCATTTCCCCTCCAACCCAACTCTAAAAAAATAACTATTTTTTTTTATTTGAGGCAACTGAAGACTTGAATAAGTGGCAGAATGGTGAGCAATTAAATATAATTTATAAAGCAAGCAAAGGGGACAAATTTCTGTTATGATACCTCTTTTGTAAAGAGCACTGGTCTTTGTAAAGAGACTATCTTTTCAGAAGTGACAAAATGGTGCCAGGATTTAATTCTGAGCTTGCTTTTTCAGTTTAAATGAACAGAGATGGGGGCGCCTGGGTGGCTCAACCAGTTGAATGTCCCACTCCTGGTTTTGGCTCCAGTTGTGATCTCTCAGGGTCTTGGGGTCGAGCCCCCTGTCTGGCTCCACACTCAGTGTGGTGTCTGCTTGGGATTCTCTCTCCCTCTCCCTCTGCCCCTCTCATTCATGCACACACTCTCTCTCTCTCTCTGTAGAATAATAGGTAAATAAATCTTTACAATAAACAAACAAACAAACAGAGATGGATGTGTATCAGGAAAATCAAGTGAGTGTTTGCTTCTCTCTACAGGAATGGGGTCTTAATTTTTCATTTATGCCTGTGTTTATCAAATTTGTATTAAACATCGCTATGTTGTATTAGGTGCTGTACTAGATGCTGGGGATACAGTGAGGAGAAAAATGGATGAGACTTCTGCTCTCGTGGAGCTCACAGTCTGGTCGAGGAAGACAGACAAGTTAACACTCAAGCACCATGCAAGGTAGTAACAAGGATGCTGCACCTGTGGTCAGGGCAAAGGAGGGAGCTAGGACTGCTGTGGGTGGCTGTCAACAGAAGTATAGGCAACTACAGCTGCTGGTCCTGGAGAGGTAGCAGGGTCTGATGGGGGAGCCCAGTTCCAAACGTACTCAGTGTCACATGAGCCAAGAGGAAGGGTAAAATGGTGGCATTGTTAAAACTTAAGAGGCAAGTGAGAGTGGGCATCAGGTAGAAGATCCATATGGTCCAGTATGCCTCCTTGGCTAGGGAGAACTCACCTGTGGAATGCCAAGCACTGGATGTGATTGTCACCAGAAACAGGAGGAAGGGCAGAGGGAGGCAGTAATAGAGGCTGGACCTTTGAGCCCCAGGTCTCGGAGGTGCTGTCAGGACAAGCCTATGTCAGGATTGTCCTCAGGGACTGGCATTAGACTGAACCCACAGGCATGGGGCAGCCAGCACAGATGGCTTCTGGGGTGAGGGTGTTAGTAGGGTCCAGATGGAAACTCTGACCACAATGTTAATTCATGCCTCTGTGGTTTTCTGTTCAGATAAATGTTGGCCTCCTGTGGGTTTAGCTTAAAGCCACTGGCTGTGTGGGGCCAAGGCCCTACTTCCTTGATTTGTTTTAATTTCCAATTCCCTGATAGTGGAATTTAAAAGAAGAGATGATCAAGAGTCCTGGCTACTGGGGAGACACCGTGGTGCTTTAGAGAGCAGTGGAGAACAACACTAGTAGGTCCCCTGGGAGCTGAACTACATCCCAGCCTGGGAAACTCATTCTGCCCTACTCATAATGCAGCACCAGTCTGTGAGGCTTTAGGGAAGGCAGTGAGCCCGCACCCTTTAACGTGTCCAATCCAATGTCTCCGGGGGAAGAATATTGACCCTTCCGTGAGGAAAGTCGTCTTGCAGCAAAGAAAGATGGAAGACGGAGCTTGGTTGATTCAAGGTGCCATGTCTTGTCCATCCGTTGGACTGGGTCCCCCCTGAGGAATTTTCTATACCCCAAATCTGCTCTGGGACATTGAGCTGGGCCCTTTGAAGTGAACTTTGGCCCAACTGGCAAGAGATTTTTTTCCACCCGGGCTTGGTCACAGACCAGTCCTATGACTCCGAGAGAGTTCTCACTCACTGACTCAATCTCAGCTACTCCTGGGATAATTTTTAACACCGAGGAAAAAACTAGTGTCAGGGCCAAAAATAAAAACGTTATGCTAGATATTAAATGTCGTCCAAGAGACAGTAAATTTAATGGCCCCAAAGTGGTTTCAGGCCCCGAGAGAATTTTCTTCTTGAGCATGGGAGAAGCTAAGTGCAGCCTTCCATTTCTGTTCTGCATTCGAAAAGTCATAAATAGTTCACCGTGTGAGTCCTTTTTAAAACCTCCCAGGAGCATCTAAAAATAGCCTCTGGGGGCTCAATGAATATTTCCTCAGGTCCTCCTCTTAATCTTTCAATATTGGTGGTAACCGTTTACTGTTTCTGTCACCCACGGACTTGCACAGACAAAAGCAGCTAGGCTGGAAGGCAGAGGGAGGTAGCTTGTCGGGAGGCTCCCTTGGGAGCTGAAAGCTAGCATTGATTTGATAGATGCACACAGGGATGAGAGATGTCACCTCTCCTTGACTTGGTTTCCCTGCTAGTAAAAGGGGAGAGGTGGGGAACACTCCATCTCCCCAGAGTGTGGCAAGAATCTACCCTTGAGTGGTAAGTTTCTACAGCTTCAGCAAAGCAGGGCCTGCCAGCCGCCAAGTGCTATTATGACAAGTCAAGTCCACACTCATTACTTGCCTTGGCACCGCATGTCACCCCTGCCGTTTCCTATCTTCAGACCAGACTGGGGCTCTCCTGCCAGATTTCCAGCCCAGTGGCATGACCTGAGGCTAACTGTCCATCACGAGCTTGATGGACAAGGGCAGAAATAGCCAAGCCCGACACAGCCACCTGCCTTTTCTTTACAGCTAGTCCTCTGTTTTCTTTATGCTTCACCGCAATGGTTAAACACCGCTTCTCTCCAGCTCTCAGCCCATCTCCTTCAGGAAGGTACCCCTTGCAAACAGACCACCAGCCTGGAGCACTCCTGTCGCCCCAGAAGGAACAGTAGGGCAGCACATACCAGGCAGCCTCTGTGCCCTCCGTCTTCTCTCCAAACACTCCCGACAATGCACAGTGATTAGCTGCGTGCCGGGTCCCCTGACACCCCTTAACCTGGAAAATCAGGCAGACTTTTCGCGACAGCAATCAGCTCCCAGACACATCGAACCGTAATGTGATTACACCATTTACCAAAATGCAAAGAGAGATACTTGAGGCGTTTCTGATTAGGGCTGACATTATCCCTCTAATGGGCCACCGCATTAATCAGAGCTGTTGCTATGACTATGGCAATGGTGGGGAAATAACCCCGGCTTGATTCTGGGCCTACCAAACGCCGCCAAGGAAGAGGTCAGCTTTTGTTAGGGACACAGCAGAACTGCTTCTTCCTGCTCGAGGAGGGCTTTCTATTGAAATCGTACCAGCAGCCAGAAAGAGGGGCCTCTGTTTTCTTTCACTATGTTGGGGTTTTCTGGTTCTATTGCTCAAGATGACTTGATAGCATTGTCCTAGGAGGGATTGGGAGGAGTGGGGGTGGAGGGCATGGAGGCTGATTTGTGGGGCTGTCAGAGCCTTCTGCTTTCCAGAACTGTGTCTTAATTGCCGGTGGCCCCCTGGGAATCATGTGGGGGCATGAGAACCTGCAGGCAAGGGGAGGGATGATCTGTGCACAAACCCAGCTTTTCCCATGGTGTAAACACTCTGGGTTCATGCTGCTCTCTCTCTTCCAGAGCCTCTAAAGCATTTGGCAGAGGCAAGTCCCTACCACACACCCTGTGACAAGGCAGATGGAAAAACAGGCGGGAATGCAATGGATCTGACAGGCCCGTATGGAAAACCCCTCAGCCTCTGCTCAGTGCTACAGGGAACCCAGGAGCGGCAGAGCTGGGCAGAGGAGACAGGCAGTGGGTGCTGGGGACAGAGACGGCGGAATTTTGCTCTGGCTAGTTGGTGGCAAACTGTTCCACGGACGCAAGTCAGCCTTCTCCCAGGCGTAGATACGTGCTGAAAAGGGAGCCTGCAAGGTCAGCGACGTGGCATGGCCCCTTCCCACCCCACAGGCCCAGAGCACTGGAACAGAATCAGGAAATGTGGTTTCCAGTCCAAGTCCTTCTAGAATTTTCTCTGAGCCTTGGTTTTTTTTCATCTTGAGTGGGGGTCAACGAAATCTACTCCGCTGCCTTCACAGGAGAGTAAAATTCAAATTAGTTCATTTAGGGGAAAGTGTCATGTAAACTCTAGAGCACAGATCTTCAAGCTTGGCTGCATTCTGGAGTCACCTACGGAGTTTTTTCAAGTTCCGACACCTGGGCCCCAGTATCCGACATTCGTTTCACTGGTGTGGGGGCAGCCAGGGCACGGGGACTTTGCAGAGCTCCCACATGCAGCCAAGGTGGAGAACCATTGCCCTCAGGTGCTGTGGGGAGCTGTACACCCTTCAAGCCTCATTTTCAAAGCTAACCTATATTTTTTAATAAGGATGAAAATTTTTATAATAAAAGGCTTTTGTGAGGATAAAAGTAGAAAATATGTGAGAGTGCATGAGGTGGCATATCCCAGATTCCTAATTAATGTTTAAAGCTCTCATTAGAGGCCACGTCTCCACTTCAGGGGAAAGAGCCTCGTCCCCAGGGCTGAGACCCCAGCCAGCACCTCACACCTTAGCTGTATGACAACAGGCAAGTCACTGAATAACAGGGGACATCTGCAACACCCATAGTCTTCCACAGACTTGATCTAGCTTAATTATAGCAATCACCTGGTGAGGTGGGCTCAGACCATTGTCACCACCCTCTGAAGCAACATCATAGGTGATTCAGGCAGTCAGTGGTGGAGCTGGGATTTTAGTCCAAATTTGTGTTGTTCTGAAACTGGAGTTCTTTCTACGACCTTCTTGGTTAGAACTGACCTGAGTCAATTTTGTCATTCACCACGTACATGCATGAGGTCTTCGGGCCACAGGTCTCTGTATGTTATAATGAAAGCAGGTGTCAGATAGAATTCTGCCATACAGACTCTCATTTATTAGCAAGCAGGTGCACACACAGGCCTGTGGCTTGCTGTGTGAACTCAATGATATCCTGAATCATTGTCCTTTTAGGTGCCCCAGCAGAGCCTTGCATGAAAGCCTTGCTCAAGGCAGAGGTGACATTTTTAGCCCCAGGATTCAGCTAACCTTGTCGTTGGGTCATGAAAGAAAAATTCTCTGATAATCAGCCCAACAAATACAGGATCCATTTGGAGTCCTAAGCTCACGGCGCTGCTCCGTTGAGCTAACACAGGGAGACTGATCAGAAGGCCACCAGAACGTTTCAGCCCAGGGTTGTCAGAGGCCTTTCCCAATGACTGTGAGGAAGGAGGAGAGGGGTTAGATTATTCACTGAGCCAACCAAACGTGTGGGGGCACTGGATGAGTTTCCTAAGGTTGCTGTCACAAGTAGCACAAATTCGGGGACTTCAAATGGCAGAATAGATTTCCTCACCGTTTTGAAAGCCAGCAGTCCAAGACCAAGTTTTCAGCAGGGCCACGCTCCTGTTGAAGACTCTGGAGAAGGGTCCTTCCTTGCCCATCTCATAGCATCTGGTGGATGCCAGCAACACTCGGCGGTCCCAGGCTTGTAGCTGCATCACTGTCATATCTCTGTGTGTTTGTGTCTCTGTGTGTCCTTTCTTCTTAGGACACCCGTCATATGGAATTAGAGACCCACCCTAATGCAATGTGACCTCCACTTAACTAATTACCTCTGCGAAGGCCCCATTTTCCAATAAGGTCCTATTCTGAGGTTCCAAGACACATCTTGGGGGACACTATTCAACTCAGCATAGGCACCTACATCACGCCAAGTGCTGAGAGAGGACAAAGGTGAATAAAACCGCCCTGCACGTGGGTTGCTCACCTTCCAGTGATGGAGAACAGCAGGTGGGTGAGTGCTCTCTGAGAGCAGTAAACACATATTGCTGGTGCAGCACAAAGGAGGCATCTTTCCCAGCTTTGCAGGGTCGTAGAGGTGACCGCTAAAGACCTGGCAGGAGGCAGCCGGGGGGAAGAGGCTGGGAGGGCGGTGCGGGCAGCGGGAGGGACGTGGAGGCCCAAGGGTCTGGTCATAAAGGCAGCAGGACTAGTTCATGGAGACAGGAATGTGGGTGCCAACATGGGTGAGAGGTGACCGATGAAGCCAAACTGTTGGGCAGGGGCAGGTCAGGAAGGGCCTCATGGGCCAGTCTAAGTCAGAATCGAACACTCTGAGCTCAGGAAGCCAGCGTCATATTTTAAGCAAGGGAGAAATGTAGTCATATTTGCACATGAGGACAATCACTGTGGGGCAAGGAAAAGAATACATTGGAAAGGTTAAGATTGGAAATGGGAATTTGACACAAGGAAGGACAAGGTTCTGCCTCTGGCAGCAACCATGGAGATACGAAGAAAAGAGAACTGGTTTAATATTTATTCAGAAGACAAAATCAGCAGAACTTGCTGATAAATGGAATGTTGGGTGTAAAAAAGATGGAGGTGGCAATGGCATCCCAGGTGTTCTGTTTTGGTTTTTTGTTTTGTTTTTATTTCAGTTCTTGAGGTCATCCTCGAACTATTTGGGAATGGACCAAGGATTGGATCCTGGAGAACTTCCACATTTAAGGAGCAGGAGGAGAAACCCAGCTAGAAAAGGATTCAGAGAATAAAATAGTCGAGTGACAGGAAAGCCGGAAGTACGCTTGGGGAGCATCAAGCAGAGGGCCGCGGGGACCCAGCCGGAGCTGGTGCCCGTGGGGCAGGACTTGCCGAGGGATGGCACTGGGGAAGAAAAGACACCAGGAAGTTCAGAGACCCAGGCAGGGGGGTGCGGTGGGCACCAGGACCAAAGAGCTTCATATTGGGGGACTCGGCCAAGTCTTGGTGTCCCCAGAACAATGGCATCAGGGCAATTCATTCATTTGGTTAGTTCACTAGGCTGACCTGGTTTGCCCAGGACTGTTCCAGTTTTAACATTGAACCCCTAGCATCCCAAAAAACCCTTCTGTCCCAGGAAAACCAGGATGGTGGGCCACCCTAGTTAACAAACATTTCCCACGCATCTGCCACATGCCTCACACTGCATTGGATGGTATGGAGGTTAATAACACCAGGCGCAGGCGTTTGCTTGTCCCACAGCCTGGAGGGGAAATAATGGTTTAGAAGTGCTTATAATCAGGGGCATCCTGGTGGCTCAGTCAGTTAAGCATTGGACTCTTGTTTCGGCTCAGGTCATGATCTCAGGGTTGTGAGATTGAGCCCCGCACGGGGCTCCACGTTGGGCGTGCAGCCTGCTTGAGATTCTCTATCTCCCTCTGCCTCTCCTCCCCCACCTCCTCTCCCCCTCCCCTGCTTGCCTGCATCCCACATGTGTGTGCACGCTCTCAAAAAATAAAAAAAAGAGGAAGAAGTGCTTAAAATCTGTCTAAGGGTAGGTTGAGATTCCTCTCTCTCACTGCCAAGGGCAAGTTAAAGAAAGGTGGTTTGGGCCAGAGATAGAAAAACATTCTTAGCAAAATAAGGCTGTGGGGTGAGTTCATAAGAAAGGATGTTAATAGGAGAAATATTAATTTCTTGAATAAACTTGAGAAGGACAGGAATTATGCTTAGTCTGTGATTTTAATCCAATAAAAGCAGTGTGGGTTTTCAAGATAGCTACATTAAAGTGAGGAATAACTTCTCTTACAAAGCTGGGGACAACCAGGGTCAGAAGGAAGGGAAGAAGTCCACACAGGACAAATTGTGTTGGTTTTAGATACTCCAGGAGAGGATCAGTGACAATTCGGAAAGGAAAACTGTCAAATCTTGCCTTTAATCCCCTATATTGGTCTCCTGGTGCTGCAGGGGATAGCAAATGACCACGGTCCAGGTGGCTGAAAACAGCAGGAAGTCATTCCTTCCCAGTTCTGGAGGCCACAAGTTCAAAATCGGTTGTCAGCAGAGCTGTACTCCTTTAGGTCCTGGTGGGGCAGGGGCGAGATTCTCTTCCTTGCCTCTTCCAGCTTCTGGTGGCTCTTGGTGAATCATCTGGGGGTCCTTGGCTTGCAGGTGCATAGATCTCTGCCTCCATACTCACATGGCCTTCTCCCTGTACTCCTTTTTAAGTCCTCCTCTTCTGCCCCCTAATCTCCCCCTGCCTTCCTCTTATAAGGACAGCTGTCATTGGATTTAGGGCCCACCCGGGCAATCAAGATGACTTCATCTCAAGATCCTTAAGTTATAACTCCATTGCAAGAACCCTTTCTCCATATAAGGTCACATTCACAGGTTCCCAGGATTAGGACTTGGACATATCTTTTGGGGGGGGTCACAATTCAACCCACAATACCCTCCTTCACCCTCACCCTCATTAATATAACCCAAGCTCATTTTCCCAACCTGTGTGCTGGTTGGGAGCGACAAGGAGAGCCCCCCAACCCTGACAAAGAGCCCACCCTTCCTAAGCCCCAGATGTACATGAGAATAAAAGCCACTGATAGGGCCTCCCTGTATGGTTGTCTAGTTTGTAAAGTGCACAAAAGCCCTTGGCTAAGGGGCAATTGGGGAGGATACTGAAATACAGCCTGCTCTCTGCAGTCCAAACCATAGGCCTTGTCAGCACTATACCCAATGGGAGAAAGGAACACCTTTTTCTCTCCCACAAAGATGCTGCCCAGGTTCTAAGCACTACGCCCTCTCAAAGGGGCTCCTTTTTCTGATTTGAACAAAGGTGCTGTATAGGACAGGGAAGAACCTGGCCATTGACATGCATTGCTTCAACAATGTTTGCCAATGGCCAATTAGAGGTGATGGTGCCATCTAATTACTAGAATTTTTCAGGACCATGTAAAATCTGCCGGACATTAAGAGAGATTGAAAAGAGACTGGTTATTTTTTCGGAAGCAGTGTCACAAAGGATTTGAAACAAGGGGGAAACTGCAACAGGTTGTTGAGTTAAAGGGAGACAGTCACTAGACACACAGGAAGGGAGAGGGTGATCTGGGGAGGTTTCTAGGCCAGAACAGACTCCATATAAGGACAACCTTATCCTCACCGATTGCCCCCTAAGCAGCGAGGCCTCATCCCTTCTGTGATAGGAAAGGGCAATGTAGCTAGCTTGAGATCTGTTCCCCAAACCTACCTCTGCCTGCCCCATATTCTGTAAGATTCTGAAGTAATCACCAGAACCTCCTGAAGTAAAGACCTGCTTGAACATTTCATTGGGAGCCCATGTACCTTTGTTTTGAAGAAAGCTGAGTGCTGTGGCATCTGAGCCAGACAGAGAAGAGCAGTGACATCTTCACTGTGGCCAACTGTGTGTCTAGCAGCAGATACCCACAGGCAATGGGCCACCTGGAAGAAGAGCAAGACCAATCCCCCACCTCAGTCTGCCCGGAGACCAGTCAGAATCCATCCTGTAGGAGAAGGGGACAGGAAAACAGGAGCTTCTCCTTCCAGTGACACTGCCATCCCTTAATGTGTATAACCCCAGCCTTTTTTTTTTTTTAATTTTAAAATTTTATTTATTTCTTTGAGACAGAAGGAGACGGCACGAGTTGGGGGAAGGGACAGAGGAAAAGAGGGAAGGATACTCCCTGCTAAGCAGGGAGCTGGATGCAGGGCTCCATCCCAGGACCCTGGGATCATGACCTGAGCCAAAGGCAGACGCTTAGCCCACTGAGTCACCCAGGTGTCCCACCCCAAAGCCTTTCTACACCTACAGTTTTACTGGATCCTCACAACAGTGTCCTACAACAAGCCCATTTTACAGGTCTGGTAGATAAGTCTCAGAGAGGTGGTAGTCTTGCTCATAGGGAGGACTCCCTACTCTTGACTGTGTTTTGCCATTCAGAGTAGTGATTTTCCATTCCCAGTCCTTCTGTGTCAGAAATGCTGAGAATCTTAAAGCTAGGTTCTAATCCAGACTCTCCCTTGCAGAGGTCTCGGGACAGGCAACTTAACCCTGCGGAGGTATTTACTCTGTAAATAAAAAGGAATAACAATTATCTTCCCCATGATGTCACTCTGGAATAGCCAATAAAAAATGATTAAAAAGCAAATGCCAACAATTGAAATCAAATACATAAGAGAGTAAATAGCTGTGCTCTACTAACTTCCCTGGGAATTTAGATATAATTAAAAAAAAAAAAAAGACCAATCCCTGGATATCCATGCAAGTTAGAGGGAGTCATTAGTGAGATGGAAAGAAAAGTGGATTTTCTTGATGGTTTTATTAATAAGAAAAAGAGTCGATGTGTATTGTTTGTCAAAAAAAAAACGAGATTTTCATGAACATACGGCAAATTAATCATTAAGACTCTCTTATGGCTCAGACCCACTTAATATGTTCTCTGTGGTGTGTGTACAACAAACTTGCAAAATTACATTATGGTGGCTATTAAATGATTCATCAGGGTCACTTCCCCAATAGATTTAGAATCTGGTGCTTATTCATGCTTCCCCCTCGGTAAGCTTTAGTATCTTAATTGTGTTTGCCAGTGGCTAATTAAAGGTGATGGTACAAGCTAATTGCTAAAATTTTTCAGAACCATGCAAAGTATTTATTTGGAGAGGAGAGGGAAATTACAGCTCCATCTTTGGCAGCGGAAGGGGTGCACGGCGATTTTAACAAATGGTGTGTCTGCTGTTCCTTAAGAGTTCAGCATCGGTTTACTGCGCAGTGACCGGCTGACAGCGTGGCCCCCCGAGCCAACAGCTATTTTTGCTGCCCGCCCCCGCCCCGCCCCGGGAGCACGCAGAGCAGCTAGGCTGATGCTCTGTGGCTTGAAATTCTCAATGCCTGGGTTTGGTCCATGAGGACTTTTTCTCTCTCATAACCCTTAACCATAGCAAGAGGGGGAAACCATGGGTTTGGCAAACTGAACCAGGCTCCCGGGGGATGTCACAGGCAGGGTAGACCAGAGCAGATGAGCTCCAGGTGATAAGAAAAAGTGCAATCTGGAGGCAAAAGGCTCACTTCAAAGAATAGAGGAAAGTTATCTGACAGCAGGGCACAAAGACAAGAGAGCCAGGAGAGGCACTGTGTAGAAATTCAGGTTGGCAGCCTGAGAAATCTGGCACCAATAACCAAGTCTCAGAGCCTGATGGGGGTCAGGATGGAGACCAGTCCCTAGGGAGGAAGGGAAGAGAAGAATCAAAGCTGGGTCTCAAACACAAGGAGTCCCCTCGCAGCAAGACGGCTGACACCGAATGCTACAGGACAGGAGCGGGATATCTCATTCTTGATCCAGATAGCGCCTCCTACGGCAGCCTTCGCTGTCATGACATTTTTTTTTTTGCATTTTTTTTAAATTTTATTATGTGATGTTAATCACCATACATTACATCTTTAGTTTTTGATGTAGTGTTCCATGATTCATTGTTTGCGTATAACACCCAGTGCTCCATTCAATACGTGCCCTCTTTAATACCCATCACCAGGTTAACCCATCCCCCCCACCCTCCTCCCCTCTAGAACCCTGGTTTGTTTCTCAGAGTCCATCGTCTCTCATGGTTTGTCTCCACCTCCAATTTCCCCCCCTTCGTTTTTCCCTTCCTACTCTCTTCTTTTTTTTTTAACATATAATGTATTATTTGTTTCAGAGGTACAGATCTGTGATTCAACAGTCTTGCACAATTCACAGCGCTCATCATAGCACATAGCCTCCCCAATGTCTGTCACCCAGCCACCCCATCCCTCCCACCCTCCACCACTCAAGCAACCCTCAGTTTGTTTCCTGAGATTAAGAATTCCTCATATCAGTGAGGTCATATGATACATGTCTTTCTCTGATTGACTTATTTCGCTCAGCATAATACCCTCCAGTTCCATCCACGTCATTACAAATGGCAAGATCTCATTCATTTTGTTGGGTCAGACACAGCCAATGCTCTCAGCATCCATTCCCACTCCTAGTATGCCTTCCCCATCAGAGGAGGCTGGAAATCGACATTCCAGCTCCATGGCATGAAGCAGGTCTTATTATTAGCCCCATTTCACATCTGAGGATATTGCAGCTTAAAGGGATTATGTCATGTCCCCAAAGTCGCATGGCTAATAAAGGGTAGGCTCTGCTGCCTGGTTTATTGTGCATGTACTATGCGTCACATGCCAAGCCAAGACCTACACATCAGTTATTTCACACACTCCCCACTATAAAGGCAATGCCAACACCAGGAATTCAGCAGGGGCAGACTTGGCTTAGAAGGATCTCATTAAGAAAGTTTCGTTGTTGGTTTTCTTTTCGATGTTGTTGTCACATCTATAATAATTAAGATTGCCAGATAAAATAGAGAACACCCAGTTAAATTTGAATTTCAGATAAACGATGAATAACTTTTTTAATGTAAGTATGCCCCAGGCAATATTTGAACACGCTTAGACTAAAAAATTATTTGTTGTTTATCTGAAATTCAGATTTACCTGGGTGTCCAGTGTTTATTTGTCAAATCTAACAAGTCTAACAGCAATGAACAAACCCCTTCCAAAGAAACAGGGGGAATGCTGTCCAAAGCCATGATGCAAAAAGAATTTCTAAGCATTGTCTAAGATGCAGAGCCAGGCATTCTTAGGAGAAAGATAATAATAGCAACAATAGTTGCTTTGTTGAACATCTTTCTCCTTGGCAGGTACATTACTTTCATGAAATAACTCACTCTGACCTTACAACAAGCCAATGGCGTAGGTAATAGTGTTATTCCTGTCTGACAGACAACTGGGACAGACAGAAACTTGCCCAAGGACAGACAGCCAGCAAGCCGAGGGGCTGGGATTCCAGCCATGACGGTCAGTTCCCAATACCACACGTTAAACCACTACCCATTCTCATAGACAGCAGGCTCAGTTTGCCAAATTATACAGGGAATATTTGATTCAGGGCTACATAAACATCCTAGATTTCCTCTTCATTTGTTCGTTTTCAGTTACTACCGATCTAGGCCCCGTTTTTCTCCTTAATAGATGCCATACCCATTCTCCCCTGGTCTGACAGCAATCTAACCAAAGCTTGTATTTTTTTTTTAAGATTTTAATTAATTTATTTTTTTGAGAGAGTGGGGAGGAAGGGCAGAGGGAGAGGGAGAAGCAGACTTCTGGCTGAGCAGGGAGCCCGACACTGGGTTTGATCCCAGGACCCTGGGATCATGAGCTGAGCCAAAGGCAGACTGCACTCAACTGACTGAGCCACCCAGGTGCCCCAGAGTTTGTATTTTTAAACTACAATTTTCTTATTTAAAAAGTACTGCAGGGGTGCCTGGGTTGGCTCAGTAAGTTAAGCATCCAACTCGTGATTTCGGCTCAGGTCACAATCTCAGGGTCATGAGATGGAGCTCCGCATTGGGCTCCACGCTCAGCAGCAAGTGTGCTTAAGATTCTATCGCTCCCTGTCCCTGTCCCTCCCCCTGCCCACTCTGATGTGCATGCATGTCTCTCTCTCTCTAAAAAAAATAAATAAAAATAAAAAGTACTGCATGCTAACCTTTTAAAATTTTGGAATACAAAAGATTACAGCAAACTACGGAAAGTATAAAGAAATTTAAAATCACCTTAATTGCCACTTTTTTAACATGCTGTATAGTCTTCAAGTCTTGCTGCAGATGCATATGTTTTCTTCTCACTTGCTCTTCAGACAATATCTGAATCATACCATACACACTGTGTTGTGCTTCATTTACCAATATATTGTGTACATACTTCTTCTCCACAAGGGGTCTTTAAGAATGCTATGGGCTGAATTCTATCCTCCCAACATCTGTATGTTGAAGCCTTAAGCCCCCAGTGTGACTGTGTTTGGAGTAAGGCAGTAATTAGGGCTAAATGAGATCATAAAGGGGGGCCCTAGTCCAGTGGGATTAGTGCCCTTCTGAGAAGAGACACGGGAGAGCAGGCTCGCTCTCTCTGCTTCATAAGGACACAGCAAGAACACAGCCAGCTAGGGGCACCTGGGTGGCTCAGTCGTTAAGCGTCTGCCTTCAGCTCAAGTCATGATCCCAGGGTCCCGGGATCGAGCCCCACATTGGGCTCCCTGCTCCGTGGGAAGTCTGCTTCTCCCTCTCCCACTCCCCCTGCTTGTGTTCCCTCTCTCGCTGTCTTTCTCTCTGTCAAATAAATGAAATCTTTAAAAAAAAAAAAAAAAAGAATGCAGCCAGCTATAACCAAGGAAGAGAGCCCTCCCCAGAAATCAACCCTGCTAGCTCTTCCTAAATCTAGAACTTCCGGCCTCTAGGACTGTTGAAGGAGAAAATGAATTTCTACTGCCTAAGCCACCCAGTCTGTGGTATTTCATTTGGGCAGCCCAAGGTGACAAATACAGGGAACATGAGTTTTTTAGAACTGGAATACTCCATCTGATGCATACACCAAAATTTACTCAACAGATTCCCCATTGCTAACTCTGTAACTTCCTTCCAAGTCTGCACTTTCACAATGAACATCTACTATCCGTAACCTTTCCGGACTTGTTACCTGAGGACAGCTTTCTAGAGGCCGAGTTGCTGGTAGGTGTAGTCCACTGTCCTGGTTTGCCCTGGACCATTCTGGGTTTTGCACTGAAAACCTCAAATCCCAGGAAGCCCTCAAGTCCTGGTAAGCCAAGATGGTTGGTCACAGTATGCCTGGGTCAAAGGCAAGACGTGTTCCATGGCCTTCTCACACCTGCTGCTGGACCATTCACCAGACATGCACTAATTTCCACACCCAGCACACCAGAGATTTCCCTGCTAAGGTATAGTACCTTATCTGGCATTGACATCTACGTGCTTCAGCATAGATAGTGACAAATATGAGGTGTAAATTAAAAGTAATCTATACCCTAGAAACAGTTAATTAATATGTGAAGTACCCTAATCAAGAATCCACATTCCAGAGGTGGCTGGTTAGCATTTGAAAAACCCTAATCAGGAGCCCCCACTCCAACTCCAGCTACAAGCACCGTGACAAGTGCTTGCTTTAAATACCACTATCTGAAGCAGCACATTGAGCTTGTTAATTAGCATAAGGGATATTAGAAATAATGTTTCACTGGCAAAATGTGAGCTATTCAAGAAGCATTCTGCCTTGCAATAACAGAATATTTTGAAAAATCTGGTCTCAAACCTAACACCTTTGGAGTGAGGCTTTAGGTAAAGAATTCTTTTTGATCCCATTACCCCTACATTAATCAGATTACAGAGACGTGGAAAGGGGGGGAGGGACATTTTGGGGTTGTCACAATGACTGGGGGGTAATAGTTGTGAGAAGGATGGCTAACAGAATTCAGTGCCTGGGTCCTGGGTTGCAAAATATCCTATGATACCCAGGGAAGTCCAGCACCCAAAATGCCAGGGATGCCGGAAAGGTTTAGCCAATGATCAGAGCTTTGTGGCATTTTTGCCTCAAAGCAAACCTTTCAGGTTGGAGAACCCCAAGGTCAGAGGGGCCACACTTCAGTGGGCTCACCTGACTGATCTTTGTGTCTATTTTCTGTTATTGTTTTGTTTGTTTGTTATTTTGTTGTTGTGGCTGAATTTGGTTCAAGACTTGCTTGCTTCATAACACATCACCCAGAAGCAAGGTTTTGGGCAAGGAGACCTACTGCCCTCATACACTTCTAATCACTGGAAACCAGGAGCATTCAATAAAAAGAAGCTAATCATTGTAAACAGGCAAATCAGCCTAGGTCAGATCACAACAATGGATATCTTTAAAGTTTGCTTTATTATGTCAAGATCGCTTTCAGCGCTTGCTATTAAATACCAAGAAAAGTGAAATGCAAAGAAAATAAAGCTGGTAAGTTCCTCTGATTTAAAACAAAGCATAAGGCAAAACTGATGCTACTGTTTGCTGAAAACTTTGCCAGATGAATGTGAGCACATATATATGTGCATTCTCCTTGGTTAATCCAGTTATGCATGTGTCCATTTTGTTTTAGTGATAGACCAGCTTTTTTTAAAAGATTTTTTATTTATTCATTTGAGAGAGAGAGCACGCGTGAGCATGAGTGTGAGCATGAGCAGAGGGGAAGAGTCAGAGGGAGAGGGAGAAGCAGACTCCTCGCTGAGCAGAGCTCCATCCCAGGACCCCAGGACCATGACCTGAGCCGAATGCAGACGCTTAACCGACTGAGTCACCCAGGTACCCCATTATGATGGACCAGCTTTAAACTTGATCCTCCAATAGGCATGCTGAAACTCAGGAGCAATACTGCTACTGATAGGAAAAAAGTCCCCCACAAAGAGAGGTCTCCCCATAGCCATCTGGACCACCAAAGAGAGCCAGCAGAGGCTTGTATGGTAGAGGGCAGGTTCTCTACAGTGGCAGATCTCAAACTCTACTGAGCATCAGAATCCCCTGGAGGAATTAAAACACAGATCACTGGGCACTGCCTCTCAAAATTCTGATTCAGGAGGGCGGGCATGAGGCCTGAGAACCTGCATTTCTAACAAGCTCCCAGGCGCTGCTGATGCTTCTGGTCCTTGGACTACATTTTAGGAACCACTGCTCTGGTTCTCAACCTTGGCTGCACATTACAATCACCTGGGGAGCTTTTAAAACAATCAAGACTCAGGCCACACCCCAGAATGATTGTGTCAGAATCTCTGGAGTAGAGCCCAGGCCCCAGATTTTTTTTGATTTCCAAAGTAAAGTCAACATTGAGAACCATGCTTCCAGAAGGAGGCCAGAGTCAAACTATATTCGACTTGGAATTCCCAAGCTGGATAATAACAGTAACAATAACAAAGATGGGGTTTATTAAGTCTGACTGTATGCCAGTTTCTGTCCTAGACCTCCTATAGGCACCATCTAATTAATCTCCACAAAAACCTATGAAATTAGTATTTTTGACCTTTTTATTTTAAACAGATGAAACTCAGGCTCAGAGAGGTCAAGTGACTGTCCAAGATCACTCAGGAAACAAGTGGTGAATTCAAACCCAAGAGGATATGACTCCAAAATCTGTGTTTCTTAATGACTCTGTGATGCTCCCTCCTGTCACCCCTTCAAAGGGGCAGGGAAGAACCAGAGCTACATGAAGGATTTAAAGGGGGGGAAAAAAGCAAACAAGAGGAGGCTGGGGCAGTCTGGAGGTGGTGCTGGTGCCCAGGATGCTACCTTTAACCATCCTTGTGTAGACTGCATAGACAGCGTCCATTTGAAGGGCCCTGGCACACAGCACGTAAAGGGAGAAGGACTGGAGATAGGGATCTTTATGCTTCCTTCCCCACATTCCAGGTCTGGTGGAGACATCTACTTTAAAGGAGGTCTGGGTTGAGAGCATAATGGGGAATTGGCTTAGGGAGAGGAGAGTCGGCACTGGGACCCTGGAAAGCTTCCCGCAGCGTCCAGAGTCTGGGAGCCCTCAGGGATATAAGCCAGCCCTTGCCAACCATAGGAGATGCCCCTCGCATCATACAAGTGGGAGCAAGCTACTCTCCTCTTGAGACTCTTCCTTTACTGCTGGCTACAGTCGTCCATACAACAGACCCGCACACATCTGCATATCAGAGCCCCTTGGAAATGCTTAAGGTGCCAGTGCTCAGGCCCTTACCCCTTGATTCTGATTTCATTGGTCTGCGGTTAGATTGAAGCATCTTTTTTTTTTTTTTTAATGTTCCCCAGGTAATTCTCACTGGGCAGCCGTTTTAAGAGAGTCATAATTTACTTGATCTCAACACAGACAATATGATGTTATTACATTTTTGGATTAAGACAATGGTACTTGACCTGGGCTGCAGGCTGAAGTCACCTGGGAAACTTAAAAAATACCACTGCCTGGATGCCACCTCCAGAGAGTCCGACATATTTGGTTTGGAGCAGCCTCAGCATAGATGGTTTAAAAAGTTCCTTCAGGTGACTCCAATAGATGGTCAAGAATGAGAGTTACTGGATCAAGTTCTAGCCCAGAAACTGATCGTATCTTGAAGTATACAAAATTCAGGAGTGGTCAAATGGCCACCTAATCTAGATTCTTACTCTTCTAATCTAGATTCTTATTCTTCAAGATATTCATTCTTCAAGTGGGAGGTACTACATGTTCTTCTATATCCAATCTCAATCAAAAGCAAATGCTTTGAAAATTAGCATACTGGACATCAAATGAGTTTTTATTAAATAATTTAATTGAATATTAAATTAATGATGAATGTTGCAAACAGGCTCTCAACTGGTGAAATTACGGTGATATTATACTTATACATATATGCCTGTATATATGGGCTATATATACATATATATACATACATACATATATTATATATATATATATATATAGGCTAATAATATTTTAGAGAAACTTCCTACCTTTGCAGGAGGAGGGTGTGAGAATCCAGTGAGGCCTATACCCTTTAATCTTAGGGATATATTATTAGAGATTTATACTAGGCATATACTAGGGATATACTGCTCTAAGCTAAACACCTAAGTAGTCCCATGTTTGGCAATGAATTCTCCAAGATTTCTCTAAGGCCAGCTCTGTGGGTGACAGGAGCCTTGTCTTTACTTCAAATGAACCTTTTTTTTTTATAAAGAAACTTTATTTATTTACTTGACAGAGAGAGACACAGCGAGAGAGGGAACACAAGAAAGGGGAGTGGGAGAGGGAGAAGCAGGCTTCCCACAGAGCAGGGAGCCCGATGCAGGGCTCGATCCTAGAACCCTGGCACCATGACCTGAGCTGAAGGCAGACGCCTAATGACTGAGCCACCCAGACAACCATCAAATGAACCTTTGATGTGAAGTGTAGATTGAGCACCTAAGAGCAGACTTCCTTAAGCTCATGGAACAGATCATATGATTTTTTGTGTGTGTGATGGCTTGCTAATAAGCATTTATTTAGTAAATGTTTGTACACCTAGCAGAATTTGCATATGTCCAAACTCATCACATTGTATACATTAAATATGTGCAGTTTTTTGTGTATCAATTATACCTCAATAAAGCTATAAAAAACTACCTTATAAAGACCCTCTCATCCACTTTTTTAAGAAATAATTTTTTTATCCTTTTTTAAGGAGGGAGGGTCAGAAGGAGAGAATCTTAAGCAGCCTCCATGCCAAGTGCAGAGCCCAACATGGGGCTTGATCCTAGGATCCTGAGATCATAACCTGAGCCAAAATCAAGAGTCAGATGTTTAATCAACCGAGCTACCCAGGTACCCCCCCAAATTAATTAATTTATTAAAATTGCCGTATCTGAAAAAAAAAAAAACCCAGACCTGTTAAGTGAGGTTGTAGGAGTATTTAACTGTCACCTACCTATACCAAAGCAGCCCCTGATGGCTGTCAGCTCAGAGCCGGCCTGGTTCTAACAAGAAACACACAGTGTTTTTCTGTGAAACACAAGGCCACTCTGAATGTGATGAGTGAGACAAAAACAGGGCCATTCTAGAATGGTGTCTGAACACAGACAAAGACAGGAGCACTGTCCAAGCCACAAAAATAGCCGAACATCCCCCTCTTGCTGCTGATGTGAGTGACTGGAGCTTCTTCATCCATTGCAGCTTTAGTCCTGCCTCTTAGATAAAACTTATTAAGCTACCCAATCACGGACTAGTCCCTTCTTTCTGATAGCACCCACCCCAGAACAAAATCATGCTTCCTTGAACCCTTGCCCAAATCACCTAACACAAGCCCAGATTCCAGAACGACCCCCTTTGACAACTCCCTCACTGAGATGCTCCAAGTCTCTCCAATTTGTTTTGTCTCCCTTGTTGCAAGGAACCAGTTGCATTAGTTTTCTATTATATGTTACTGCATAACATATTGCCATAAATTTAGAGGCTTAAAGACAGTAGAAATGTATTACTTCATAGTTTCCCTGGGACAGGAGTCTGGGCGTAGGCTAACTGGGTCTTCTCAGTCTATCACAAGGCTAAAATCAGGGGTCAGCTGGGGCTCTGTTCTCATTTGCAGCTTGGGGTCCTTCCAAGCTCACTCAAGTTGTCAACAGAATTTGGTTCTTTGTAGTGGTAGGACTGAAGTTTCATTTTCTTGTTGGCTTTGGCTGTTAGCTGTTGACCAGGGGTCATTTTCAGCTCTGAGAGGCCACTTTCATGTCTTAGCCATACGGGGCCCTTCCATAGGCAGTTCACAACATGATTTTTTTTTCCTAGCCCAATTGGATGATCTCCCTAATATTTTACTTTCTTTCGAGGGCTTACCTGATTAGGTCAGGCCCACCCAGAATAATCTGCCTTTTGACTGATTAGTAACTTAACCGTGGGAGTGACATTCCAACATATTCACAGATCCCATTTAGACTGGGGTGGGAGGATTATACAGGGCTTGTCCACCAGGGGGCAGGAATCTCAGGGGAGCATCTGCCTGCTACACCAAGAAACCTAACTTCAACTACAAATGTGTTCCTGGTGATCTTTGGCTGAAAGACACCAACACTTTCCAGCTATCATTTTCTACTAAAATTAGCCTAAGATATGTGCATGATCAGACTACATCAAATCAATTCCTAATGACAGGATGGGAAACCAAGGGGCAGACTTGCCAGGAGATTTTACTGAGCCCCATCTGGACCATCTGGGTGAATCAAAGCCTTTTTTAATTAACAAAGACACTGTAAGCCTCTCCCACCAAAAGGCAGGTGGGGCTTGATACCCAGAGGAGTAAAAAGAAGCCTATCTGTTCAATGATCTATTCACCAAATTTGAAATACTTGTTAAATGACCTGTTCCCAAATTATACCAGTTTTACCCATTTATTAAAATGTATCCTGAAGGGGGCGCCTGGGTGGCTCAGTCGTTAAGCGTTTGCCTTTGGCTCAGGTCATGATCCCAGTGTCCTGGGATCGAGCCCCGCATCGGGCTCCCTGCTCCACAGGAAGCCTGCTTCTCCCTCTCCCACTCCCCCTGCTTGTGTTCCCTCTCTCACTATGTCTCTCTCTGTCAAATAAATAAATAAAATCTTTAAAAATATAAAAATAAAATGTATCCTGAAGAATATTCTTGAGTATATTCAATAAATAATAATACAGTCACCCCCTTTATCTGTGGGGAATATGTTCCAAGACTCCTAGTGGATACCTGAAACCACAGGTAGTACGAAACCCTTTATATGCTGTTTTTCCCTATACGTACATATCTACGATAAATTAGGCACAGTAAGAGACTAACAACAATGACATAATAAAATAGAGCACTTCTAACAATATACTACAATAAGAATTATGTGAATGTGATCTCTCAAAATACCTTATTTACTCTACTCACCCTTCTTCTTGCCATGATTTGAGATGATAAAATGCCTACTTGATGAGATAAAGTGAGGTGAATGGCATAGGCATTGTGACTAGCATGAGGTTACTACTGACCCTCTGACAATATGTCAAAAGGAACACCCTCTGCTTCCAAACCACAGCTGACCACCAGTACCTGACACCATGGAAAGTGAAACCATGGATACAGGGGGACCACCGTATATTCTGTTAGATATAGGAATGACTAGCAATTCTTCCCTTCTTTTAGGAGCAAACAATACTTGCTTAGTGAGCAAATAAATGATATGTCCATTATCTATAATTTTTAGCACCTCCTACCCTAGGAGTCCAATTTAAATTATACTTGTGGAAAAAAATACCAGATTGGTTGGGCACCTGGAACTCACATCTAGTTGAAATAGCTCCATGAACTACAACAGGTTGATTTACCCTCTAAGGAGGTGTCTCACAACCTCAATCATATTTTAATTTATGTGAATCCTCCAATTATCTTCTTTTACTCAAACTATCAGGATTATTCATGTATTCATTTGTTGAATAAATATATCCAGAGTACCAACTACATGTTAGGTGCTCAATAAGGAGATACAGCAGTAGATCACAGAAATGTCCTCCTTCATGGAGTTTCCAATGTAGCAGAGACACAGATATTCAACAACAACAACAAAAATCCAAAAATTAACATAAAATTACAAATTCTGATGACGCCTAGGAAAGAGAAGTGTAAGAGAAAAGTAAAACCAGGTGGTTATGATATAGTAAATATGCAGTGAAAATCAAGGTTTGACATGTTCTTGTCTCTCTTATCTCTACAAAGATGGATTAGAAAGAGACACCCAAGAAAATGAAATCACCGTCTCAAAGAATGTTCATTGCAGCATCATTCACAATTGCCAAGACATGGAAATAACCTAAGTGTCGATCAATAGATACATGAATAAAGAAAATATGATACATACAAATACACACACACACACACACACACACACACACACATACACTAGAATATTGCTCGGCCATAAAAAAGGATATCGTGCCATTTGTGACAATACGAATGAAACCTGAGGGCATCATGCTAATTGAAATAAATTAGAGACAGACAAATATTATATGACCTCATTTATATGTAGAATTTTAAAATGCTGAACTCATGGAAACAGAATAGACTGGTGGTAGTTGCCAGGGGTTGGTTGGGGGTGGTCAAAATGGGGAGATGTGGTCAGCGTACAAGCTTCCAATTATAAGATGAATAAGTTTTGGGAATATAATGCAAGGCATGGTGACTATAGTTAACAACACTATTATATATGTGAAAGTGGTTAAAAGAGGAGATTTTAAATGCTCTCACCACACACACACACACACACACACATACACAATGTAATTAAGTGATGGATGTGTTAAGTAAACTTACTGTGGTAATAATTTTGTAATATACACATGTATCAAATCATTACATTGTATATCTTACACATAACACAAAGCAATATGTCAATTATATCTCAATAAAGTTGGGGGGGGGAAGGAAAAAACATCCACCCTGGGAAATGTGAAGGACAATTAGGAATGTGCCTACCTGTCCAAGGAATAAGGGATCGACTTCATCAAGTTCATTTCAGGAATAAAACAGGTCAGCTGTGTGACCATGACCTTCTACTCACCTCATTTCAACCGGAAAAACTAGAACCCCCACCTGATATTCAAAGGTCTCACTCAAAGGTCACAGCTGAGAGCTCCCAAGTGATGCCCCCACCCCAACACCCCGATACACCCAGACTTCCTCTAGAACCAAAAAATAAAATATCAATGTTAAGCATGGTAGGGACCCCACTCGACATCTCACCTGATATTACTTGCTCCATCAATCTTTGTTGTCAAGTCAGCTAAATGAGAAGTGCTTATCCCCCTAATGGATTAAAAATATAAAGACACCTACTCTGAATATATTTAATGCCCATTAAAATTGTGTATGAAAATCAGGAATATTTCATGTTTAAATATTTATCTAATTTATTTAAATATTTACCCATACCAAACACAGATAAGTCTTAGGTCTTAAATAGAATGGTATAATTTAGTTCAGCTTCATTCATTCCAAAATAAGGATTCTCCACTGTAATTATCCAGGTAAAATCAGTTACTCTCAAAACCCTTCCTGGATTCCCCCAGGCACAGTTATTAACAGTTACGTCCTTCGCTGTTCTCCCACAAGATTTCCATTACAACTCATTTTTTCACTGTACCAGAACTATCTTGAAGTCTTTGAAATTACTTTTCTGGCTCTTACTCAACTGAGGCCCTTGAGAAGAACATGGTCTTATTCATCTGTGCTCCTTGGTCCCCAGCAGAGAGCCAGGTTCATAGTAATAAACCTCAATACAAGTTTGAGTGAATAAACAAAAGGTATTGTACAAATCTCATCTTATTACAACAAATGCAACAGGGTGACACTTGGGCCCTGAATGAGAAGACAGCCATGCAAAGATCTAGTCAGGAACAGCATTCGAGAGAGAACTGCTAGTGCCAAGGTGAGGGGAGGGGAAGAAAGAACATACAGAAAGAAGGCCACTGGGTAGAATGAAAGAGAGCAGAGAAAATGAGGTTAGAGCAGAGGGGTAAAGAAAGGCCAAATGAAGGGGCCCCTTGTAGGTCAGGATAAGAAGTTTGCGTTCGGTACTATATATAACGGAATTCATTGCAGCAGGATTACATCCTACAAGTTGTATTTTTCAGAGATCACTGTGGCTATTGCTTGGAGAATAGAGTGTAGAGGTGTGTGCTTGGGAGCAGGGAAGCCCTAGAGCCTAGGGCAGAAGTACAGACAAGAGACAATGGTGGCTGGTTCTGGGGTAACAACCACTGAGGTGGACAAAAGGTAGCTGGATGTGAGATAGCTTCTGGATGGAATGCTGATAGAACTTGGTAAGCGGATATGGGCAGGACTCCTGTTTAGCTGGTAAGTCCCTGGTAGAGCCCTCCCAGGGGCCAAAATATTGAAGTATTTCTACACCAGTTGGTAAACGGTCACAGCTGAGAGCTCCCAAGTGGTGCCCCCACCCCAACACCCCAATACACCCAGACTTCCTCTAGAACCAAAAAATAAAATATCAATATTTAGCATGGTAGGGACCCCACTCGACAACTCTACCGCCTGACTTTGTTCTGATTGGTGGGTTCCATGCTGTATTGTTTGCTAAAGATCACAATGGGATTTTAAAAAATTTTTTATTTAAATTCAATTTAGTTAACATATACTGTATGATTAGTTTCAGAGGTAGAATTTAGTGATTCATCAGTTGCATACAACACCCAGTGCTCATTCCATCAAGCGCCCTCCCTAATGCCCATCACTCAGTTACCCCATCCCCCCAACCCACCTCCCCTCCAGCAACCCTGAGTTTGTTTCCTAAAGAGTCTCTTATAGTTTGCCTCCCTCTCTGTTTTCATCTTATTTTATTTTCCTTCCCCTTCCCCAATGTTCATCTGTTTTGTTTCTTAAATTCCACACGAGTGAAATCATATGGTATTTGTCTTTCTGTGACTGATTTATTTAGCTTAGCATAATACCCTCTAGTTCCATCCACATCATTGGCAAATCTTGCAAATGGCAAGATTTCATTCTTTTTAATGGCTGAGTAATATTCCATTGTATGTATATACAATGTACATACAATGGAATATATAAATATATATATCTCACCTCTTTTTTATCCATTCATCTGTCGATGGACATCTGGGCTCTTTCCATAGTTTGGCTATTGTGGACATTAGTGCTATAAACATTAGGGTGCATGAAACACTATTTTTGTATGCTTTGGATCCTCTAGTTCAATTGCTGGGTTATAGGGTAGCTCTATTTTTAACTTTTTGAGGAACCTCCTTACTGTTTTCCAGAGTGGCTGCACCAGCTTGCATTCCCACCAACAGTTTAAGAGGGTTCCCCTTTCTCCACATCCTCACCAACATCTGTTGTTTCCTGAGTTGTTAATTTTAGCCATTCTGACCGGTGTGAGGTGGTATCTCATTGTGGTTTTGATTTGTATTTCCTTGATGCCGAGTAAAGATCACAATGGGATTTAAAGGGCAGGGAAAGAGAAGAATTGAGTGCTCCTGGGCTTTTGACTTGAGCTGTTGGATGAATGCCTTGCCGTTTATTGACATGGAGGAACAGGGAAGGAATAAGTCTGATGGGAGGAAAGCGATTCTATTAAATTTGATACTTATTAAACATCTAGGTGGAAAGGACCAATAGGCTAAGTAAAGGTTCCCAGTCACTACCCACACCAGTGAAGTTCAAAGCAACAAAACTCTAGAATAATGGAACTTGGAAATAACCTTGAGGACCATTTTATTGTGAATAAATCTATAATGTTCTGGATTTGATTAATACCATGAGGGATGTCCAATTGCTTTATAAATCCAGGCTCATTTGGCTGGCTAGAAGTAGGCTGAATAATGACCACCCAGATATATGAGGTCCCAATCCTAGTACCTGTAAATATTACCTTTTTCTGAAAAAGGGTCTCTACAGATGTGATTATTCTTGAGATGGGTAGATTATCTGGCATTACCCAGGTGATCATAAATGCAATCACATGTGTTATGAACTGAATTGTGTACCCCTCAAATTCATACATTGAAGTCATAATCCCCAATGGGACTATACTAAAAAATAGGGCCTTTAAGAAGTAATTAAGGTTAAATGAGGTCATGAGGGTGGGGCCCCAATCTGAGAGGACTGGTGGCTTTACAAGAAGAGGAAGAGCTTTTTCTCTCTTTCTCTCTCTCTCTGTCTCCCCCTGCCCCCAACACACACACACAACAAGCACGTGAGGACCCAGGGAGAAGGCAGCTGTCTGCCAGCCAGGAAGGGAACTCTAACTAGAAATCAACTCAGCCAATACCTTCATCTTTACTTTCCCAGCCTCCACAATTGTGAGGAATACCCTTTCTTTTATTTAAGCCACCCACTCTATGGTATTTTGTGATGGCAGCCCCAGCCGACTAACACATATTGTACTCATATAAGAGGGATGCAGAGGGAAATTAGAAACAGAAGAAAAGAAGGTCATATAAAGACAGAGGCAGAGATTGGAGCGATGCGGCCAAAAACAAGGAATGCCAGCAGTCACCAGACATTAGAAGATGCAGGGAACATAATCTCCCTGAGGACCTTCAAAAGGAGTCCAGCCCCACGGAGGCTTTGATTTTGATGGAGCGGTAGAGATCTCAGACTTCTGGCCGCCAGAACTGTGAGAATGCATTTCTGCTGTTTTAAACCACGTTCGTGGTTCTTTGTTGCAAAGGTCACAGGAAACTAATATGCCCACCGAGGTGGTTGGGAGGAAAAGGGGTGTTCTGTCCTTTTTAAAAATGAAAACCCATAGATAGGGATGTTTACAACATTTTGCCAAACTCTCCCAACTTCTAGGGCAGACTTGTGCTCCAGCCCTGCCCTCCCAGCTAGGCTAACCTGACAGCGGTCAGCCGGCCTCTTTCTGAGCCTCTGTCCTGTGTGAAGAGAGAGAGGTGGCAAATACTCTCCTTGACCAAACCTTAGCCAGGCTCCCCAGGGCCCTCTTCTCAACTAGACTTTCACCTCCGCCCCCATCCTGTCCTCAGCCCGCCTAGCCCAGTTTTATCAAGAATCCTGCTGTTAGTCTAGTGAGAATCCAACCCCCCAACCCTTGATATCTGATCCAAATCTTCATTCCCCACCTTTGATGCCTCAGTCCTTGGCCTTCCCTTAGCAAAAATCCTGTTGGGTTAGTTTGGCAAGAATTCCCCAACCCTTGATGTCTCTCCTTAGTAATTTCTTATCCCCTGGCCCCCTCATTCTGCTCCTCGGCTATAAATCCCTTTGTCCTTGCTGTAGTCGGAGTTCAGCTCCATGTCTCTCCCCGACTGCCATAGAGCTGACCCTTACCGTAATAGTCTTGAAAAAAGTCTTCCTTACCATTTTCGTGTGTGCCACCATAATTTTTTCTCTAACAGAGGGGGCACTGCTGGCATAGCAACTACTGACTTCCAGAAGTTAGGGGCTTTAAACTCCCTTCCAAATTTCAAGGCTGCAGCTCCTGTTGAAAATGTTGCACAGGCTTAGGAAAAAAAGGAAATATTTCTATTCTTTTTGGAGATGCTTGTCTTTGAGTTGAAACCCCTCATAACCCTTTGCGTTACAAAGGCAACTAAGAGGATTAGTCCTTCTGTTTTGTCTCTAACCTTCTTTCCTTCCTTCCTTTCTTCCTTCCCTCCTTCCTTCCTTCCACTCATTCATTCATTCAGGAAATATTTACTGAGCCTGCCTATGCACAAGGCTACATGCTCTGAGCTATAGTGTTACAAACATGTCAGCATTGCAGCCACTGCCCTCAAAGGAGAAAGGAAACCATGGTAGGACTCTGAGCCCCTACCATGTATCTGTCCACATGCTGGACCCTTTCACACGTATTGTCACATTTAATCCATACCTAGGACCAGACTGATAGTAATTATTTTTCTTTTTTTTTCCTAACAGATGATAAAACTGATTCTTAAAAAAACTGAGCAACTTACTCAAGACCACACAGCTATTGAATGTTGGAGGTAGGTCTCAAAACCAGATGTCAGACATCAATATCTGTAACCTTTTTTCTCGCTGTGATATATAACAATTAAGACATCACACAAATAACTATGATACAAAGTAAATGGATAAATGCTCTTGGAGATCAAAGAATTAAAAATAGAAAGGAAAAGAAATATTGTGTCTGGTACCTGCTAGGCACTTCCCTTTGCATGTCCATATGCATAATCTTTTCATTGTATTGTGGCAACAACATTGAACACAAGATCTACCCTCTAAATAAATAAATGTGCACAGTACAGTATTGTTGACTAGAGGCACAACATTGTACATCAGATCTCTAGAACTTATTCATCTTTCATAACTGAACCTTTTTACCTATTAAACATCAACTCCCCATTTCCCTCTCCCCTCAGCCTTTGGCAACCACTCTCTGCTTTTATGCATAATCTTATTCAGTCCTTTCAACAACCTTGTGATGAGAGACATCCCACTTGCAGCAAGAGAGAGTACAAAAATCTTCAAGGAAAAGGTAACGCCAATTCTGTACTTTGTAGGATGACAATAAAGCATGGGGAACCAGAGAGAAGACACATTCCAAGGGAGAAAACTGGGTACTCTATAAAAAGGGAGGACATGATCACAAAGCAGCTGTTGGCGAAACTGGCTGAGCAGAAAGAACACATTAGAAAAGAACAAAAGGTAGAGAGCCTACAAGGTACTCTACAAGTACAAGGTACTCTACAAGTAGCTGGCCCTTGTTCAGTGAGCCAGGGGGGCTCTTGACAAGGAGGCCAGAACTGACCTTTGGTAAGTATGTGGTGTAGGGATTGAATTGAAAAGGATGGCAGGAGAACCCAGGGTCAAGAGAACCTCGTGAGTGGTTATAAGGCTCTCCTGGGGCAGAGGCTGGGGCTGGAGGAAGGGGAGAAGCACAGAGTAAGATGAACATACACACCATTTTTCAAAAACAGCACTAACAACAAGAAAAGCTATGGCTCAAAATAAATAACTCTCTTTGGGAACAGAGGCAGCAACAGGCCTACGATGTTTTCACTTAAACCCACGTTTGTTAGATAGCAAGGGTGGCAGCTAGCCGGCAGCAAACTGCCTCTTATCTCCAAATCCTGGCCATTTCGCTCCTCTGCCCAGAGTCTGAATAATAAATTTTCTATTCCTCCAAAGAAAACAATGTCATTGAATGAGGTGGAAATATCAAAAATAGGATGGCTTGATTTTATGGACAGAGTTTCATATGATATATCAGAACTCACCTATTTCTTTCCTGGTTGACCTACCAGCCTGACTCATTGACCTTGGAAAGTCATTTTCTTCCTCTTTTCAGTACAATTTAAAAAATTGAAGTGTTTTTAGAATTGGAGAGACAAACCTAGGGATGCAGCTTATAGCAAAGAAAGGATAATCAATCTATTCAAGGAATCAGAGTTCTTCTCAGAAGACTGAACAGGAATAGCTAGAAGCATGCCCAGTGAAGGTTATGGATTACGCATTGATGGAGAGGGGAACTAAGTCACCGGCACCTATTACTCTTCTAATACTGAGCTTCGTGTTGTAGATTTAACAATTAACAAGACAACCCCTGACCTTATGGCGCTCACAGATATAGAGAAAAACTCCCATACGGTGTGATGGGAACAATGATATGGAAAGTAGAGGTTTAGGGAGCAGGTGAAGTTTCCCAGAGACCTGAGTAAACAGGCACCATCCAAGGAAAATTACATCAGGCCTAAATGAATGTCTCCTAAACTTCCACATTATACTTCCTGGTTTCAAACTATATTACAAAGGTATAGTAATCCAAACAGTATTGTACTTGCATATAAATAGACACACGGACCCACGGAACAGATTCAAGAGCCCAGAAATAAACCTTCACATTTATGATCAACTAATATTTGACAAGGGAGCCAAGAATACTAAATGGGGAAAGGACAGTGTCTTCAATAAATGGTGCTGGGAAAACTGGATAATCACATGAAGATGGATGGGAAACTGGACCCCCACCTTATACCACTCACAAAATTAACTTGAAATGGATTCAAGACTTTCACAGAAGAATTGAAGCTGTAAGACTCCTAGAAAAAAAAATAGGGAAAACTCCTTGACATTGGTCTTGGTGATGATTTGTTGGATCTGACTCCAAAAGAAGCAAAGGCAACAAAAAGCAAAAATAAACATGTGGGACGACATCAAACTAAAATCTTTTGCATAGCAAAAGAAACAATCAACTAAATGAAAGGTGTTGTTCAAAAGGGAGTGAACTGTCTTGGGAGGATGTGCGTCCTTTTATTTTTGCAGATATCAAACACAGATGCGGTGAGCATGGGGAGGCATGTGGCAGAGGGGTTCAAAATGGTAGGAGGGGGCCATTTGGGATAGATAACATCAGGCTTCTTTCCAAGCCTGACATTCTGTGACTCTATGCTGGAGCTCCATGTAAGGTTTGTTCCAACGCTCCCATCCCTACAGAGCTCTGTGCTGAGGGATTATATGTTAAGAAGTGGTAAGCGGCACCTTGAACAACCAGAATTCATGGAATGAAACCAGAGAGTAACTTTACTTTTGTCTCCCACCTTCCCTTCAAATTGTATTCAGTGGTTTGAAAACTCAGGCAATCTCATGATTTTTGGATCCCTTTCGGATCAAGTCTGATAGCCACTTTAGGTTGTAGATAGAGTATAAACTTGGTGATTAAAAAGGCCTGGCTCTCGTGATAATAATAAAAACTGGCAACTCATTTGAAGGTATAATTTTGCCTGCTTCCCCACGAGGGCCTCCCTGGGAGGGTGGGGCTGGAGGAAGGGGACCAAGTGCAGTAGCTCCTTCCACCTGCCAATTCTCTCCTCCTCCAACTTGTCACCTGCAGTTTCTGGTTCCCTCAGGGTTGGGGTGAGGTGGGCATAGGTGGTAGGAAAGAAAGGTAAGAGTGGCAGAAAATGCTTAACCTATCATAAACAGGTTGGGCCCTGGGGATGGGAAGACATTAAAGTCATGTTCTGGGACAGTTTGCTGGTAAGCAGTCACAGGCCATGCCCTTGACCCAGGTAAAGGGGCCACTGGCCTAGCGTTGCTCACTCTCTCCTCTGCCCCTAAGAATCCAGAAATACAACGTTGGCTTAGCCTCCCTGGAGGCCATTTCTTCCACCCTGATAACTCTATGGGACAGGATACTACAAGATGGCCCCACCCAAGGTTGCCAGGTAAATACACTCTCTTTGCCCTGACAGAATCTGGGAGTGAAGGTCAGTCCCCCAAGAAAGAACAATGCTCCTTTGCTTTGCTGCCACAGCAGCGAGATAGTCCAGGTGTCATACTCTGATATCCTGGGTGGAGCAGTGGTGTGGGGTCAGACAATAGGCCTGTGTGTTCCCCTAACTGCTCACTAGTCCCACTGGAACTCCTTTTCCTCAACAAGCTGAAAGGGGAAGCTCCCTTCAAACCTCCCCCTTAGATGGGGAATGAGGACTCACAGCACAGCCACAATTCTCTCTGAAGAAATCCTCATAAATTTTCTCTAAATCTCTACTCTCTCAACCCTATTATATTCTTGATATGGCTGTCGGTTTGGTGAGCTGTGGTTTTCAACTTACCTTCTCTGTAATCCCTGCATATGGCTTAACATCACCTTTAGACTATCTGTTGTTGTACCAATAGAAACTTCCAACACAATAGCCATTTAATTTTCAGTGACCAAATGGGGGAAAAAACTATAGAATTTATTAATGGCTAGTTAAGAGCTTGATAAGGTAATTAAGGTGGGTGCGTGCTCCAATGCAAAGCCCTTGTAAGAGAACAAAGAATGAAGATGAAGCCTGAACCCTCTTGCTTCCCATTCACTGAATCTCTGCCTCTTCCATTCCCCAAACCCAAGGGGGAGATGTTATCGCTGATGTGCAAGGAAAACCAATGTGAAGCAGCACCCCACAACTACCAAAGGAAGCAGAGCAAATCAAACCACTAAAAAGACCACACTTGACCTCAAGCCTAAGGCTAAGCATTCCAGGCATCTTTTTTTTTTTTTTTTAAGAGAAAGAGAGAGCATGAGTGGGGAGGGAAAGAGGGAGAGAAAGAATCTTAAGCAGGCTCCACACCCAGGCAGAACCTGACATGGGCCTCAATCTTACGACCCTGAGATCATGACCTGAGCCGAAATCAAGAGTCAAACGTTTAACTGACTGAGCCACCCAGGCGCCCTGAGCATCCCAGGCATCTTAGTGTGGGATGGAAATAGTAGACAAGGTCAGATTACCATCTGCCAGAAATGAAAGCCAAATGGAGATAGCCAAGTCTTTTAACCAATCCTTTGAGCAGGAAGTAAAACAGGAAGGGGGTAGGAGAGCCCACCATGCATAGATTCAAGAAGTCAAAGAGAAAAGGGATGGCTTGATTCCTGCCCCTGAGTAATCCAAAGCTTCCCAACTGGTCAAGTCTAGTGCCATGAATGAGTTACAGATGTGCCACAAAACCTTACACCCCCAAATCTTTGGGGCTGCCAAAGATCCTGTGCTGGTCACCTGTGCCCACAAGCGGCCTTATTTGGGGCTCTGCAGAGGATGGCCCCAGATGAGTGACATCTGTCTGTATACCCCAAAGTCCCTGCAGACAGGAGTCTAATGAGTACCACTGAGCACGAACAGTTCAGCCTCAACAGGCTGAGTAGAGCTAAGGAGGAGCCCTTCCATCTGGACCACCATACCAGCAGCTAACAATGGAGCCCAGACTGCCCACTGTAGATACATGGCCCATGGAGCTTCTGGAGGAGCTTGTGTTCCCAGTGCCCAAGGAGCGCAGTGCATAGCCCTAGGTGCCAACTGTCTGTGTTGAGAGAAGGTGGAGCAAAAATGTTGGACTTCTGGTGGGGGCCTTCCCATAGGTGTGGGATTTCTGCCCATTTGTCACTGATGTGCCCTTTCAGTGGTGACTGGTCTAATGATACGTGACAGTTCTGCAAACTAGAGCCACATTATTATCATTTTGAAGAACTAGGTATGAAAAAGTTCAATCAGATTTAAAGAATATTTGCCTTATCACTAGGAATTTCAACATTAATTTTGTTGATAAAAGAAAAGGATGGGATATTACAGTCCTTAAGTATAGTTTCAACAACTATGAATTTTGGAACAGTTGTAAAACAGTTTAAATACTTTTTTATGATCTTCTCAATTTTATGATCAGTGCAAACACTGATCATCCTCATTGATAGTGAATATCCAAAATTTGAAGAGATCATTACTAAAGACTTTTCATCAGGAATTGAGTATAGCCATTTTAAGCATCAAACCTGATATAAAAAATTTCCAGAAGCAAAATCTTTTTCTCATTTAAAAAGTTGACAGTACTCAATTCAATTATTTTATGCAAACTTACTGTCATCTTCTTCAACATCTAATTTTCCTTGTAATTACATGATGTAAAAAAATGATTTTGTTCACCTTGTCCTCCATAATGTTCCCAGAACCTATTCAGTCTACCCACAATGTGTTATAAAAATATAACCATTTTCTGTATGTGCCATAATGCAACAATAATCCCCTGCACTGAGCACATGATCTAATAGCTTAGGTAAGGCCTTTTTCCAACACTATCTTGAGTTAGGTGAGGAAGTGTCGAGGGAAATTTTCTTATGAGAAAATTGCTTCGATGTACATATTTTTAAGTTTGCATGTTTTATCAAGAGCATATTCATTGTGTAGTAGGTCAAGAACGTTTCCTAAAAAATTTGATCTTCAACTATGGATCTCAGTTCTCGAGATTCTTGCATGAATCCCATCTTGGGAGGATTGCTCATGGCCACCTCATTCCTCAGGATCCTCCTGCCTCTGGGAAGACAGAACAATCTGGGCCCTGCATTCTCCCAGTTGTTTGATATTAGCAAGCCACATTTTCTTATTTGGTCATTTGGCCACTTAAAAAAAAATGTAACCTAATTTTAGCATATTCTTTGGCTAATTCCACTATTTTCCTTATTTTATTAGAAAAAATATTCTCTCTACTCTTCCAGCTTAGTTGTCATATTTTATCTTCTTTCTCCTAGTCTTACCCTTTCATGGAAGGGGAAGACTGGAGAGATGAAGGTACTTAGACATTTCATGGGGCACTGTTTATAGTCAGGCCCAGTTCTCAGAAAGCTGTGCTGAGCTCCTCCTACACTCTCATTGCTCACCTCTGTGGTAGGTGCATTCACATGCTCTTGCCAGTCACTGCGAGGACCCTACAGTATAGAAGTAGTGGATCCAACTTACGGACAAGGACACCGAGACTCAAAATGACTTAGCAATTGCCTGAGGACACATCTCTGGTGAGCAGGTGAGTGTGTCAGTTGTTGCAGTAGATGTGTTTGATTTTGATCCTGTGCTCTTTCTACTCCCACGGTGTTTGGCAACCTTTCATAGGCTTCTAAGTCACGAGGCATCTTAAAATGCAGATTTAACAGGTCTGGGGTGGGGCTTGAGAGTCTGCACTTCTGACACTTGAGTTAAAAAAGTGCACAGGGTCTCAGCCAGGCTCCTCCAAGTACATGGGCATCAAAGGGATGGCTCAGATAGAGCCGTCGAGGTTATCATTCACAGCTGATTTAGCCCTCTCTCGCTGACTGGCTTTTGATCAGGGTTCCAATGGATGGCTAGCAAGAGCTAATTACAATCCCGACTAATTCACTGTCAGTTGTTATTCATTAACAAATTATGTTCCTGACAAACTGCTCTAGTGTGGTACCCTAAGTACTGTAATTAAAATCTTAGAAAGTTGCATGTGGGCTTAATTGATTTCCTTAATGTATTACTCAGACTAAACATTCCATTATTTTGTGTCTTGATGTTTATGAAGGGGCAGAAGTCCTGCTGCCACCCAGGCAGCAGAGAGATAGGCTCTGGGTTAACAGGGAGCCTGCTGTTTTGGGGGGCCTGCTCGCTTCCCCAGCAGTGCTGCCTGAGCATTCAAATGACAGTAGTGATTGCTCTCCACCAGAAATATTCACAGAGGAAGGGATGGAGGATGATTTGACTTGTGTCTCTAATTAGTGTCCTTGGATTTCCAAACTGAGAATGTTATGATGACTCTCTAGTGTACCGATGGAGAAAAGGAGAGATGTTTCCCCAGGCTGTCACGGCTCCATGTCCTATGGGCTCCTGCTTTTAGCACTGAGTACCACAGGGCAGAATGGAGAGGGAGCTGAGAAAAATGTCTACATTTTGTCTAAAGTCATGTGTGATGCAGACAAGTCCAAGTGTATTTGGCAAATTTGGAATGCTATGGACAGCCAACATGACTACTACAAGCCATTGAATTTGACTGCATGTATTCATTCATGCGTGTGTTTGGCAGCCTCTTAAATGAGGACCTAGTATGGGCCAGGACCAGTGTGAGATTCCAATAAAAAAAAAATGCAAAATATGCACAACTTTAATAGTGGCAAACACTTAAATATTAAACGCCAGGCACCGTTCTAGAAACTGTGGACATAGTAACTCATTTAATCCTTGCTCAGGTCCTATGAAGCAGGTGCTCTTATTATCCCTGTTTTATAAATGAGAGAACTGAGGCAACAGAGAAGGTAAGAAGTTTTCCTACGGTCACACAGCCAGGATTTAGACCCAGTCTGGCTCTGACTCCTTGCTTGAACCCCCGTGCTGTCTTGCTTCTCTTTACTATAATAACAATAGCTAACGAGGACTTAGTGTGTCCTCGTGAGTAATTTTACACTCACAAAAATCCTAACGAGGTAGGCACTGCCGTTGTCTCAATTTTGCAATCGAGGAGAACGAGGCACAGAGAGGCTACTGAATTGCCCTAAGGTCTCTGGGCTTGTGAGTGGCAGAGCCAGAATTTGAGCAAAGGCCCAGAGCCCGTGTGCTTAATCTCAACGCACCTTAGAACTAGCAGAGATCTGAAAAAATCCTACAGAGTTGGGGCCGGCACAGGCCAACCCATTTAAATAATTAAACTTCAGGCGATCCTGCTCTAGATTTCCAGCAGATGAAGGTAAGGCCCAGGTTGAAAGTGCAAAGCGGGGATGGGAAGGCAGATGGCCCAATGCCTAAGGGTGCCCTTGAGCTCTGTATTATCACATCTCTTGCATACCTGCAGTTCTCTATTTCTCTGCTCTCTGCCCTACTCACCCTCACAGGGCATCCAAACAACAGGGATGGACCACACAAGCCTAGGGATAAACCTGACAAGCTGACAATATGTTACACTATTCCCTACAGACTACATGTTGAAGAAACTAAAATGGGCTTGAATTTTAGAACTTCACTTTCATTTTTTATGAGGGTACACATGAAAAAAATGCAAATTATAAAAGAGACATTTGTCATATTTTCCTGATTCTGCAAAAAAAAAAAAAAAAAAGGCCTCCGTTGTGAGGTCTTTTAAAAGAACTGGGACTATTTTGTTTGCTGGAAGAGAAGACCCAGCGTTTTCTTTTCTTTTTTTTTTTTTTTTAGATTTTTATTTATTTATTTGAGAGAGAGAGAATGAGAGACAGAGAGCACAAGAGGGAAGAGGGTCAGAGGGAGAAGCAGACTCCTGCAGAGCAGGGAGCCTGATGCGGGACTCGATCCCGGGACTCCAGGATCATGACCTGAGCCGAAGGCAGTCGCTTAACCAACTGAGCCACCCAGGCGCCCGACCCAGCGTTTTCAATAGGTGATTTCTCGTGCTGCACTGACTAGCTGAAGGAGACCTCCCGTTATCCACCAGCCACCGTAAGCATGACGCGCTTCACCTGTTCACTTGCGCTTTCAAGCCCTCTCCTTGGTTCTGGAACCACAGCCTGTCATGACTCATCCCCATTACCCTCTGAGTCACTTCCTGGGTTGCTCTTCATGGGCATTATTTCTGCTTCTCTCAGACAAGCGCCTTTGCATACACCCCAACCCAGGCCTCCAGATCATGTTACTCCCAGACTTGGGGCCCAGGCAACACAAAGTCCTCTCCTTCAGTGTCTGGCGGGGATCCGACTAAGTGCCAATCCTTGGTGAGCTTCTTTCAGTGGTTTCTACTCATTATCAAGTATGTTTTTCTCTCAGGTAAACCACCCATGTACCCTTCCATTGGAATGTCCCACCAGTAGGACAGACTGGCTTTCCATTCATCGCTTTTAACACACAATATTCGTCAACTGTTTTTTTAACGCACACATACACACACATATATTATATATATATTTATATTTTAATACTAGAAGCCCAAACTGTACATTTCTGTCATATTACTAAACAAAAACTGGGTTTGGGTTTAAGTTCAAAGAATCATGTAGACATTATTCATCTCTGCAAACTCCATTTTCAATTTTTATGCAGGATCCTGGAGCATTGATGACTTGACTAATAAAAATGCTGTCGGAAGTTAAAAATCACTCTGGGGTAGCTACCTTCTAGTAAGAGAGTTCTTAAAAACACTTGACAGGACTTGGTTGCAAATGACAGATTTTTCCCTCTATACAAGTCACTGTATGCAAGCCGAAGAGTCGATGAGATCGTCAGAAAAACTTCAACCATTCTTTTCAATTTATTTGATATAAAAGAAAACATCCAGCTTAGGGTATGTGTCTAGAATATAAACTATGTGCGAAGCAGGTATGATGATGATGCCTGGTAAAGGCAGAATTTCTTTCTTTTTTTTTTTCCTGGAACTGCCAGTGGGAGGTTTCTGGCAACTTTTAGTTTGGAGAGGTTGGGAAAGCTTTCAGAGTCTTTGGAACAGATTCCTTTTGTTTTTGGAAAATTTCCAGGCTTGGCCCTGTAGTTATATGAATATAAATCAAGTATCCACCCATTGTCCTTGGCGAAAGCAGTGAAGTCACCATACATTTGAATGCTGATGCTGCAGAGGAAGCTGCCTGCCCAGTGACGTAAGTGGGGTATCTTCCGCCAGAACCATGCCCTTGAAGAGGGTGAGAAATGTTTTGCCTAAATGTGAATTTAGAGTAGGAGCACTGGTATTTAAGTAGTATTTAAAGGGTAAATAACACCAACTTTGTGAAATGTATTTTGAGTGTTATCAACTTTTTTGATACACAGTTTAAAAAAAAAGACATTTAATTTTTTTATTTATAATTTTTTAAAGTATTTTTTTAAGAGCGAGCAGGGGGGTTGCACAGGGGAGAGCAGGGAGGAGAAGGGGCAGATGGAGAGAGAGAGAGAGACTCTTAAGCAGGCTCCATGCCCAGCCCAGAGCTCACGTGGGGCTCGATCTCACCACCCTGAGATCATGACCTGAGCTGAAATCAAGAGTCAGACGCTTAACTGACTGAGCCACCCAGGCACCCCCAAACAAAACATTTTAAAAGCTATTTTAGGGGCATCTGGGTGGCTCAGTCATTAAGCGTCTGCCTTCAGCTCAGGTCATGATCCCAGAATCCTGGGATTGAGCCCCACATCGGGCTCCCTGCTCAGTGGGGACCCTGCTTCTCCCTCTCCCATTCCCCCTGCTTGTGTTCCCTCTCTCGCTGTTTCTCTGTCAAATAAATAAAATCTTAAAAAAAAAAAAGATATTTTATACTTTACAAAGTATACCAGTAAACACATGCCACAAATATTTAACATAAAGTTTCAGGAACAATCCTTATCTTTATTATACTTAACACTGATATTTCTATATATTCTATGTCATTGTTTTTAATGTTGGTTATACCCCATTGAATTCATATTATGATCTTTTAATGGGTCATTATTTGCAGTTGGTATTGTGATTGCTTTATTTGGGTCCAATGATTAATCAGTGGAATCCAAGAGATTTGGGGCCTTAGACTTTGAAGTTCAGGGACCTACAGAGATGACAGTAACTTACTTTAAAACACATCAACACAGCCAGTTAAATATTACATACACCATTTAGTTTCATTTTTAACTCAAGGGGTAGATGGGGTGGTCAGCAGGCATTCTGATGTGGAGTCAATCCCCCAGTGCTTTTGCTGTCTGTATCTCAATCAGTGGTCAAAACTTGCCCATTTGCATATGGAATGTCAAAAATGGGTTTTTATTATGCGAAATGGTGTCTTGTTGATCAGCATTACAGATGTCAGAAATGAGCGCTTATTAATGAAAAGTATTCTTTGTCTAATACATTTCAATTAAAGAAAAGTTTTTAAAAGTTTTAAAAAAAAGAACATTCGTAATAAAGATATTTCTAAGAATGTGGTGGGGGGAAGTATTCTTAATACATAGACTGGCTAAACCATCTCGACCCTAGCACAACCAAGGTATCAGAATCCAGACAGCCCAGTAACTGACATCCCTAGGGACATTTGATTGCTAAAAGGCCCTACACGCATGGCAGTGTGTGCCCATCGATGTGGAATATCCTTGATGTCTGATATTGACTGAAAGTGTGACAGAATACTGCCTCTGCAGTCTTGGCTTTTGTCTCCAAGTGAACAAAAGTTCATGCAAGGTGTTCATCAGACCATCCAAAAAGGCCAGACAGAGGCTGTGACTTCATCAAGCTTCCAGAATAGATAGCCGTGACCTGTTTTGTGCCTGCTTGCTAGTGAATGTGTGCTTAGCAAGTGTCTGCTTGGGTGGCAGAATTTGGCCCGAGACTTGCTCTCATTATAACATGGTAGCAAGGTTATGGTGGGAGTGGCAAACTATTACCCACTTCAGACTTCTTTGGCTGACTAGTGTTACCTTTTTTTAAAAAAAAAAAAGCCCTAAGAGCTGTGATTATGAAATTGATGAAATCCATCCAGCTCCTAGGCCCCTTCCCTACTTGCAAATCTATGTGGAACATGAGGAATCCTGGAGGAACAGGTTACTTTGGGTGAGAATGGCTGACAAACACAACAGCAGAACAGATCTGTAGAGCATGTGAGTGTTCTCTTGACTCCCAGAATTCAGTTGGTGAGGAAGACTCAGCAAAGGAACGGTCTTCACAGGATGGGGACTTAACGATCATTTTACTTTAGATCAGAAAAGGAAATATGGCCTTATTTGGTAATCAGGCTGGGGAGGCCTGGAAATCAATAAGCCATATTTGAAATCTCAGTATATAACAAGGATTTTTTTGACATTCTACTCCACTTAAACATTGGTGGTTTAGTTACGAAGTTCACTTTGTCAGGATAATATTGTGGGAGCAGAAGTGGCAGGACTCCATGTGAGCCTCAGACCATGCTGAGTTTCAGACCTTCCTGACAAATCAAACAAAGGATAGGCCATAACTGAGTAATCAATGAGGAAACAGCTTTCTGAATTATGGGACTATTTGGAAGGAAGCTAGTGGAGAAGGTCTGGAAATGTTCAAGAGAGACAAAGATGACATGAAGGATTTGGGATCTGCCTTGTATATCACTCCTTGGCCCAGCCCACAGATTAGGTCCGAGCTCTCTGGGCTGCAGGCAGAATTAAAAGGAGTCATGAGGATATTGCTCCCAGTGCCCTGGACCTGGGGAATTAAGTGTAACCCAGACAGGAAGAGGGATCTTCTCTTCATTGATGTATGGATCCAACATAGAGAAGATTCAAGGGAGTGCAGGGAGAAGCTAGAGAGTCAGGGTCTGCATCTTGGGTATTACTTGGAGAACACGGACAATAGTGTTGCCACCCAAGGCCCTGGAATCAGGAACAGTCCCAAGGCATGACCACTGAGGAGCTTTTCAGTTGGTGGACAGCGACTGTGTAAGCCAGAGAAAAAGAATTTGAGATCAGTGTTCGTAGGCTCATGCAGTTTGGGACAAGAGCCAAAAATATTTGGTTATCACTCACGCTGAGCTCCATGATACTTATTTATGCAAGACTTAAGGAAACTTGAAATAAATTTGGGGATCTCATTAGGATTGTAGTGATTATAGATTCTCCTTCAAAAGCAGAGCCTGAGGCAAGGGCTTGTGTGCAAGCAGTTTATTTGGGAAATGATCCAGGAAAGTGAGGCCAAGAAGAAATGGCAATATAGGAGTATATTATCCAGTTGGTCATCACTGTGTTACTAGGGCTTGCCCCACTAAGACCTTCTGAGGAGCCATATATAACATGCCTAATTTATCCACCAGCTCTCATCCCCCATTAGAACAGGGATGCCCCACTGGGCTTTAACTCCCCTGCCCTTTTAGGTTGTGCATGCCTGAGTGGGTTTCCACAGCCATTTCATAGCACAGCATTAGACAAGTCCCAGGGCAGGAAGATATGATGCAGATGAAGTGAGGCACTGTCAGAATAGGTTTGCACAAAGCTCGTTGCTACAGCAGTGGCTGGAGTAAAATGTGGGCTGAGAAGATGCAAGGCTATAAAGTGGTACCCACCAAGTATCTGATATAGTACATCTCTTGCACTGCTCACATCCACTCTGCCCTACATGAAGTCCCATTCAGCAGGCAGCCTTCGGTGTGGTGGACTTCCAGTCTATACAAAAGACTTCATACGGACAAACCTACAGTCCCTACTACTGTAACTGGCATTGCAGGAAGGGGTCTGATAGAGTCCATCTGCTCTCAGGGTCCTGGCTGGTACCTTTCCCATACCTTCATTAGGAAGGGAAAGTATTAATTATGGGAGTTGCAATTCAATTTCAAGTACTAGACAACTGACCCAAAATGGTTAAACTGAAAAAGGGAACTTATTGGCTCATATAACTGAACAGTCCAGGAGTAGATATGGATTCAGATGGGGCTTGAGGCAAAATGCTTGTGGTATTGTTGCCACAGAACAGAAGGATCTGAATGGCCGGGGTGGGCGGGGGGGAGCAGGTGTATATTTCATCAATATTTAAAATGTTTGCCAATATGATAGATGAAAAATGACTTTTTTATTTGCATTTCCCTAACCACTGCTGGTCTAGTGGTTGAAGTGGGATTTGAACACAAGTCAGTTAACCCAGAAATTCATATTCTTTTACCAATACCTTACACTATATCCTTCCTACTGGCTTCATTTGGAATCCTGAACTAGAAAAAGGCAAGAAAGATAAAGAAAACTATCTATGAAGATGACAAAAGGTTTAGAAACTTTACCTGGGAAAACTTAATGAAAATGGGAATTCTTTTTCTTTTCTTTTTTTTTAAAGATTTTTATTTATTGAGAGAGAGAATATGGTAGAGAGAGAGCATGAGAGGGAAGAAGGTCAGAGGGAGAAGCAGACTCCCCGCTGAGCAGAGAGCCCGATGCAGGATTCGATCCTGGGATTCCAGGATCATGACCTGAGCCGAAGGCAGTTGCTTAACCAACTGAGCCACCCAGGCACCCCGGGAATTCTTTTTCTTATAGCTAAGGTTTTTTTTGTTTTTGTTTTTTGTGGGTTTTGTTTTTTGGTTTTTGGTTTTTTTGTAGCCTGTATGGGGAACAAACCCTCTTATTGCTAAGTCTATAAAGGCAATGAAATAATGCAACTTCTCAAGAACTTTTAAGGGTTTAACTATTGCCTTTTATGAAAAGATTCAGACTAGCTGGGAGAAGAGGAAAGGGATTGAACTGGAGCCAAAGGGAATCTATTTAGTTACAATTACACCTCTCAACAGAAAAGGTACAACACAGGCATAGGTGTAGTAGATGAGTATGTTGTTTGTTTACCCTCATCCTCCCCAGTTTATGTGGTCCCAATGGAACTATGAATAATGATGCCACCCTCCTTCCAACTCAACAGTAGTCATGTTGACCAATGACTAGTCAATGTACTCACTTCTCTGGTCATGGTGAATGGCTCAAAGATGGACATGGGATATAAGCAGAGCCATGATGAGTGAAATAGAAATAGAAAACATATATTTAAGTATATTTACAGATCTACACTCAGTGACAGTAAGGCACTGTTAAGCCAGTGGCAAAAAATAAAAAAAACTGGATGTTTACTCCCCTGCCCTTTTAGGTTGTGCTATATGTTTAAAGGAAGAAAAGGAAGACAAAAGCAGAAAACAAAATAGAAGTAGTATCCGTTACATGTGACTTTTGCAATGAATAATAGAATATGACATGCAATAGTGCATGTTCTTTCACTAGTCCAGCAATGCAAGTCTAAGTGGAGTCCTCCCTAGGACTGGGCTGCTAGAGTAATCAGAATGCCTCTTTTCCATTAGGGTAGATAAGCTGGCATCTGAAGCCAGCAGCATCCCTGAATTTCTAAGTCATGTGAGCCAATACAATTCCTATTTTGCCTGAGCTGTATTGTTCAGATTTCCTTTTTTCCAACAAGAAGTTTTTCACCAATATGTTAGCTCACTCTCAAGTCTATCAGAGCTCCTTCTTCTGAGTCTGTTTATACAAGATGCCTTGCATGCAAAAGGAAGATGGCCAGTTGACTCCTCTAGAGATGGATCCCCTCTCACCAGGAATCCCATGGCGAGTGTAAGGGTCAGACAAAGGAATGCAGGGCGAGTGTGATTCTCACTTCAGATTCTGGGAAGTACGTTCATTGCTTCCACGTTCCTTACATATGATTCCAGGGCACATAGGGGAGAGATATTTAAGTGATTTACAGCGTGTAACAGATAAAGCTATAATCCTTTTTCCTTTGTTGCATGAGAAATGAAAAGTTGATTCCTACTTATAATCATTCACACAAACCAGATTCCGGACCAAGTGTCAGCCGCGGTGTGATCAGCCAAAACACAGGGCTTTTTAAACAGTCCTTTCTAAGCCTCATCCAGTAGAGCCAATTTATCAGTCAGGATGTGAGTTGGAGGCAAGGCTGTGATGAATAAAGACCAACTGCAGCCAACTTTCTGAGAGCCTTTGTAACTTGGGGCTTCAAGGGAACGGAAAAAGAAGCTGAACTGAGTCTCTGACTCTCAGGTGTTTAGGTTCCATGGAGAAGGGGAGTAACATCAAGCCACGGGAAGAATGGCGACCATTTGTGGAGCGCTTCTCCAGGCCAGCCACACTGCACGTTTTATCTCACTTGATCCCCACAAGGATGCTGTGAAGGAGGTATTTGTAATCCACAGATATTCACGCGGAGACACTGAGGCTCACAGAAATCACGGTTTGCCCAAGGTTGCATAAAAGTACATGGAGGATCCAAAGTCAAGCTCAGTTCTAGCTTGCCCAAGGCCTGTGCGTGGCTTAAAAGACTGTGTTTTTCCCACACCATTATATGGCCAACTATGGTTGTGTTCATTAACAGCTTTGTATTTATTTATTTTAGAGAGGAGGAAGAGAGAGAGAGAGAGGCGAGGTGGGGGGTAGTTGGTAGAGAGAAAGAGGGAGAGAGAGAATCCAGGGCTCCATCTCACAATCCTGAGATCATGACCTGAGCTGAAATCAAGTCAGATGCCCAACCAACTGAGCCACCCAGGCACCCTAACAGCTTTGTATTTAAGTCATTCCTTCAAAAACTAGACTTCTAGGCAAGACCTCCAAAGGAATCAAACCAAACCGACAATTATCACAGTATTGCTTGATCTTCTAGAAGAACGCTCTTCTAGAGGAACTGTTTATTTACCACCTTGAAATGCTGTCTTATAAAATCTCAGTTCAAAGACTGTGTATGTCCCAGTAAACATACAGTTTTTTTATTTTTTGCCACTGGCTTAACAGTGCCTTACTGTCACTCACAGAAGTAGCATCCTGATCTCTGGTAAATCACATGATATACTCGTTTCATATTATAACTATTGCCCTCATTATATGTATCCTTAACTGAAATCTTTAGATAGTTGTGATGGAATCAGTTTTATTAATTTTACAGTATTCACAGATTTCCCCTCTCCCCCCCGTCTGCCAAAGAGATCCTGTAACTAATTGCCTCCCCAGTTTTCCTCCTTAGGAGACATGAGAAAATAAAAGAATCCCTCTAATTACTTTGTGCTTATTTGTGCCTCTATAAACCTGATTCTTCTCCAAGAAAAAACCACCTGGGACATAGCTTCTAGAGAGCCACACAGTCACACCTGTGAAAAGTTAGCGGGGCCCGGGGTACAGAAGCTCATGTGCCTGGTGGCATGACAAGGTAGGATGATTCCGGGAGCCAGACCGCCCCAAATGTACTCTTCACGGTGCTCTCGGGGGATTCCATGAAACAATAGACATGAAAAGTCTTTCTGAACTAGAAACAGTGTACATGTGAGCTGTTACGACCACCTGGTGTGGTGTGTGAGGTAGAGATTTCCTTTAGCTGGGGGCAAACATTTCGGTTTATATAACACTTTTCATTCCAGGAGCCCTAAACCCTTGTGAATATTATCCAAAGAAATATCACTTGAAATAAAATGCACGTAAACAGAGTCTAGCAAATGAAGGCACCAACAATAATGACAATGATGGTCTTCAATGAGAACATAAATATTTTGACATGCCAACTCTCGAGGATGTCACTGCTATAGTCACAACACCTTCTGAGGGGAAAATCAATTCTCAACATGAATGCTTCCCATCAGGGCTGACTGTTTGGGTTGGGGGGGGGGCAGAGAGGTAGAGGGGGGACAGAAGTGAAAAAAAACATTTTAAAATATGAATTGTATTTCCCATAGCAGTACATCAGAAAACTCAAATATAACTCCATACCTCTTTCAAGAGTTTCCTTTTTGTCTTCCAATGGTAAAGGGAGAGAGAAAATAAGCTGTCATTATGAGAATGATCAAACGTGGAGAGAAGCGAGGCAGAGGTAAGTAAAATACCAATTACAGTGCTGCCAATCTGTGTGAGTTGGGCCTCTTCCAAACAACAGTGCACATGGATCTGAGGATATGGGGAAGGGGATGGCAGGGGTAGGAAAGAGAGAGCTGCCAAAAGTCGAGTGAGCCGAGCTGGGGAGGTGGAGAAAAATGGCCCCCTGGCGCTCTGGCAGCAGTTTAATCAGGCAGAGCCCCATGCATTCCCATGCACCAATTCCATTCTGTGTGTTCACTCACAGATTTGGCTTCTGGCTCACTCTCTTTGTTTGGGTAGCTAGGCATGAAAAAGAATCATCCACAACCAGAGCTCAACTTAATTCCCAATTCCTCTCTGGAAACTATCTGTTGGCATCGTGAAGTGTTCTGTGTAAAAGGCCATGCTTTGGCTGGTCCAAAGAGGAATTTCAGGCCCTCCATCAGGGTCTTTGTGGATAAAGCTAATTCTTGGAAATTGACAGAGGAGTTTGTACCTCTGGAATAATTTGTGTTGCCCCAGCATCTCAGTGTTCTTGCCAGTGACACACAGGAACCCTTGACAATTTTTTCCTCTCCTGGCAAATGGGATGATGGCACAGCTGTTTTCTCTCTATAAAAAGACAGTCACTCCTCTCTGAACCTCCAGCCGCAAGCAAAGGTCAACTTACGTTAGTGACTGAACTACCATGTGGCATATGAAGAAACATAAAAGAAATTCACCATGAGAAACTCTAAAATTTCTAATCATTTTATCCATGTCCCAGCACCTAAATCTGAGTGTGGTGCTCACCAAGTTTTGAATGTATGGAGGAAAAGAAAATTGGGTTAAATATTGCATTATCTGCTGTTTTCAGAAATTTTCATGCAGGGTAATTTTAATCTCTGCCCTTTTTTCCCTTTAGGTCAGGGAAGACACACATACCATATTACAACTGCTTTGACTTGTATCAAGTCCTTGTGGGGTTCAAGACACACTCAGGAGTACTCTGAGAGATGTAATAAAAACTGAAAGAAAGAGTAAATGAATGGATTTCTGGTAAACATGAAAGATTATACATACAAATTTGCCTTTCCTTTTCCAAATTCCTCTAAAATGACAGTAACACTTAAAAGAAAAAAAACATGAACCCACAAGAAAAAAGGAGATGGCAGCAGATTATAAATAGTCACAATACTTTGGGAATGGAAATCCAAGGAGGGGAAAGAAAGGGGGTACAGGAAGAAGAGTCAATGAGAAGCAAACCAGTTCATGCCTCAGAATCCCCAGAGCCACGGGAATTGAGGATGCCAGGTGCCTCCAAAGGCAGAAATGCTGAGTGGGTTTGAAAACGGAACAACCGATTGCAAGGTAACTAGGAAACTGGGACCTGAGCTCAGGTGATCAATTAAGTTTAGTTTGGTAGATTTGGAATTCACTTAATTAGAGGATAAAGTTAAAGCCATCACTAAATGCTCTAGCCCAGAAGTGGCAGATATTGCTCTTGCTCAAAGGCCAGAACTCGTCACATGGCCCCACCCAATAACAAGGCAGGATGTGTCATCCAACTGTGTGTCTGGAAAGAGAAGTGTGTTACATTAACATCAGGAGCCACATGAAACACTATCCGAAGGCCCAGGACAGAATTTGTATACATGGTACTCCAGAGATGTAAGACTAAAAGTCAGCATGGAAAGAAGACAGAGAAAAAATAAGATACAGAAGACGGACGAAGAAAGCAGAAGTCGTGGACGACCAGGAGGAAGGAGAGAGGGTGAAGAAGGAAGCAAGTGATCAATGCAGAAGTTTCTGATAGTAGGGTGCACCATGCATGGGAAGGCAGAGGGATTTAATATAAGAGGCACTTCAAGATAGTACTCATTCCCAAGACAACCGACAGAATGGGAGAAAATATTTGCAAACGACATATCAGATAAAGGGCTAGTATCCAAAATCTATAAAGAACTTATCAAACTCAACACCCAAAGAACAAATAATCCAATCAAGAAATGGGCAGAAGACATGAACAGACATTTCTCCAAAGAAGACATCCAAATGGCCAACAGGCACATGAAAAAGTGCTCAACATCACTCGGCATCAGGGAAATCCAAATCAAAACCTCAATGAGATACCACCTCACACCCGTCAGAATGGCTAAAATTAACAAGTCAGGGAACGACAGATGTTGGCGGGGATGTGGAGAAAGGGGAACCCTCCTACACTGTTGGTGGGAATGCAAGCTGGTGCAACCCCTCTGGAAAACAGTATGGAGGTTCCTCAAACAGTTGAAATTAGAGCTACCGTTCGATCCAGCAACTGCACTACTGGGTATTTACCACAAAGATACAAATGTAGGGACCCGAAGGGGTACATGTACCCCAATGTTTATAGCAGCAATGTCCACAATAGCCAAACTGTGGAAAGAGCCAAGATGCCCATCGACAGATGAATGGATAAAGAAGATGTGGTATATATACACAATGGAATATTATGCAGCCATCAAAAGGAATGAGATCTTGCCATTTGCAACGACGTGGATGGAACTGGAGGGTGTTATGCTGAGTGAAATAAGTCAATCAGAGAAAGACATGTATCACATGACCTCACTGATATGAGGAATTCTTAATCTCAGGAAACAAACTGAGTGTTACTGGAGTGGTTGGGGGTGGGAGGGATGGGATGGCTGGGTGATAGACATTGGGGAGGGTATGTGCTACAGTGAGCGCTGTGAATTGTGCAAGACTGTTGAATCACAGATCTGTACTTCTGAAACAAATAACGCAACATATTTTAAGAAAAAAGGAAAAGAAGAAGATAACAGGAGAGGAAGAAAAGGGGAGTATGTCAGAGGGGGAGACGAACCATGAGAGATGATGGACTCTGAAAAACTGAGGGTTCTAGAGGGTAGGGGGGTGGGGGGATGGGTTAGCCTGGTGATGGGTATTGAGGAGGGCACGTTTTGCATGGTGCACTGGGTGTTATGAACAAACAATGAATCATGGAACACTGCATCAAAAACTAATGATGTAATATATGGTGATTAACATAACAATAAAAAAATTTAAAAAAAAAAGATAGTACTCATTCCCTTGATGAATTTCTCAGTCACAATTTCTGTTTCTCATCCTAACCCTAACCCCACATCTAACCTTAATTATAACAATGCATACATAAGGCTGCCTTAGCCTGTTGCCACTGAACATTCTGAATGTCTAATCCCAAAACCCTTCCTCTGATTTCATTCTTATTAAGCAAACTTCTTATGATTGGGCTTTCCTTGAAGGTCTTCCTTCAGTAAGGGAATGTGTTAGTCATATTAAAGCATTTCAGACCACATGTCAGCTCCATTTCTCAATAGGTAAATTAAAAAACAGTATTCTGGGGCACCTGGGGGGGCTTAGTCGGGTAAGCATCCGACCCTTGATTTCAGCTCAGATCACGATCTCAGGGTCATGAGATCAAGGCTGTGTCAGTCTCCACACTGGGCATGGAGCCTGCTTAAGATTTTCTCTCTGCCACTCCATGTGCCCCTCCCCACTCATGCTCTCTCTCTCTCAATCTTTCTAAAACAAATAAATAAATATTTTAAAAAATAGCATTCTCCTTTTATACATCAGTGGGATGAACTTGGTATATATGAATCTCTTACCCGATGGTTCCACCCTTGATATGCAGGTAAATATATATTTGCAAATGTAAATATACAAACATAAGGCCTAGCAGCCTTATGTGCAATATCTGATTTTTTCTACAATGAACATTAAGAAGGAAAAATCCAACAGAAATAAACTCCATCTTGAAGAGAGATGGAGGAAGGAGTAAAAATAACTCAATGGAGGGGGAAAGCTGGATAATAAGGTATTAGGAAGTAAGAGAAAGGGGAAAGAGATACCGCAAAGGGAGGCCACAATTTCAGAAGCCTAAAGATCTTGGTGGCCTTCTTATTTTTGCTGAATTTAAAACAAGACTATGATTGTTTCCTAGACTAGGAAGTGTGCAATCTGGCAAAAATCTAAGTTAAGGTTATTGATGGTGGAATGAAAATATACCAAAACTTAATATGTGTCAGAAGCCAAGGATATACTAGATTTTTCTATTTCTAAAAATAAGTAGGGTGCCTGGGTGGCTCAGTTGGTTGAGTGTCTGCCTTCGGCTCAGGTCATCATCCCAGGGTCCTGGGATCGGGTCCCACACCAGGCTCCCTGCTCAGGGCGGAGTCTGCTTTTCTGCCCCTCCCCTGGCTCATGCACTCTCTTTCTCTCTTGCTCACTCTCTCTCAAGTAAATAAATAAAATCTTTAAAAAAAAATAAATCAAAATAAGCATGCTGGGGGTTGTGAAAGAAATTATAATAGGAACAGATTACATATTACATGACAATAATATAATAAATTATAACAGATTATAATGTGATGGAATACAATTCAGTCACCAAAACCAGATTGTTGGAGGGGACTCAAGAGCACAGAAGAAGGATGGCCTCAATATAATGTTTTGATGAAAAACAGCAGGGTTTTAAAATATGTTGGCATTCTCCTATGTTTATTGCAGCATTGTTCACAATAGCCAAATTATGGAAGCAACGTAAGTGTCCATCAATAGATGAACGGATACAGAAGATGTGGTTTATACATACAATGGAATATTACTCAGCCATCAAAAAGAATGCAATCTTGCCCTTTGCAACGATATGGATGGATCTAGAGGGTACAATGCTAAGTGAAAAAAGTCAGAGAAAGACAAATACCCTATAATTTAACCCATATGTGGAATTTAAGAAACAAAACAACAAGTAAAAAAAAAAAAAAAAGGAATAAACCAAACAATAGACTGACTACAAAGAACAAACAGACGGCTCCCTGGACTGAGGGGAGGTGGGTGGGGATGGGGGAAATAGATGATGGGGACTAACAGCACACTTATCATGACGAGCACTGAGTCATATAAAGAATTGTTGAACCACTATATTGTACTCCTGAAATTAATACAACACTGTATGTTGACTATGCTGGAATTAAAATAAAATAAAGTAAAATAATAATAAAATGTGTGTGCATTATTATACCAACTTTGAAAACTAGAAAAGACTAGAAGATCTCAAAAATGAGTGTGAGAGTGGTGGTGTGATTATGGCTGATTTTTATTTCATTCTTTATACTTTCCTGTGATTTTCAAAAATTTCTGTAATGAACTTAGAATTCTTTTAGATAATGTAAATTACTTTTATAGAGAAATGTGTTTCCATTAGCAACTCTGTTTTTCAATTGTATTTGTTAGTTATATTGGAATTAAAAACTCATTACATACATTAAATGTAACATTTTTAAATGCTCAGGGTATATATGCTCCCAACTGCTTTTTAAAATGAAATTGTAATTAGATGGAATAAGAAAATTGAGACTGGAAAAGCTCTCTGAGGGTGATGGCAAAGGCATGAAATGCCCTCAAATATTGCAAAATACTTACCATACAAATGGTAATCTTGTGGACATATTTTGCAGAAAGCAATACAAATAAATTAAAACTTGATTTTAGATCTTCTCATAGATTTTAATATAAATGGAAAAAGTTTCCAAGTTTCAAATTGAGCTAAAAGTTCATTTTTACATTACATGAAAATGAGATGATAGGCAAATTGATATTGAGAATAAGATTACGGGGGAAATAGTCCACCTGCCTAAGAGAATATACTATTGTCAAATAGTGGAACCAACCTTTATATACTTACAATATATGCATCAATTAACAATTAACACTCCAAGTATAGTTTAGCTCCATTTAGGGATGCAGAAGAAATGGAGAGAATTTCCTCCCATCTGACGGATTCTATTTTCTCTGCAAAGAGTGAGGCAAGATCATCTGAGAGTAAGGGGCCAGTGTGAAGTTGAGGGATCAAGGAAGGTAGAGAAGCATAAGGTAACTTTGCAGAGAAGAGGACAGTGCACCCACCAGAAAAGTGTTATATTGCCATGGCTTCAAGGATGACTGTGGACTGAAATTACTTCAGTGATACAAATTGAATGGTCTCACTGAGCAAGCTGGACTCAGAGGATGCAAAGAGAAACAATTTCATTCTTCACCCCCAACTGCCCATTTGAATCCTCTCTTTTGCGCCTACTCTTCTCCACCCTTCAGAGGAAACATTAGGAAGGTCTTCTGACTGTGATCATCTCAGATAACAAAATGTCCTCTGGTCACTTCATCCCCAAAGAGCCTGCTGTGAATGGGGTGTTCATCTCTATTTCCCCATTCATGCTACTTCTCCCTGACCCCTGCTCCGTTCCCACCACCACCTGACTTCTAATGGACCCTCCAGGATGGGAGCAGAGGCAACAGAATGGTAAGAAGAGGGAAGGCCTTATTTGACTGACACAGATATAAGCTGGTGTAGTTTCCCTTGACTGATGTCTCTCTCATGGGATCATATCCACAGCCTCCTCAGATGCTCCCCTGCTGGACCCCTTCCATCTGGAATTCCTTTGTCTCCGGCGGTCCTCTCCTCGAACCAGCCCCATATGATTCCCTTCTGCTTCTCCACCCAGTGGAACCCCCGACCTCTTTTTGCCAAGGATACCTCATCGATTACAGGAAGCCCTCTGGGTCAAGATTCCTTTCTAAACAAGGCAGGCTCACATTCCTACCGTCAGTGTGACATTTGGCCCCTGAAAAAAAAATGCAGCTTTGACCTGGCAGAGGCCAGAATGTGGTTATTTCCTAAATGCAGCCCTCTGCTGTGCTGACACACAGTTCACTTCAGCCAACCTCTCATTAAAGACTTTTTTTCCCTAGGCATGAGTCTAAATGTCTGTCTGTACCCTCCAAACCTCAAAAGCTACCTATCAAAGATGACTATGAAGCTCCCACATGGCTGGGGGGTAAGTAGGAGGGATATCAGATAGGAAAAACTCACAGCTAAAGGTAAGTGAAAGATAAAGATCATAAAACCTGTTTCATCCACCTTCTTTAGGAGTCATGCATAGGGAGGAGCCAATAATTTGCTCTGGAATGTGATAGTATTTGGCATCCTTTGTCTCAGGGACTCCATGAAAACTAGAAGAGAGGCTTCTACTTTAACTTTATCTTTCCTCTGTGCAATTTTTTCCAGTACCACTCAGCCTCCCAGCTGAAGAGCAAGAAGACGGTTGGCTTCAAGTCATGTCAAATAGGAATGATGAAAATAGAGTGGCAAGGGGATTTGGGTCCTGGCAAGAGGGATGGAATAGATGCACCGTGGAATCAAAGCTGGATAAGGAAGATAGTAAAGAAGGGCAGTGGACTAAAGGACTGAGGAGGTTGGAGAGTGTAGAAGGAATGGCTGAGCAAACGTTCTGGAAAGATACTTGTAGCAGTAGTTTGGCTAAAGGGAACGGAGACGAGAAAGGGCTGAAGAGTCTTTGGGGTTTGTAGCCTGGTGGACTAGCCAGTGGTTACGGAATTGTTGGCAGGTGTAGAGTATCACAGAGGAGAGCTGGTTTTCAGGGCATACTGCTGAACTCCACCTTGACCAAGCTGAACTTGAGAGGATAGGGAGACATCCAAGTGGAAATGTCCCTGGAGGGCTGGAACTCAGAACAATAGGGTTCAAGCTGTACCTTTCACAGCCAGCACCAGAGGTATTATTGGCAGTGACAGGACTCATTGACTTCCCCAAAGGAAAAAGTAAAAGGCAGAATGCAGAGGTTGAGGACCACTTGGGAAATGCACCTTGTTAGAAGGAAGGGGTATGAAGAGAACCTGTTAACAGAGAGGAAACAGAGCTCTCTGTCATCCAAGAGAAAGGGCTGCATTTGAGAGTCAAGCTAATCTGTTCTGAAGAGTACTTCATCCAAAAATACTTCTTCCTCTTCCTTCCTAATTCCTAATTACTTTTATCGCCTGGCTATGCAGCTAAATCTCCTCCTACCTCTTAAACTTGGTTTCCACATCCATAAAAGGAAGGTAATAATTGCATCTGCCTTTCAGGGTTGTGGGTGATATGCCTGGCACCGAGTACAAAGCCAACAAGTGTGAGCTATCCTTATTATCGTTGTTATTTTTTGTATTTGCTTCTAATCAACAGTCACTCCTTTACAAGGTGAGTATACTTATTTCCAGAGGCTTTGTCTTCTGTGTTTTTTTGTTTTGTTTTGTTTTGTTTTTTTGACTCTCACTTAGCTCTTCCCTCTGATACAAATGGCCCTGGGAAAGAGAGACTAACTCAAACACTGAGATTGCTAATACTCTGGCACAGTTAAATAAATATGTTGTCATCATGATACTGGTTTGATTTTTAAGTCTAAAGTTCAGAAGTTACTAATTCCTCTGAGGGACTATGCCTACATTTTAGAGACATTGCCACCAGCTGGACGATGTTGCTGAATTATGACATTTATTTACCGTATTAGTTTTCTACTGCTGTGCAACAAATTTAGTGGATTCCAACAATATGCCTGTATTAGCTTACAGTTCTGTAGGTCTGAAATCTGGGCACAAAATGGCTAGGTTCTGTGTTGGGGGGGCCCACAAGGCTGACATCAAAGTGTCAGCTATAGTTCTCATCTAGAGTTCAGAGTGCTCTTAAAAGCTCACTAGTTGTTGGTAGAATTCAGTTCTTTGTGGTTTTAGGACTGAGGTCCCTATTTTCTCTCTAGTTCATTGGCTGGGGACCTGTCTCAGTTTCTAGAGGCTGCTCCTTTCTATTGGCAGTTCACTACATAGGTGTATGTATGCTTTCTTCTAGGCCAGCAGGAATGTTCCTCTCTCTTAAAAAACTCACCTGATTAGAGCAGGCCCACCCAAATAATCTCCCTTTTGCCATATAATATATCATAATCAATAGACTGATATCTCATCATGGTTATATGTTCCACCCACATTCAAAGAGGAAAAGATTATACAAAGGCAAGGATCGCTGGATGTGATCTTAGAATTCTACATGCCACATTTACCCATGAAATGACACTGGTTTTAGGCACTGAACAAAGCACCGTGGGTGCAAAGACAGATTAGATGCTGCCTTCGAGTTGCTCATGCTCTAGCCCCATAGTGTGCCACACGGGAGCCCCCAGCCACATGTGGCTATCGAGCACTCCAAATGGGGCTAAGCCAAATTGTGATGTGCTGTAGGCGTAAAATGCACACTGGATTTCAAAGAATGGGTACCGTCCCCAAACTGTAAATACTTAATACTTATACATTAGTTACCTATCAAAGCCATAATATTCAGGACATTGTGGTCTCAATAAACTACATTGTTAAAATTAATTTCACCCGTTCCTTTTCACTTTTTTTAGTGTCTACTTCAAAAAAATAAGTAAAAAATCTAACTTGCACGATTGGGCAGTTCTGGTGTAGACCACGAAAAAGCCAAGTGCTTCTGTGCATACCAGGTATCATGAGAGGAGAAGCCAGTGGGGTTTGGGGCACAAAGATGGAGAGGTCAGCTTTGCTGGGGAAGAGAGTGCGGACAGGAAAGGCATCCCATTCACAGCAGACAGAGGGAGAGCATGCTTTTCCAGCAGTCCTTTTCCAATACTCAGGAATTCTTTATATAAAGCTGCAAAGCCACAGTTAGTGACTTTTTCATTTCATTTGCATTTTTTTGAATTCTTTATTTTAGAAGACACAATTCAGAGTTAGATTCTGAAACAAATATAAATGCCCAAATACAAACGAACGCTTGCCTAACAAACCTTTGAGTGTTCTCCATCCACCTGGGCCTTCTCCCTCTTTCTCTTGGACCCCCACAGACAGAGCAACTCTCTCTCTCGGAGCTACTTCGGAGGGCCCAAAACTTCAAGGCTGTCATCATAGAGAGCAGCCTGTCTTCCAAAGTCCTCACGGGCAGTGTTTCTCCGGCCTTTGATCTCACCAACAGAGGGCAGCTATTACCAGCTTAATTAGAGAGTAGTTAATACCTTCTTGGCCCTCCCAATTAGTTCAAAGAACTCTCTTTGGCTTCCTTGACTTTTGACAAATCACAAAAAGAAATGTTGAAATGTGATCTATAAAATGTTTTCTGTAATGGCCTTTTTTTCCAGTGGGAGATTCCCTGTCAGTTAGTCCAGTCTAGTCTAAAATGTTAGACTCCATCCCACTTCCCATAAAGACCCATGTGAATAATGTTTACTCTTCAGACAAATACTTTTATGTGCAAACAGTTAATACCTGTTATGCATATACTACGTATTAGATGCTGTGCTCAGTATTTATATCATCTCATTTTATCTTTACAACTCGAAAAGGTAATAATATAATAGGAACAATTATTGAGTGCCCCCTATGTGCTAGGTGCTTTTCTAATCTTTATTTGCAATGAAGTTAATTTCAGGATTACATGAGATAAAATATGGTATGTGCTAAGAACAGTGCCTGGCACTGGGACATGTGCTCCGGAAATGTTAACTAATATTTCATCCTCAAAAAGATCCTGTGTCTTGAGGATTATCATTTCTATTTTACGGATAAATAAACTGAAGCTTGGAGGGCTTAAATTTCTTGCCTTAGATCAGTTGTTCTCCAATGGTAGTGGGCACCAGAATCAGCCACGGGGCTGATTAAAATGGATTGCTGGGCCCCACCACTGAGTTTCAGCTTCAGGGGACCTGGGGTGGGAGCCAGGAATGTGCATTTCTAACAAGTTCCCCAGTGATGCCCGCGATGCTGCTCAGGGATCGCTCTGCTCTAGCTCATACAGTTAATAAAGACTTCACCCCAGTGGTTCATGCTCTTTACCACAAGTCAACACTCCCTCTTTGTCATCTTATGTTAATGGAGCTTAAAGTGTCTACAAATCAAGCTAATGTCAGAACTTGGACAACTTCAAACAAATCATAAAGGAGTTTTAAAAAACAGAATAAAATGGTTGATTTATACTACATATTGGGAAATCCTGACCCAAACAGGGTGTCAATTCCCTTTCTAAGAAGCATGCCATTCATAAATCCTCATTAGTAAGGGTCTTTTGCTCACTTCCAGCCACCACATATGCTGGCAAAAATGAGTAATATCTCTTCAAATGTACACATAGATGGACCTTCCCAGGCAAATTACAGCTTCTTCCAGTTGAGGAATACACACCACCTTTGTGTTAAGGGTTTTTTCCAGGGAGGAAAAGACGGCTATGGGATTGAGAAGAATTCACAAGCAGTTTAGTTAGAATACCAATGTTTTTGTTCTTTAAAAAAAAAAAAAGTGAAACAATTCCTGCAAAATGTTGAGGTTAAAGCTCGTTGATAAAGTATACAGATGCTTATTACCTTATTCTCCACATTTTCCTGAATCTTTGGACTATTTTCCAAATACATAATTTAAAAGGCTCTATGCTTTCTAGTTAGTAGGGAAAGCACAGGGAGGAAAACCAGGCACAGCTCCCTCTCCCATGGGAGTCACTGCCCAGGGTAAGGAGGTGACCCTGAATCAAACAATTATAATGGGCACAGAGTTACAGACTGTGATCTGTCTTACGAGGCTAAGGGTGAGAGTGTGAGGAAGGCTTTTAACTCTTGTATGTGACCTAGACTTGGGAGTCTAGGAATGTTACCCCGAGGAAGTGGAAATTCAGCTACGAGCTACAGGACATGTATGTGTTAACTAGGAGCAGGTGGGTTGCAGCATAGAGAAAACTGTAGAAAATCCAAATGTGGGGAAGGAGTTTTCAAAGGAATGAAGGCATGTCTGTGGGTCTGAAGAACAGTGGTAGAAGGATGACCTAAGGTGAAGCTCCAGAGTTTCTGACATGAATACTTGAATTAGTGTTTTCATTGATCTCTCTTTCCTTTAGTGATTGCTTTAAACTCCTGGATTATCAAAGGTCAACTCTCAAAGGTCTTTTATTCAGACTTCTCTTTCTCATTACACTATTAACCTTATTTTGTTGTCATTTCCGGCGTCTCCCTGCCTAGTGCCAAGACTCCTTCACTGCCATAACCTCCAACTGACAGATGATCCCTTCTACTCAAGGAGGTTCATCTGTGTTGACCAAGTTGGATTCAGCTGCCCCCCACCCCATTTTGTAACTTCCCCATATGTTTCCCAACTGACCAATGTTGACCTATAGGTAGGGACATCTCTAGGCCTCTATTCAGCAGGAAAACATTATAGAATATAAGACCTTCCACCTTCAACAACCTTAAAGATTTAAGGGTCAAAATTGTTCAGAGGGGAAATGATGAGGGAGCAGAAGGCTAGCTGAAGACAAAGCATAAGCTGACACCCTGCAACCTCTCCTCAACCCCCACTCCTGGGTGGGACATGTGTGACATTCTTCCAGGAATCTCCCAACTATCTTAATGTTAATACCTTGCTAGAGGGGAAAAGAACCTTGACAATGGCGAGGCCTCTGATATCTTGTAGATCATCTCTGGCACTATCTTGTCGTTCCTCTTTGGCATATGAAAACCCTTTTGAAACCTCCCTTTCCCTTACTTCCTCCCCAACTCTGGAGTATATAACCAGCCACTCCTCAAGACCCCCATGCAGCAGCTCCTTCTGCCCACAGGTCCTGTCCCATTGCTTTAATAAAACTACCATTTTGCACCAAAAAGAAAAAAAAAAAGGCGAAGCTCCAGACGTGGACAAGGGCCAGACCAGACTGAGGATTTTGGACTTGATCAGTATCTTGGTGGAATGTAATGAGCCTTCATGATCCTTTGTAAATTGGCTGAAACTACAAATATTAAAGCCTTGACAATCAAGCATCTATTGTATATCAAGTGGTGTACTGGCAAACTGGCTCTCCCAATTAAAAAAAAAGTCCTGGTTTCGGGGTGTGCCAATTTATGTGGTGTAAATACTCTCACCATGCCTGATTTCAAGCCATCCACATGATGTTACAGAACATGGAGCTGGGAAGAGATGTGTACACAGGCTCTCAGGAGCTGACAGAAGCTGGCTTCTGTTCACCATTGTATTATACCTCAATTCTAGACAAACTCTAAATAGCAATGATATTGTGTATGTTGGTATTAGCAAGAAACAAGCAGTTGGTGGTGGCAGACAGAATATAATCCATTTTTTTCACAGAGAATATAAAACGTTCTCTTATTTTATAAAGGAAGTCACCAGACGAATTTTAGAATTTGCCATTTGATGTAATCAAATCAGAATAAACTATGATTTCAATCTAACCTTGAGTTTATAAGCCTCATTCACCCTTTGTTTCCTTATGCGTAAAATGAAGAATCCCTTGAAGGAATGGAATCTTTATTATTTTATGAAATGAGGTCTTTTATAATCAAGATTTAATTTATGCTCATTAAGGGTTATAGCTTTCTAGTTTGCTTGTCAGGGTGTGGGGGAAGAAAAAAAATCAGCCATCTGCTTGCTAGTGGTTGCTGACTCATAAATTGAAATATCCCCTGTTCTCTGTATGTCAGAGAATCACCACTGAGGTTGGTTAAGTGATTTGACTTTGCATTCTCAACACCTAGTCCTTAGCCGAGTAAGAGGAGGCATCTAATAGATCAAATATGTATATAACTAACGTAAGCATTCTTTATATCTACAATATATTCCACCAGAACATGGGATTAATCTACAATTAAAATTTTAGACGCCAATTTTCTAGAGCCACTCTAGGTGATGGTCTACTATGTATGAGGTCCTTGGGCATCCCTGACTTTCAAAAGAAGTTTAAAAGAAAAAAATTCAGTGTTAACTCATGTATCCCAATTTGGTACACCATACATGTTTTCGGTACCTTTTATAAACCAGATTATACAGAAAGTAGAATTTCCTGATTGTGAAGGTTTTTTTAAAAGGCTGCACTGTAAGAGTGGTCTCCTTGACAGAGGATATAAGGCAGAATCCTTTGGTGTCATTGACAAGGGGCTACAATAATTTCCCTTGTAAAATATTCCTGTATGATTCATTTATTGCATGAAATAAAAGTGAATGGTAGCACATGCTTGCGTAGAATATCATTTGAAAATCTCTCCAAGGACTTGTTATTACTTTAAAAACACCCCATTACAATAATTTATTGTGAAATCTTATTCATGTTTGCTTCAAGGGCTGTACTTGGAGCCCCAAAGAGCCACCCAGGGGCACAGGCCATGGACTGGCCATATTGCTCTGGGAGATCTTCTGAATTTTTATTATGGACATGAATTTTCACACATTCTCCAGATTAGGGAAAACAGTAGAATGAATTACCGTGGACCGATCTTCTAGCTTCAATAATTACCAATTCATGGCTGATCTTGTCTTATCGTTACCCCCACCCCCTTCCCATTCATCCAACCCCACATTGGATTCCTGGGAGCTTTCAAAGAAAGTTATGGAATCTTATCCTGTGGCAATAACAACTACTCACCTTCCCTCCAGGAGACTAGACTTTCTTGTAACCTCAGAGTATGAGCATAGCCAATCAAAGAAGGAGTGAACATGTTTTCCAAGGCATTCTATTTACATGCTCAGGGTTTTTCACCAATCATATGAAAGAGAGTGACGTTTTCAGTTCAAACTAAAGTGACTCATCAAGCTAGAGGGGTGGGTCATTAAGGACATATGACACCTTCCAGTCTAACCTGCTCTTCAACTGTCAACACCTGTATAGTCATCTTGCCATAAATCTCTCCCTGACCCTTCCATAATGAAAGATTGTTTACCGAATCCTGAACCTTACCAGTATAGAAAGAAATGGTTTCAATATTTACTACAGGAATCCTCAATTTTTGGAGAGTGTGAATTTAAATCATATTCAAAAGCAAGTCCATACCTTTACTTTAGAAGTAAAGCAAACCATTGGAAAAAGCATTGGTTGAGGGAGAAAGAGACACTGATTCTTTCAACCAGGAATTCTGTATCTATCAATTTTTCTTAAACAATCAAGCAAGTTCCCACAGATGTATGTATTAGGATGTTGTTTACAATAAGTTGAATGTCAGGAAAATATTGGACACAATTAATTATCCAACAGTAGAAGGTTGTGAAAATAAATCATGGAACGTCCACACAATGGAATATTATGAAGACTTAACGAATGATGGGGAAATATTTGTGATTTAGTAAGTAACAAAAAAAAGTTATCTTTAATAAAAAAATTATAAAAACAAGAAGACATGACAGGAGAACCTACAGATTAAAAGACACTTAAGAGACATAATAACCAACTGCAATATATGATATCACCTTTCTAAGTTCAAGTGTGCACACACACATGAAAGTTGAGAACATTTGAACAACAGTCATATATTGAATATACTATGGCATTTTTATGATGATATTTTTAAATATGATCATGGTATATTATTATTTATTATGTTTTGTATTTAGAGATGAAATGTCATATCGATGGTGTTATAAAGAGATAGATGAAACAAGATTCACAAAGTTCGAGGGTTCATTATACTCTATTCTCTCCTTATGCACATATTTAAAATTATGTACTGTAAAAAATACTTGAGTTATAAAACAGTATGTATACTGTGATCCTATTCATTAATTTATTTTAGATATCTTTTCTCTTATTCTTCTCTATAAAACATGACTTAGCTTTTTAATATAGACATAATATACTGTTTGTAATGAATAAATTATTAAACAACTTGAACTAATTTATGCTAGACATTAATCATCCACAATTTGCTGTTTTCCCATTATTTCTAATATATCACTGAACTTAACAGTTCATAAACTGTTAAAAATAACAAGGTAAGATGTTATCGTCTCAAACTAAAACTGCTGATCTTCTATTAACCTAAGGCCCACACATCAATATGAACTGACTTTTCTCCCGTGGCCTAGGAGCAATTCATGACTGAAGCAAGCAAAGAGATAAACACAACTCTTTTGAAATCCTGGGCTTTCAGGTTTCAGGACAAAGCTAGACCTTCGTAAACAAAACAAGGAAGTAATCTCCTAACAGGTGAGTGTAGAGAAAAAACAAAAACTTTATATAAATGATTTGGATGGTTTATAAAATTCTAGGGACCATTTTGCCTAAATTAGCAAGAAAATGTGATTTTTTTTCCAGGTACTAGTTTTGCTTTTGCTCTGTTAAGGTGGCTAGATTTATTTTGGATAGAGAAAAAGTAAGTCACCAAGAAACTACACTTTCAAACTCCTAAAAGAGGCATTTAAGCCTTAAGTGGGGCTTCTAGAAAGTGACTGTAAGCATATGAAATGGAATTAGGATAAATTAAATATAAAGTATTTATCTAGCATATCATAGCCTCTGTTGATGGGTATGTTGAGCTACATAACTTGCTCCCGCTTAAAAACTCAACCACAGCTCCTGTGTGCAGGAAAGAAAGCAGTTTAGAAATGGATTTTTGTGATTCTGCTTGTGTCCCTCATGGCTCCAAATTTTTAGCTGACTAGAAAATTCTGCTTGGCTTCTAATGTTCGTCTCCCCTCCCTGGTCCTCTCAATGACAGGCCCTGAACCCCATTTTAGGTAATTAAGTTCTGTCTCACTCGAGCTCCTGAGCCCCAAGTACATTTTCTGTCCAGAGTGAGTCTTCACCTCACCAGAGAGTAGGGTCTGCAATGGGCCTTCCTGCCCTGTCCTGAAGCCAGATGGGTGCAGGGAGCAGGATGATTCTCCCCTGACCCCTTTTCCAATAGCAGCTCAGGTCATGTGTTTTGGTTTCCAGATTGCTCCCCTGGTCAGCACCCAGAAAGAAGCCCCAAGTCTCAACCTTCTGCCTGTGGTCCTGGTGCTTGTCCTTACTCCTCTAGCTGGCTCCCTGCATAAGGGACCACCTGGAACCACACTGCCCCCTGGTGGATGCTGTTCTTCATGCCTGGCAATCCCTACAGCCAGCCTGCCCTCTCTTCACCTGTGGCACCCCAATATCTCCTTAGGTGGGGGCTGAACATAATTCGACCTGTGGGATATTCCTCAGTGGTGTGGTGACTGATAAATTTTCAGGCTTTTTACAAGTTGTACTGTTAAACACAGCCATTATTAAAATTTATATGATATAAACGTACAATTAATTTACATTAAAAACAAAAGTCATAAATACGCAAACTCATCACTTCTTAATAATCCTACTACATTTTGCTATTGTCTATGCTTGTGAGTTATTCACATCTATTGTTATCTGGATGGTGGAAATGACTCCACTTGTCAAATCATGGTTAAATTACAACCACAGGTTGGCTGCAGATACAAGAGTTCAGCAAAAATCAGTGAAAACATTCAGTGAGAATCAACTGGCTACATGGAATTTAAAAGAGAGTATTGTGTGTTTTATTTTTATAAATTGTGTGCTACACACCCTTTATATCAGTAAAATTTATAAATGGGTATCATTTTTTTTCCCAGATTGCTCATTATTGACCAGTTTGAAGCACACTACAGTATCCTCTCCTCCCACTTAGGGCCAGTTCTATAGACTGATGAAATTCTCCTAGTTCTGTCACCTTGCATTACTACCTATGAGCCAGTTAGAGGGTGGGACTCTCACATCCAACCCCCTCTTGTTTTATTTTGTCCAGGTCAAAGGATATCCGCTGCAGAACACACCTGGCCTCTTCTGTTCCGTTACACATTCCTCTCCCCCTCCTTCCCCCCCACCCCGGGAGATGAACTGACTTACCTGGTTGGTGAGTTTAAAAGGAGAAAGAAGTCATGCATGGCCTAGCTCTTGTTTCTGTTCCTTTCCTTAGAGAATACCCACAGAAAGAGGCCATCTTTCTGCACATGGGGGAGGCTGCCACGTTCTGGTGTTGACTGAGGCTGATGAGTAAGTTGGTCAATGCTGGAGTTTGATGTTGAGAACTCCACTTGCTCAAAGATAGAAGTCAAGCTCTGTAAAGTAGCATTGATCAGTAATGAGGGCCATATATTGGCCTCCACTGATGACTCCTTTGTCTTACATCTCCACTGGTTCAAAAATGCAGTGGGAAACAGGAGTGCTCTTTTTTGGGCCCCTTAGAAACTCCAGATGCATCCTCCTCTGCCATCAGCCTTTGCTCCTGAGGTCCCGAATGCCCTTGTGGCTGTGCCCATATGTATTGGTACACATAAGCCTTTTCTAAGATTGGAAAACTTGAATGGCAAACTTATTTGATTCCAATTCCTTTTATTACCAATATGTATGTGTGATGATAATAATGATGCTGACATAACTGCGCACCTTTTGTATGCCAGATATTGTGCATACAAAGATAGACCCTGTAGAACAAGTCTTTTAATGACCTAGAGCGTTTAAGTAACTTTCCCCAGGTCACAAAGTGACCAGGCTAGTTGTCTGATTGCGAGGCCCTTGCTCCTTCCAGTACACTTTCTCTTCCTTTTCTTTCTTCCTCCCACCGCCATCCCCCTAGTCTTCCGGCCTCTCCTCTCTCTCTCCTTCTCTCCTTCACCCATCCTTCTACTACATTCCCTCATTTCCATATTTTCTAGCCCTTTGACACAGAAAACTAAGACAGCATCTGAAACCTCAGATTGTAGTGTGTGCATGCTTTTATATATATATACATATATATATATATATGAAATCCTACAAAATCTTACCCCAACATCTGGGACCTCAAGAAACTTGGCAGCAAGCAGAAGGAAAATTGTGGCTGTCTTTTTAGTATCCTCCTCAGGTTTCTGATGAGGAATGTTCAGCATCCATTCAAGGTCCTGGGGGAGGAGGTCACAAAGAAAACAGTATGTGAGAGAGACCACAAGACTTCATCAAGCTGGGGTCTGTCCAGGCTTGACCTGGGGGCTGGGCTCTATGTAGAAAATGCAGCCTTTCCTTAAATGGAGTGTTTGCTGTTATCTCCGAATTAAGGTCTCTTTCCCTGGGGTCAATAGTTGTGTAATAGGTTCAGGGATTGAGCAAACAGTTTGCAAATTACTTGGGGAATGATTGAGGGAAGGGGAAGAACACACAACACACACACACACACACACACACTCTCAATGGGGGTAATATCACCCTCAATGGGGGGTGAAAATTGGTTCTTGGGGGAGAAGGTAAAAAAATCTCACTCTCTTCACATATAAATCACAGAAAGTACCTACATACATACAGTACCTAAACAAGCACCCGGTATTATCTGTGGTATTAAAATGTCATAGATGGGATATTAAGAAAAATATGTCTAAGATTGGGGAGCCATTCTTAGGGGAGCAATAATTTTTAATGGTTGAAAAGCACTGATATATATAAAGAGCCTAACAGAGTATGGACATATGGTAGGTATTCAATACATGTGAATTGTAGTTGGTACTATCATAGTTATTTGTTATTATGCTGGTCCTACAAACTTGCTAGAGAACCATGCCATCCCATCATGGTTAGGGTGGATAAGGGTGTACTGTGGCAAATTCCCAGATGAATTTAGCTTAGGGTGGATCCTGCATAAGCTAGAGATCCAGGGTTCTAGAAAATACGCAGATTCTTGCACACCACTGGGCTGACCTCTGGGTGCCCAGAAGCACTTGTTCAAGTGTTAAAATCCAAAGAACAAGACATGGCACAGATGACTGTAGGAAGCTTACAGGCCAGCACAATGCCGACTTTAATCCTCTGGGGAAAGGAAATGTTCCCGAATTCAGTTTCTTCCTGGCCAAGTACTCCATCACCAAGTTTTGTGCACATGCCTTGTTTCTCCTTTCAGAGGACCTGGCTTCCAGGAGGCACTCAATAAATGAGTTAATAAGGGGTTAGGGCCAATGTTGAGCAACTTCTCCTGCATGCTCCATGTGCTCCGCAGGGGGGAGGAAAACTACATAATCTAATGACTATTCTTAAAACCTATGTTTGTGCTACTTTTAGCTTACAAAGCGGTCTCATATATAGTATCTTATTAAATCATCACAAAAACTATAAGGTCAGTATTCTATCCCCACTTGAAGGATAAGGAAGCTGAGGCTTGTAGAGTTCACTTATCTGTCCTCCTTAGCTACCAGGTAACAAGTAGCAGAGCAAAATTCCTTTCTACTGTACTACACCACTTGTAATAATGCTCTCCTACAGAGGAAGAAGACAAATGAAATGATAAAGCTATGGAGGAAAAGCCAAGCACTGGGACTTGGGGAACCCCTTGTAAGGGATATGGTAATGCCTGTGAACTGACACAATCAAGTCATGCAAGAAGGGGTGTTATCTTCATGGAGTATAAATCTAGCACATGGCAGAGCCTGCTGAGGCTGGTCAGAGGTGTCACCTGCCAAGTTACAGGGAAATGAAAGCCCATCAAAATAGACTATGGAAGCATCTCAAAATGATGTGAAATTTGGGACCTAAAAGACTTAGGGGCACAAATGTTTAGAACAAAAATATGATATGAGAAGTGAACCACTAGGTACACACTTGGTACAAATTTTTATTTCAGGGCCATAGCTTCAAGTGTAGGAATGACAGATATTTGACTAGGAATGAAGAGAATTTTTCAAAGACTGAAAAGAATGTGTTTAGTCAGATATCAACTCATCTGGCCAAAGGGGCTGTAAATGGAAAACAGATGGGAAGGGAGAAAAAAACACCTAGATTAAACTGAAATGGGTTTCCATGAATGACATTAAGGAGGGCCTGGGAAGAATTTCAACAGCGAGGGAGGTGCCGAGTGATTCAATAAGAAAACAATTGGGAAGGACATCAGAAAGAAAACGTAGGCAGCAAATGTCCAGATATCATGCACAGAACATAAGCAACACAGCAACTTTAATATTTAGCACAGGGCGACAAACAAGACCTCACAGATACCACCGAGAGTTGGCGAGATGGAACAGATCCATGGGAACACAGTGATAGAAGGGTATGCTGTGCACGAAGACCTGTTGGAAGGAGATGGAGCAGCACTGTAGGCTGTGATAACAATAGATTCAGAGGACTCTCTGAACACTTGGATGAAGATAAAAGAAGAGAACAGAAGCGATGTTTTCATGGAAGCGGAGCTGAGCCACATGGAAGAAAGCCACAAAATTGGCAGAGCATACACAATACAGATAACATTTGGATACTTCATTCAGATAAAAGCATAGTTTTTCACTTGTCTCCCTAACAATTTCATGTCCTAGAGGGTAAAGGAAGTAATAGAAATAATTGTGCTCTGATTCCAACCAATGGGAAGAAGCCATCCTTCAGAGTGGAAGGGATAGGAACCTGGAAGAACATGGCCACATCATCTTCAAAGTAGGGCAAGACCGAGCTGGATAAAATGTGTACAGAGGACTTCAGGAAGTGAGACTTCAATATATTTTTTATTTTTGTTTAAGATTTTATCTATTTATTTGACAGAGAGACACAGCAAGAGAAGGAACACAAGCAGGGGGAGTGGGAGAGGGAGAAGCAGGCTTCCCTTGGAGCAGGGAACCTGATGCAGGGCTCGATCCCAGGACCCTGGGATCATGACCTGAGTTGAAGGCAGACGCTTAACAACTGAGCCACCCAGGCGCTCCTATCTTTTAATTTTTTTAAAATATAGGCACAATTCCACAAGTTTCCAGAAGAAGACAGAACCAGGAAGTGCTCAGAAATATGACCTTGGGCGCCTCCAGTGAGGAGAAAAATGTGAGGAGATTCTTAAAAAAATTAAAGTGATGACATAGAGCTCTTTAAGCTAGGATACAGAATGAACAATGAGAAAGATAGAGGCAAATGACAATTCTACAAGAGTGACATGGAACCACACAAATAGTAGCAGAAATGTTCAAATCCTAGAAGAATGAAAGCATGCAAAAATGGTAAGAACCAGAGAAAGTGTTATGGACCCAGGGAATTATGATAATGGATGGTAGAAAGGATGTAATATTTCTCAAATGATGTCACATTCCTTTAGGCTCTGATAAGAACTGCGACTATGGGGCTGAAAACACAAAAGTGTGCAAGAGTATGGTGAAACCCAAGTTTGGGGAAAACGTTACTGATCCCTTTTGAAATCCAATCTGGGACCAGACTTGGTGGTCCAGTCTATGGATCAAGTGGCATACATTTGCCTATCTCCAAACTTTCTTCCTACTAAGTATTATTAATCATATTTCAGCAAGTTGATCTTAAAATTCTTGCAGAAGTTACATGATATCATTCTTTTGGGTCAGAAAAACTTCTCCCAATTGCATTCTCTCTTTTACTATCAGAGTTTTATAAGTGGATACATTAAAGCTGGTTTTAATTGAAGGTTTAACTGGCTACAGAAGGATAGTTTGTAAAGTCCTCAGCAGGATCCTGTTTATATCTCTATCTCTAGGCAAAGAAATCTTAATTAAGGTATTCCACCTTTACCAATGAAAATTGAAATATGTTGGAGTTTCTTAAGAGTTGTCTAGAGTAATTTCTCTTAAAATAACTTAGAAAAATGAGTGTCATCTTTTACAACAACTATGGGGTTAGCCCATAATCAATACAGCACTTTATGACATTCAAGAACAGGTAAAACTGATCTGTGGGGATATAAATCATAATAGTGGTTGCCAGGATAGATGGGGCAGCGATAAAATGGAAAGGAACCCTAGTGAACTTCCTAGCGTGATAGCATATTCTATTTTTCTTTTTTTTTTAAGTCTTTTTTTAAAAGTCTTTTTTTTTTTTAAAGATTTTTATTTGAGAGAGAGAGTGAGAGAGAGCATGAGAGGAGAGAGGGTCAGAGGGAGAAGCAGACTCCCCGCTGAGCGGGGAACCCGATGCGGGACCCGATCCCGGGACTCCGGGACCATGACCTGAGCCGAAGGCAGTCGCCCAACCGACTGAGCCACTCAGGCACCCCGTATTCTATTTTTCAACTGGAATTTTGGTTACATGGATACATGCATTTGTCAAAACTCATCAAACTGTCACTGTCACTGTATGTAATTATCCCTCTATAGAGTACATAAAAAGAATATAATAACTCTGGGCAGTGATATAAAGAGAAAAAGGAATGATTTTCTATGATGACTTGACAGTAATTAAATAAAGTTAACATAGTCAAGGAATCAGAGAAAAGCAGAGGCTCAGAGTTTAAAATTACCAGTGCTCTCGAAGTAGATTTAGAGAAAAGTATGTCTCACCAACACCATCGAGTTGTTAATTTCCCATCAGCAAAGTTTTCCCTGTTGCAGAGAAAGGGCATCATTACCTTATACCCAAGTATCAGTGGTTTACAAACTTCCATGCACATAAATATCACCTTGGGTGCTTGCTAAAAATGCAGTTTCTGGGTCCATACCTGGAGATTCTGATAAGGTAAATCTAGGTTAGTGTCTAGGAATCTGCATTTAATAAACACCCTTGGTAGTTTGATGTAGGAAGTCCATGAACCTACACTTTGATCAAACACTTCATTTGAGAATCAAATCATAAAACTAGCTACTACTTCCTCTAATTTCAGGCTCTCCAGGCAATCTTCTGATAATAAAGCATTTTTCCATGCCTTCACAGAAAAAAATGTTGCTTCCACCAACACATGTATTCCATCTGACATGACAGTACTTTCTCATTCTAAATATTAAACAGGCATTGGTTTTGTATCTCAGTTTGATGAGCTTGGTAAATATGGTTTGCCCCTTTTAAATGGATGTGTTTGCCATGTGATATTGAAAATCCATGCTTCTTGAATTGTGAGAAAGAGAAATACAATTTGTGCCAAATTTACTGAGATAAAGGGTATTTCCAAAATTTCCTCTTTAAAGAAATTCTATGCTTGACATTGTTACAGTGGCCATTTTTTTTTAATTAATAAACTTTATTTTGGGGGCACCTGGGTGCCTCAGTCAGTTCAGTGTCTGCCTTGTGATTTTGGCTCAGGTCATGCTCTTGTGGTTCATGAGATAGAGCCCCACAGCAGGCTCTGTGCTCAGTGGGGAGTCTACTTGGGATTCTCTACCTCTCCCTCTGCCCCTCCTCCAACTCATGCATGTGCACACATGCACTCTCTCTCTCTCAAGTAAATAAATCTTTAAAAAGATAAACTTTATTTTTTAGAGCAATTTTAGGTTCACAGCAAAATTAAGTAGGAAGTACAGAGAATTCCCATATATCCTCTATCTTCCACCCTAACACCACCTTTCCCACAATGGACCTTCTGTACCATGGTTGTACATTTGTTATGTTCCATGATACTACAATGATACATTATTATCACCCAAAATTCATAGTATAAATTAGGGTCCAGGCCACCTTGTACATTTTATGGGTTCTGACAAATGTCACGTTCTTTTAAGCAATTGAACTTAAGAATAAACGTGTAAATTAATAGTTTCATTTTAAACCTAATTCTATGGATTTTTCAAAGATTCATGTTGTGGCTTTCTGATTCTAAATAAATGTTCATTATTGACATTTTGGAAAGTGGGCACATTTAAAAAAATTACCAGTTATTCTCCTACTCTAGGCTAAGCACTATGAATATTCTAATTTTTTTAAGTCATTATTCTGTCTTTAGGTACATGTATTTATTGTGGTGGTAATGGTTGTTATTTCTTTACAAAACGGGATTACACTATATAAAGATCTCCTAACATTGTATCATTATATCATATTTTAACAGTAGTAACTTTCCTCTGATTTTATTTTTCTTCTTAGCATTTCTCACCACCTTACATAATATACTTGCCTATTTATTTTCTGTCATCTCCTGAATGACTGTTCCAGGGGAGTAGTTGTTCCATAAGAGAGTTCTGTTCACTGTGAAAACCCAGTACCTATAATAGTGCCTGACACACATTATTTACACATATTTACAGAGTGAATGAATAAATGAATGAGTGGCATTTCATTGTCAGTAAATATGCTCCAAAATCATGACTTTCAATGACTAAGCAATTTTAACAAATGTATACAACATAATTTGTTTAAACATTCTTCTAGCATTCAACAGTAGGGCTACATTCACCTTCCAATTCTTATAATTGTAATTCACAATGATATGTAAATATTAATTGTAAAAGGGAGTTCATATTTCTGAATATTTCCTTAGGAATAATACCTAGAAATAAAGTTATTATGTCAAAAATTATAAAAAAAATCTTAAAGACCTTTTCACATATTGCCAGCTTCTAAGAGTGTGTAGGGGACAAGAATATGCCACCCCAAAATATGCCACTTTGGCATAAGGATTATTTTGAGCTGGAGGCAAATGAGAATTGACAGATGCAGAAAGAAATCTACCCAGAGCCTCCCTTATCTGACTAAAAGTAGGAACTTCTGAGAAATGAGTACTGCCATAACTCTCCTCTCCCAGGGAAGTTTTATAGCCCTGAAAAAGACAGAAAGCCAACACTGAGATGGACCTGCACAAACAAACCTACTCCATTAGTTTCCCCCAAACGTTACCTTCCCATAGTATGCCACCCTAAGAAGCCTATAACCCTTTTCCTTTATCTTGTCACTTCTCTAGGAATTTATTGTGCTTTTCTAAGATGCTATACAAGCCCAAGTTCTAACCACCCCTTTGAGTTATCATCACTGAGTTCTCCTATGTATATATGCAATGCAGGTGTTATTAAATTCTTCTGTTTCTCAAAAAAAAAAAAAAAAAAATTCTTCTGTTTCTCTCTTGTTAATCTGCCTTTGGTTGGTCTAATCTGCAGGGCCCTAGCCAATGAACCTAAGATGGATAGAGGAAAAAAGCTATTTTTCTTCCCATCAGTGTAAAAGAGGAAGTCGCCAGGACTTTTAAAGGCTTAGATTCAAATGGCACAGCATCACTCTCACTGATCTACTGGCTAAAATCCTGCTTTTGATGTGGCAGGGGACTATACAAGGATGTAGTGCCAACAAGCCTTGTTCATTGGGAACATTTTTATGTAACTATTACATCACCCTTTTTGGTTTTCCAGAGTTCTTATGGCTTTTCTTTTAATCGGATTATTTCAAAAAGATTTGGAGGAGAGAAAAAAATAGTGAATTCTTCGTTTTAATTCACCATCTTCAAAGTAGAAGTTGAGTATGTGCTTTGAAAATGGCTATGTACATTATTTCAGGGTATTTATATCATTCTCTTTTTATATATATGTATTTATATCATTCTCTTTTTATATTGTGTAATACAACATTTACAATAATCCTCATTCTCCAATCCTGTCAATATCACTTAATTGAAAAAAATATTTTTTCTTTGACAATGAAATCCCTTAGAATAAGTATATTCAATTCCATAATTCAATAAACATTTTTTAAGTGCCTATTATGAGCTGGTCCTACAATTAAGGTGCCGGGTAATATTTTCAATTCAATAGTCAGTAACTACAAAGCATTTATTTTTTTAAAGTGCATTGAACTCTTGTTAAATGCATGGTACTGAGGGATATAAAGGATTATAAGACACAGCACTCTTCAAGGGGCTTTGCAATATGGAAAATTATCAAATGTAATAAAAGTGAACATCTAGTATCCACATGCAAAAGAAGGAAACTGGCCCCTCCATAACACGATATACAAATTTGACTCAAAATGGATCAAAGACCTAAACATAAGATCTAAAACTATAAAACTTTTGGAAGAAAACATAGGGGAAAACTTCATGACATTGGAATTGACAACAATTTCTTGGACAAGACACCGTAAGCACAGGCTACAAAAGGAAAAATAGACAGACTGGACTTCATGAAAATTAAAGAGCTTTGTGCATCAAAGTACACTACTATGATCTGAATATTTGTGTCCCGTCAAAATTCACATGTTGAAATCCGAACCCCCAAGGTGATGGCATGAGGAGGTGAGGCCTCTGGGTGGTGATTAGGGCATCAGGGCAGAGCCCTCATGAATGAGATTACTGCCCTTATAAAAGGGACTCCAGAGAGAGCCCTCATCCCTTCCATGTGAGGACACAGTGAATGAAAAGACTGCAATCTATAAACCAGGAAGTGGGCTCTAACCATGCACCGAATCTTCCAGTACCTTGATCTTGGACTCTCCAGCCTACAGAACTGTGGGAAATAAATGTCTTTTGTTTATAAACTGCCCAGTTGACAGTATTTTGTTATCGTGGCCTGAATAGCCTAAGACAGATACTATTAACAGAACTAAAAGGCAACTCACAGAATAGGAGAAAATATTTCCAGATCACATATCTGACTAAGGATTAACAACCAGAATACATACAGAACACCTAGAATTCAACAACAAAAAACACTCCAATTCAAAAATGGGCAAAGGAATTGAATAGACCTTTCTCCAAAAAAGGTACACAAATGGCCATGAAGCACACAAAAAGATGCTCAGCAGGATTTGAATTCTTGAGAGGCAGAAGTGATTTGCCCACCACATTGGCAAAAAAAGGAAATTACAGAGCCTATTAAGTGTTGGCTGGGGTCAGAGGAAAGTGGTCATCTCAAACAGTGTTGATGGGAACATACATTGACATGGCAATGTGGACAGAATTTTGGTAGGACCTATTAAAAATACACAATCTCTACAACCCAACAACTTTACTTCTTTGCATTTTTCACAGAAAAATTCTTTTTTTTTTCTTTTTTAGATTTTATTTATTTATTTGACAGAGAGAGAGACAGCAAAAGAGAGAACACAAGCAGAGGGAGTGGGAGAGGGAGAAGCAGGCTTCCCGCCGAGCAGGGAACCTGATGCTGGACTCCATCCCAGGACGCTGGGATCAGGACCTGAGCCGAAGGCAGACGTTTAACGACTGAGCCACCCAGGCACCCCTCACAGAAAAATTCTTAGACATGTGCACAGAGGAGGGAAACTGAAGCACAGGAAAATTAAGTAACTTGATCAGAGTCATCTCATAATTGACCTGAAGGTTAAAAGTCAATCTATTAGGCATTTAGAAAAACACCTGGGCACATAATAAGCACTACTAATTGTATTTTTTCCACGAATTTTCTGTATAAACCTTTCATGCTTTTGCTTACTTGGATCACAATGCTTTTCTTTCCAATTTGTGAGTAATTTATATATTAAGGATGGTAAATTTGTCACATGTTGGAAATATTTTCCAGTTGGTTGCATGCTTGTTATTCTGTTTACATTGTTATTACATGATGAGGTCAGGAAATCTTTATGTAGTCAATTCTATTAATTATATATAATTATATATATGTCTACATATAATTAAATATATAACTAGTTTATATATCAACTAGAAACTATAAAACCAATTTCATAAAACAATAAATACACAAGAAAAGAGTCAGTGCGACAATTGCTATCTAAACTTCAAACACTTTGGGTCCTGGGGCTCTTCTTAATATATAGTGTAACAACTCTGCAAAACACAAGCGGGCATATATTGCAAAACCAGAAATAATCAACATGGGTCCATGGAAAAGGAACGCACACTTTCCATTTAAAGTTTAAAAAAGATGTTTTTTAAATGGTTTAAATAGAGTTTCTTCAGAGAAGCCCATAGAATTGTATTAATTTATTCATAGTTTCCTTTATGACAAGATAACATTCTAATTCTAATACAATTTTCAGGACATTTGGCCAATACATAGACTAGATAACTGGCTGTGGAAGAGAGAGCTGAAAAGATGCTGAGTCCCTGTGTCCATCTCCCACCCCACTCAGAGTTAATCAAGCTTCACTGCCTTCCTGGAGCCTGCCCCAATCCCAGCACATCACACAGCAACTTGCTTGTTTCTCCTAGTAATCTCTTGAGGGCAGAGACAGCCCGAACTAGGTAGGGCCTGGCATATAACTGCTTCCCAATGAATACTGGAGGATAAATGATAATAAACTAATTAACAAATAAACATGATTTCAACAAAAAGCCAGCTATGATTTTTAGCTCCAAAGACAAGTCAGGTATACTTGAAATAAACCCATGAATTAAAATCAACTTTAGCTGGAAATGAAAAAGCCTGTCAAATGAGAAACAGAATGTTGAGCTGGGAAAAATGAGAAAACAAAAGTACCAAAACTGTTTAAACATATTGGACTTTAGCAAAAGATCTATTTCACAATTTATTGCTAACAGTTTTCCTAGTCTTGCAAAATTAATGAGAAAATCAGCTCAAATGAGAAAAAGGAATGTTGGGGTTGTGTAAATGATACTGTTTAAACATAAAACATGTGAATGCCAGGCCTTTGCCCCAGTGGCTGGATGACTACACCATTAAATCAACTTTTCAAGTCATAGATAGCTAGGCTGAGGAAAGTAGTTTTGGAGGTATTCATGCAGAGTGTATGAGAACTGAAATTTGAGAAGTTAAGAACCAGCTATATTGCTAAATGGCTTTCCAAAAGGTTGTAAACTCACTAGCAAACTATGGAAACATGTCTCCCACACACTTTTGGTATTTGGGGAGGTTACGGATTCTTAGTTGCTAATTTTAATACAAAAGTATCACCTTGTTTTAATTTGCTTTTATTCATGGGTAGCTCATTTTTCCTTTCATTATTAATTGAGTTCTGTTTCTGTTTCCAGGCACTTTTCCTGGTGCTTAAAATATGTGAGGGGGCAAAGCAGACCAAGAGCCCTGTCTTCTCCCCTGTCTGCAGGGGAGACAGACACTACACAAGAAACACAACAGATAAATAAAGTAGCATGTTAGAAGACAGTAAGTTTAATAGGGGAAAAAAGGAAAGCAGGGTAAGGAGCATGAGAATGCTGGATGGGGAAGTGTGGGGCATTTTGTCATATTAATAAGTAGGATAAAGGGGTCGGGTTAGGTTTCACTGAGAAGGTGAAATTCAAAGACTGGAGGAGGTGAAGGAGAGGGTTTATCTATCTACAGAGGAGTGTTTCAGGGAGACAACAAAAGACCAGGGCGGGAGTGGACCTGGGCAGTTCAAGGGACAGTAAGGAGTCCAGTGCAACTGGAACACAGTGAACTTGGGGAAATGTGTAGCTAACAAAGTCAGGAAAGTAATGAACAGGAAGAAGGGCATTGTAAAGACTTGGGATTTTACTGATTGAAGTGGGGAACCATTACAGGGTTTTGCGTGTAAATGAACTCATCTGGCTACTGTATTTAGAATAGACTTTAAGGATGCAAGTGTAGAAATATGATGGGCACATGAATGGAGTGACCATGGTGGTAGAGACGGAGACTAGGCAGTCTCTTGGCATGAAATCTCAGTAAGGCTGATCTAGTTACCATCACCTCTGAATATCCAAACTGCCAGAAATAGAGACCACTATTGAATTCTCAGTATAGTACTATTCTTTAAATGATCAACCTGCCACTTAGTGGGAAGTTGACTGTGTTGGGCCATTTGCATACTGGAGGGCCAATTTGTTCTCACAAGAATAGACATTTATTCTTGGGGTAGGTTTACATTTCCTGCCAGCAGAGCTTTAGCCTGTATCATCGTACAGGAGTTTACAGAGTACCTGATCCACAGACATGGAACCCCACCCATCATAGCATCCAACCGGGGACCCACTTCACAGTGGAGGTTTGGGAGTGATCCCATGATCATAGGACCTGTTGGTCTTTTCATATACCACCCTTTCCAGAAGAGCCAATCTGAGAGAGCAATGGAATGGCTTGCTGATGGTACAGCTGAAGTACCATGTCTGAGGCAATACTGTGCAGGAGGGTTTCATTCTCCAGGACACAATCTGCACACTGAATCAGAGAACCCTGTAGGGCACTCTGTCCCCAGTAGGAAGACCAGTTGGGTCTAGGAACCAAGGCACAGAAGCAGGAGTAGTTCCATTTACCACTCCCAGTGACCCACTGGGTACCTTTCTGCACCTTTGGAGGGGCACCCTACAGAAGCAATGACCTTGTATCAAGAGCACTACCAACCACAAAGAAGAATAAATTCCCTAACTTCATTCTTTTTGCTCATTCCTATCTCCTGCAGGGACTCCCCAGGAAGGCAGTTGTGGTAGGCCACATATGTCAGCCTTCTTGGAACCAATTGCTGGGCAAAGAGGGAAGAAAGAATGATGGGGAAAAGAATGAAAGCTACCTGGCACCATTCTCTGTAGCAACTTTATTTCTTCTGAGCACTACAGATCCTCTTCATGTGCTTTTTTAAAAAATACCACTTATCACCTGATAGATTAAAAATATCTTTGATTTTTAGTTCATTATCTATTTATCTACTATCCCACGAGAATATAAACTCCATGAGGGCAGGGACTTTGTTTTCTTCCCTATTGTATCCCCAATACCCAGAAGAGTTCCTGGCATGGAGAGTCTCAATAATTATCTGCTGAATGAAGGGCTTGAAGTCTGGCATTTTTGCACTAGTGTTTTCCAAGTCAGCAGTTGCTGCATCTCAGCTTGCTCATCTTCTTCCCTGAAATCATTTCACTGATTTCCAAAAACACAAGCAAAATTACTTGGCTTGTTCCCAAGTACTTGGAACCAATGACTCCCATCCGTCTTTTTATCTTGGCCCAATAGCTCTCAGAGAAGCCCAAGGCCTATCCTACAAGGCCTTGCTCACAAGTATCCTCACCTCGGTGGCCTTTGTGTTGGGAGGGTCAGGGGTGGGGTCCTATCATCTGTCATGTTAACTATGAGACTCTAGGTAAAGGCAACTACGTCTAACAAGGAGGCATAGAGCCGGTCCAACCTGAGCTATTGGGCCAAGAGTGGTTATGTCTGGCATACAGTTTTACCAGAAATTAAAAGAAAACAAAAACAACTTTTTATCCGAACACCATACTTTAGAAAATGTATCAGGTGAGTCTTTCAATTGGCATTTAAAATCTACTGTTCCTACAACTATTTGGGAGGATACGCTCTTGTACACATCTAGAATATGTCTAAAGACACTCAAAACAATTATTATTTCTAGGAAGTGGGCAGGGGGATTTATTTTCAATCGATCCCTTTTCTATACTGTTTATTTATTTATTTTGCCGTGAGCAAAAGATTTTTAAAAAAATATACACTAATATATGGAGAGGCATCTCTCACCCCCCTTTTTCTGCAGATGGATAATAGCAGTTGTAGCAGAAAAAGGTTTTAATATTATAACAAATAAAGGTATAACAAAATACATTTAATATTATAAAAATAAATTCTAATTTAATTATAATAAATGAATTAAATTTATAATAAAACTATAATAAATTATAAAATGGTTTCAGATAGTTTCTTACAACTGTTTAAATTTCAACTAAATTGACTCATTTTAATTAAAGTGACTTCATTATTTTTTCAGCCAATGTATATTAAGCATTCACATTGTGCTAGACTCTAAAGATACCATTCTGAACAAGATTGACACAACACTTGGCCTCATGGAGCTTCCAACTGAGTTGAGGATTCAGTCAACATACACTACTGAACACCTGTGTTCCACGCACTGATCTAGGTGCCTGGGAAAGAGCTGTAAGGCAAGTCCTTTAATCTCTCCTCTCCCCACAAAGCAGAGATGGGAACTGAGTAGTAATGTGAGATAGACCATAAACAAGTTGAAAAATAATAATTTCAGGTAGATCCATGAAAAAATTTAAGCCAGGGTAATGTTACACCTATCTCATGGAGTTTTGTGGGGGCTCAAGTGAGACTGTCCTTGTAAAGTGGATAGTGCCTCACCTAAAGAGTTAATATTTATCATTTATCATTTCAGTTATTAGAAAAGTTCTCTCTAAGGAAGTAAAATATGACCTGGAATTTGAAAGATGGAAAGGAGTTAGCCATTCAAAGATGTAGGAAGAGAGAGTTTCAAGTTGAAGTGACCTCAACTGCAAAGTCCCACAGGTTAGAACCAGCTTGGCCTGTCTGAGGTACGAAAGAAAGGGGGGTGCAGAGGGATGACAGTGAATAAGAGGGAGAGAGAAGAAAAGAGGTGAAGCCAGACAATTTGGCAGGAGCCAGATCATGTGTACTCTTCAAAGCCAGGTAAAGAGTTTGAACTGTATTCTAAAGTGTAATTAGGTATTAAGAATAGATGTGACATGATTTGAATTATGGTTGAAAAAGACTACTCTGACTGCTGGGGAGGCTGCTGGAGGGGAAAAGAGTAGAAGCGGAGAGACCAGTTGGGAGGCAGGTGATAATGATGGATTAGCCTAGGGTTGGTGAATTAGAAATGGTGAAAATGGCTGAATTTGGGATATATTTTGGAGAATAAAATTGACAGGACTCGATAATGGATTACATGTGGTGGGTGAGGAAATAGGAACAGAGGAGAGATTTACCACAGATGATGACTAGATTTCTGGTCTGAGCACCTGGGTAGATGGTGGTGCCATGAACTAAAATGGGGGAAAACTGGTAAAGGGGCAGGTTTCATGGGGAAGAGAGGTCCAGAGAAAAATCAATGGTTCTGTTGGGCCATGGTAGGCTTCAGCGCTTGTTACACTCTAAGTGAAGGTATTGTATAGGTAACTGGCTAACTCTATCTACAGCTAAGGCGACAGGTCCAGGCTGGAGGTATTTCAAAACAAAGGACAAGATGAGATCACCTGGTGACCAACAGTAGATATACAGAAATGCAGAGGGCAGAGGATTAGATATTGAATTACAATACAGGGACATCTGTTAGTGGAGAGGGAAGTTGGTCAGGGAAAGTTCCATGGAAGGATTATATCTGAGCTCTTAAATACAGGAAAAACCAAGCAGTGACACTGTATCAGTCAGGATGATGGCACAGAGATGTAATTGGCAATTGGTCACATGGTTAGTGATCTAACTGTAACTTTCCTTTATACTTGAACCACCTTATGTCAAATGGTACCTTATTAAGAGGCAGAATAGCCCAGCACCTAGGAGCACATGCTCTACAGTCATTCTGCTTGGGTTAAAATGCTGGATCTGTCACTTACTAGGTGGGTGACTCCAGGCACATTACTCAGCATCTCTGTGTTCCACTTTTTTTTATCTGTAAATGGGCATACTACAAATAACTAACTCTTTATGCGATTCTATGTTCCTTGTCCTTACATACATTATTCAATACCCCCCACCAATAATCAATGGAGTTGAGTGCTATTATTATTCCTACCTTACTGATGAGGAACTGGAAACACATTTACCATTCCACTAATATTTATTGTGTGCTTGCTGCCAGGCACGTTTTTCCATGCTAGAGATACATCGGTTAACACATCAAAATCCTCGACTTTGTCCAGCTTCAGTCTGGGGCTTCGAGGAAAAGATGACAAAGATAATAAATATCTGTATTATATGGTAACTGGAGGATGATAAATGCTATGGAAATAACAGAATAGGATAATGGAGCTAGGGAAGCTGCGGTTTTAAGCCGAGGATCAGGGTAGACTTCACTGAGAAGGTGACATTTGAGCAAAGATTTGAAGGAGTTGAGACAGTGAGCCACCCAGCCATCTGGGTAAAGAGGACTCAGAAGCGGGTACAGCAAGTGCAAAGGCAGGCCTTTAGGCGGGAGCAAGTGCCTAGTACCCATCAACAACCCCAAGAGCCAGGGAGAGGAGGGAGATGCGGTGAGAGGCTGGGGCTATGTATCCAGTTCCAAAAACTGTGACCTTGACTTCTCGGTGACAGGAGCCACTGGACAGTTCTGTCCACGAAGGAGTGAGAGAACTTGACCTCCTCTGTGCGTCCTTCTACTTAGGCCCAAGGTCCACCTAGGCAGTCCGGCACTGGGGTCTGCACTCTCAGGAGTAGAGAATCAGAGTCGCCACCACAAAGGCTCATCCACACAGAAAGCTCCCGGTAAGCGCCGGCCCAGGACCGTGGTTACCACGAGCCTTTCTCTTAAAGCCCGCCCCAACCTACCGCCCTCCAGTTCCCCAGCTCCAGACTTCGGCATCCACTTAGCGCGGTCTCCACTTTGCGCTTCCCCGGCTACGGGTTGCGCAACTCAGGCAGTCGGGAGGAGTCTGGACGTAGGCGGAGCAGTGGCAGGCGGGAGAACGCCCCGGCTGCAGACGCCACAAGGAAGCCCCGAGAGCCCTCCAGACGCCCACTGACTGCGTCTGCGCACGCCCGATCCAGGCCACCGACATTCCAGAGCCGCAATCCGCCCCGCCCCAATTCCGGGGCGGAGTTCTTGGCCGCGCCTGCGTACAGCCTCGCCGCACCCTACGCCTGCGCGCTTCGCTAGCTCGTTCCCATCCCCCAGATTTTTTTCGGGTGGGGGAGGGGGCGCGTCTCGGCGAGTCACGTTGATGGCGGCCACCAGCCTGTGGTGAGCTAGCGGATTCTCTGCTTGTCTCGCAGAGCCCCTCGTGCCTCCTGCAGACTCAGTGGCCGGCGCCGGGCGCGTGAGGAAGCACGGCGGCCAGAACTCGCGAGGGAGGCCGCAGTCGCGGAGGGAGCGGCGCGGCCTGGGCCCAGGGCTGGGGGAGAGGCCGCTCCGCAGGGCGAATGTGACAAGCCCCCACCCCCACCGCCTTCCTCCCGAGTGCGCGAGGAGCGCGGGCGACCCCGGGGCCCCGCCAGGCCACAGACCCCGCCCAGCGGCCAGCACCCGGAGCAGGCCCGGCAGCGGAGCTGCGCCCTGGCACGATGCTGGTCACTCTGAAGACCCTCCAGCAGCAGACCTTCAAGATCGACATCGACCCCGACGAGACGGTGCGAGCGGCGGGGAGCGTGGGGCCGGGAGGGGCGGAGGCGGCCGCGCGCGGGCCGCGGGGAGCGCGAGGGGCCCGCCGGGCCTGGGCGGGGGGCGGCGCGGCGGTTCTGTGCCCTGGGCCCGGGCCTCAGCCCCGAGCAGGGCCCGGCAGCGCGGCCGAGCGGGGAGAGCCCTCAGCACCCCCAGGAGTGCGCGGCGAGCGTAGGGCTTGGGCCCCGGGCGCTGAATAAGGCCTGCCGGCTCTGGGCACGGGCAGGGCCCGGGGTCCCGGCTCTGGCGGCGTGCGGCCCACCCGAGCCTTCGGAGTTGCCCGCGGGCTTTGTGGCAGTAGTAAGGGAAGCGGTGGCCGGACGCCGAAGCCCTGGGTGGCAGATGGCGTGGAGCACACGGCCGCGGGGCACAGGAGGCCTGGACCTGAGAAGCTCTCGGTAGTGGGGCCGGGGGGGAGGGGAGGTCAAGGCTTCCTCGGTGATGGAGTCCGCCTTTATGGGTCCTTAGGTGCGGGAGGGAGATGTAGGCGTCGTCACTACTCCTGAGTGGACCCGGTTAGGAGCTAAAGTCTAGGAGGTGGTAACTGGAGAGAATGAGCTTTAAAAAAAGAGCAGGTTCCGTCAGCCCCAGAGTGAAAGGTGAGTGGTGAGTGGAGAGGGGTGTTGAAAATGAATTATTTGCCCCCTCCTCCCCAGAATTGGTGACCCTTTCATTCGCATATACTATCTTGAATCCTGTAGCCGCAGTTCTCCCGCCACCGAGCCCACACTCATACGTAGATGGCACTTCCAGGCCTCTTCGGTGGTGAAGATTTTTTGTGTGTTAGAGCCCTTCATATCCAGGCTCAAACTCACCTTCAGATTAAAGACTCCTCTTGTGTTAGAAGTCCTGTAATGTAGGTACTTACCCTGCATTCTTCCCCCAGCACCCAAATAATAGCATTTCAGGGGAGAAAAAAAGAAAATAAAAACTTTGAATCTTTTCTGCAGTTAAACCCTCGAACACTTCAAAAGTCCACGTGGTAGATTTTCGTGCCATCTTCTGTATTTGTGACTGCAAAAAGAGCCACTGTGTTGAAGTCAGTACAACTTTATGCCAAGAATCTAAATATGCCACCGGTGTAAATCTGCTTTTCTTTTGGAATTGTGATTCTGTACATCATTAAGATTGTCATGTTTAGTTTAAGCCAGCTGCTTTCTCCTCATCTATTTTAAAAAATAGTTGATTCTGGGGGCGCCTGGGTGGCTCAGTCAGTTAAGCGTCTGCCTTCGGCTCAGGTCATGATCCCAGGGTCCTGGGATCGAGCCCCGCATCGGGCTCCCTGCTCAGCAGGGAGCCTGCTTCTCCCTCTCCCACTCCCCCTGCTTGAGTTCCCTCTCTCACTGTGTCTCTGTCAAATAAATAAATAAAATCTTTTAAAAAAATAAAAAATAGTTGATTCTGGTTTTGGTGGAGATCAGGGGTCTTGGTGTTGAATAGATCTGTGACTTATTTGCTTTGTACCTACCTGCCTTTCAGAGATGTGAGGATTAAATGGTATTTAATTGGTGGTCAGTAAATGAAATCAGTCGATAACGAACAGATACCTTTGGGTGAGGATATAGTGTTAGGTTTTACCTGTCTCATTTAATCTGAAGTTTTGTGCCTCTTCAGTTATTTAAGAAACATAGTTCCCAATCTTTTTGGAACTGTGGCACAAAATAATTTTATTGCAAGAATATGTGAAAGTATGCTTTGTGATAAGTTCTTAAAGGTACAGGAGATACCAATTATAGATGAGAAACTTTTCAGTGTTGTCAGAAGTAATTGACAATGCCCTGTGGATTGATGTAATTAATAGAAGTCAGATTTTTCTTGAATTTTTCTTTATTGCCAAGCGTGTACTAATAAGTTAAAGGATGAAAGATTAAAGTGCAACTGTTTAATGTTCCCTCAGACAAAACTTTTCATAAAACGTCTATTTGGCTTTGGTTCTTTGCAGTAATATTGGTGCGGCAGGAACTTTCCCAGCTTACAATATTCAGAATTAACTCCAGAATTATTGAAACCTAAAGGAGTTTTTGTAAATACCTGTGGGTTTATTGAAGTTATGCAGTAACTTTTCTACATTTCCGCTGAATGTTCTATGATACTTGGATAGCTCTTTAGGCACTTTGTGCATTGATTATCTTAGAGCCAATATTGTATTTGTATATACTCAATATATTTGTTGTTTAGTAGTTTTTTTCCAAGGAATGTCTTGAGTTACATGATTTATAAATATACTTCTAAAAGTGTGTGTTCAGAAAGAACATTGTTACAGAGAGTGGCTTCAGCTTCTTGTTCCTATTTGTCTAAATATATTTTTGTTCTTATTTATATAAATATAAAAACTACTAACATTGTTAGTCTGGAGCAAGAAATGAAGACAGGAGCATTTACATTAAAATGACTTGTTGGATTTCTTTCTTTTTTTTTTTTAAGATTTTATTTTTAAATAATGTCTACACCCAATGTGGGGCTCTAACTTGAAACCCGGAGATCAAGAGTCCTGTGCTCTACGGGCTGAGCTAACCAGCCGCCCCTTGTAGGATTTCATTTTACTGGACTTAAATTTCAGAGATGTTTATAGTGGGGTTTTTTGTTTTGCTTTTAAGGTTGTATTTATTTATTTGAGAGAGAGAATGAGAGAGAGAGCACATGAGAGGGGGGAGGGTCAGAGGGAGAAGCTGACTCCCTGCTGAGCAGGGAGCCCAATGCGGGACTCCATCCTGGGACTCCATCCTGGGACTCCATCCTGGGACTCCATCCTGGGACTCAGGATCATGACCTGAGCGGAAGGCAGTTGCTTAACCAACTGAGCCACCCAGGCGCCCTTTAGTGGTTTTTTTAGTATCTATTTTGGTTACAGTATTTAGGTAAAATTTCTGTAAGAAAAGAAATAATTAAAGTTATAATAATATAAGGAGACTCTAAGTATCCTGTTGTGAAAATTTATTGTGAAAACTAGGTAACCAAGTATGTTAGAAATAGATCTAAAATAAAGGGGAGAAAATAGGATTTTAGTGAGACCTGTAGGGAGATCCACATAAAGTGAAGAACAGTTTTTGCTCTCAGAGACCTTGATTTTGGCTCCTCAAAGTTTTGTCCTTGTTTGATTTTTACCTAGAAGGAACTAAAAAATTAAGTAATTTGAAATGGCCAGCATAGAAACTCGTGAGCTTGAGATGAGCAGGATCAAAAATGAATGCAAGAAAAGACTAAGATAAGAGGAATCATGGGAGTGATTCATTTGTTGAACATGTATATGTTTAGCTGTCTTTTGAGTGTCAGCACTGGAGGAATACGGGCACATGTGGAATGTGGTGGGTCTTTTGGGAACCTTATTGACCTAGTTCTCAAAAGCTATAGAGTAGATGTACAAAGTGGGGAAAGCCGTGGAATTTGTATTTGCTTTAGTTTTTGAATGCTTAAAGTCCTCTCCCCCTTTTTCAGATACCAAAATTTTCTTAACACTTACTAGCCATTTTGTATCATTTACTTGACCATTCCCATGCACCACCTTTAGTGTAATCAGTGCAGGTCTTTTTACTGTTACGATAGTAATCTGTCTCCTCTTATAGTCAAACAGTACAGAAACAAAATGAGAAGGTTGGATGGGAAGACCATTGCTAAAAGAGAATATTCTTAATTGTGTGGTTTTATTTTAAAGATATTTTTTATTTAAAAAATTGGAGAAATTTAATCTATATAAAGCATTTTTTGATGTCTAATAGACTACTACTTGAATAAAATTTTAAAAATTCTGAAAGTTGGTGATGTGATGGATGGACATATAGAGGAAAATGGAGTACACTTTTTTTTTAAAGTTCAAATCCAAAGGCACTTAATTTTGTTTTGCGGTTACTTCAACCCTTAATTAAGAACAAATATATTAAAAAACAAAAATTGAGATGATTGTAGTACATTGCAGGTTTTATTGTATCACTAAAAATGATAAGAAAGTTATGTGATAGTCATATAATTTTTCAATATGCTAACCCTTGTCACTGTAGTGTGCTTTCAATAAGTGGAAGAACAATGCTAAGTGTGAGATTAGACTTTAAATGAAGAAGCTGAAATGCAATTATAATAGTACATAAGTGACATCAAAGCTGTTGTTGGTATATGTTGGAAATTTTGGATAAAAGAACTGTAAAGATATAGTTTTAATTGTTATAGATAGCACATTTAGTGTACTGTAATGTGTAAAGAAATACTTGCTTTGTGGTTTATTTGTATAATATTGGTGATTATACTGTAAAATATTGTTTAGTACTTGTTCTGTATATGGTATTTGTTAGCCATCATTTATTAGCAACTTGTTCCTGTTGTGGTTTATTGTATTTTAATATAGTTGTGCTGGAGATAGTACTTTATTTTAGAAGTTTCCTAGATTATTAATACATTAAGAGTGATAAATGTATTAAAATACTGTATTACGGGGGCATCTGGGTGGCCAAGTCTGTTGAGGGTCTGACTCTTGGTTTTGGCTCAGGTCATGATCTCAGGGTTTGGGATGGAGCACCAAGTTGGGCACTGTACTCAGCGGGGAGTCTGCTTGAGATGCTCTCTCTCTTTAAAGTAAATAAATAAATCTTTAAAAAACTGTATCACAGAGATGAAATGAAGGTTTCTTGGCATATTGGTAAAGCATAATACGGGAAGTACCTGGAAAATCAGATACGGTTTCTGCCAGACTTTTGCTCTTCCTATACCTGACACATAGTGGGCATTAATAAACATCTTTTGAATGAATTGAATGCATTCTTTTAGTGATCCCTCAATATTTGCATGTTGATTTTTATTTAATATTTGTTGAGTACTTACTAAACTTTCCTACTGTCACGGTGCATATGTTACAATGGAATCAATCCGTTAAAAAAACAAATTTTAATAATCAGATAATGCTAAGAGCTATGTAGAGAATTGAAATAGGGTGAGGTAATGTGATAGTGTATGACTGGGTGGCTACTTTTAAATTGACTAGTCACTGAAGGCCTTTTTGAATACAGTGACATTTAAACTGATATCTGAATAATAATAAGTACTCAGATGGGGAAGAGTGTTTTCTGTAGGGAAAGACCTTTAAGAGTGTGTTTTGGGACTCAAAAAAGGCTTGTATTGCTAATCTAGTAAGTGAGGGAAAAGAGAGGTAATAGATCAGAGTTAGGCAAGGGGGGGGTTTCAAGGTAAAATAAGCCTTTGGGGAATTTTAAGCAGAGGAGAAAAATTTCTTCTTTGATTTTAAAGGTTACTTTGACTACTGTATGGGAAATGGATAATAGGATGAGCAAGAGGGATAGCAGCGAGACCAGTTAGGCTTATATAGTAGTCTTAAACAGTCAAGGCTTTAACTAGGGAAGTAGGAGCCACAGATATGAAGAAAAATGGATGGATTTGAGATGTGCTTGGGAGCATAGAGTTGAGAGAGTTTTTGATGGGTTGGAGTGGGGAAAATTGAGAAATTGAAGATTAAGCCTAGATTTTGGTTGTATAAATTGTGTGAATACTTACGATCTTTCCTGAGATGTGGAGGGCTGGGAAGGGAGCAGGTTTGGGGTTGTGGTGGGAACTCAAGACTTAAGTCTAAGATGCCTATTACGTGTTCAAATAAAGATGACAAGGAGATTTGTTAACGAATCTCAATTCCAGAGAGAAGTTTGAGTTGGAGATAGAGCCCTGACGGTAGGCAGCCTGTGTGGTTGACTTCAGTCCATGGGACCAGATGAGATCATCTAGCAATCTTTTTCAGTGTCCATTGCTTGTGTAATTTGAACCCTAAATTATCCACTATATGTAATTAATTGTATTCTACTAGAATTGAAGAACCATGGTGAGAATGTAGCTGGGTAATAGGATGGGGCCTGAGGTTGAAGCCTGGATTTGGAGCTTGAGTAGTGAAGAGGTCAGTCAAGGAACAATCTTTGAGGTAGGAAGAATCCAAGAAAAGAAAATGTTTCAAGGAGAAGGAAAGGATCAAATGTGTCTACTGCTTGAGAATTCAAGAGACATGCCCTTTGGTTTTGACAGCTTGGAGATTATTAGTTACCCTGACAAGTAATTTCCATGGAATGGTGGAGCCAAAAGTTAATGTTTAAGTGGATTGAGGAATGAATGGGAGATGAGGAAATGTAGATAGTAACTATGGACATATATTAGTTATCTTGACATTGTCATTTTCCCTGATGTAGCTGCTTTTATCTTTGTGTTTAAAACATGTGACAATGATCACAATTCTGATCTTCACAGCATGTGATAGACATTGTTTAAAAAAGACATCCACACCAGAATTGTGGAAAATAATGTATTAGTGTATGTTCTAAAAAAAAGAAATGAATGCCAGTGTGATTAGTAACTTGCTGCCATCACACAGTCAGTGGCTTCGGTAGTTTCAGTATCTATGAAGGATGGTTTTGCTCATACCCTGGTCTTGTATTCCTTAATCTCTCATCCAGTGATATTTCCTTCTACACTACCTCAATTATTCAGTCCCATGACTGGTAACTAGATCTTATTGCTAGTAACTGTAGCTATTCCCCCATTCCCAGTAATCTGTTTTTAGTAACCTACTTTACCTTTCTTCTGATTCCAGTTCTAATGAGACCTATAATTCTTTTGATCCACACTTCTTTTTGCTGGCCCTCCCTTCATGTTATTGCTTCCACTCTTGCCCGGCTAAAAGAGGGTCAGTGATTATAATCACTCTCTTGCAAGGGTCAGCATAGCACGTCTCTTGAGCCAGGCTGCCTGAGTTTCAATCCTGGCTGTAGCACTTGCTCTGTGACCTTGGGCAAGTTACCCAATAATGCGTCTGTTTCCTCATCTTAAAATGAGAGTACTGCCACTGGAAGTACTAACCTCACATGGTTGTTTGGAAGGTTTTACGAGTTTGAGAGCATACACATAAAACCGTGACCATGCTTGACAACATGGTCCCAATCTCACTTCATTGTTTTTTCTTGGAAAACCCCAAATGTGATTAAATTCAGTTTTGTTTGTACTTGCACTTGTGTAGCTAGAAGACAAACACATAGCCACATTGATTTGTCTCACTTAAAGTTCATGAACATTAACTGTAATTGGGTCCTTTGTACTGCCTGTTAAGTGTACTTCACAAGTGTACACTTTACTAGTCCATCCATTCACTCTTCCACTGTCATAAGCAGATTTCATTGAATGTCCTCATTTTCAGCCGATAACCCTAGCTTTTAGATTTTATTGAGATTTTAGATTTTATTGAGAATATAGAAACAGTCAGGACAGAACTTTTGCAGAGTCCTACCAGAACTTCCTACTTCCTATAGTCCCCTTTTGTTGGGGGTTGGTATCTATTAGGGGTGGTGCTAAGGCTGGCGCCTCTGCTTTTCCACTATACCCTGTACTTGGTCGTCTGTGAAGGACCTCACTCCATCTGTTCTTTTCTCTTCTGCCTCATTGATTTTTCCATTCTAGAATATTCAGACATTTTCATCTTAAACCCCCCCACCTTGTCTCCGTATCCCTCTTTGGCTACTACCTCATTTCCCTGCTGCTCTTCATAGCAAAACTTAAGGGTAGCTCTTGAGTCTGTTTACTTGTTTTTACATCTTGCTCGCATTCAAATACATCACACTATGGCCAACCTAGGGGTGAGTTTTTTCCCATTTTGTATTTGTCCTGTGTCCTTGAGCACTTAAATCTTTTTTCTCCATAGTAAAATAGGAGTAATAGTAATTTGCCTGCCTTTTTGAGTTGGTGTGAAAATCAAATGAGATCATGGATCTGAAAATTTTTAGTGAATTGTGAAATTAAAAATAAAAGTATGCAATTTTTTTAAACAAATCCTGCTTTTTCAACGGTTTTCCATTATTTCGATCAATGCTTTCACTATCTTAAAAAGGTTTGTATAGATGTGGTTTCCTCTCATTGTGTCAACTTGATATAATCAGCAATTTCAGTTTTTTAAGAGTGATCTGCCTTTTTTTAGTTTGGAAATTGTGAGATGATTTGATAGGTAATGTATAAAATTTCTGTTACTTTTGGAAAGAAATGTGCTAAAATTGAGCCTGTCATAGCACAGAATCCTGCTGAAGGACATCACACCATCTGGTCCCTGTAAGTTTGGATAAATTCCTTATGTAGTGTCTCCAAGAGCTAATTTTATAACTCAGTGAACTTTATAAACCCTTTAAACATTACATAAACCTTTTCTAGCAGAGGAGGTAGACTGGCTACAAATGACTAATATATATGAACAGATCCTAAATACTTCAACAGGTGGATAAAAATTGTGTCTCTCCCTCTCCTTTCCCCCTCAAACTTTTGGTTGAATTAGGTAGGTGGCTTTTTTTGTAGTGTGTTAGATCCATTCTCTGCCTATCTAGAAACTTTAAAAGTTATAGGTATCTTGAGATTTCTACTTCTCTACTTAGTTTTCAAAGTCTGTGTCTGTTTTTATCTTGTTGAAATCATACTGTTAAGAATATATTTTGGGATAGATTAAATTGGCATGAATAGCTTGGCTTAGGAGCCTAAATATCATAGTTTCTATGGGAAAAATAGATTCTGGATTTCAAATAGCATTTTTTTCAAAGATTATTTGTTAAGTTTATTTATTAGAGAGAGAGCAGAGTGAGATAGAACATAAAGTGGTGGGGAGGGGCAGAGGGAGCGGGAGAAGCGAGTTCCATGCTGAGTAGGGAGCCTGACAAGGATCATGACCCCTGCTGAAGGCAAAGGCTTAACTGACTGAGCCACCCATACGCCCCTCAGAGTATATTTTAAAATCATAGCCTTTTGGATCATAATCATAATTTGAGAATTGATGGCTTTTATTTACTGTCTACTCATTATTAATACTGTACTCTCAGTAATAAAAAAATCTCTTTTGCTACATTTTTCCATTCCGTGGGTCTAGTGGGAAGATTTTTCCTGTTGCACTAGAGTCAGCTGATTCTTTATAATCAATTCTATTTTTAGAATTAGCGGGAGACTACTTTGGGGGAGGAATCCAGGAAATACTCCGTGGTGCCTGCCACTTTCTCAAATGGAAGTATGCCACCCAAGGAATCCCCCCCCAAAAAAACAAAAAATGCATTGCCCACAGTGTAAATCTGTGAAACCCTTTTGCTTTGGGACTCTCCTTTTGCTAATGGCTAATTGCCAAATTTTGGTTGCTCTTATTATTTTTCAAAAATTTAGCTAGGTATTAGACTACTGCCTCAGACCTTTCTCTTTTTATTTTTCTTTTTTAAGTAATCTCGGTGCCCAGCGTGGGGCTCAAACTCAAGACCCTGAGATCAAGAGTCACATGCTGTACCAAGTGAGCCAGCCAGGCGCCCCAGACTTTGCTTTTTTAATGATGACTCCTCCCAAAATTACAGTGTATTCTTTTTTTTTTCTTAAGATTTTATTTATTTATTTGAAATAGAGCAAGCTAGGGAGAGAGGACAAGCAGGGGGAAGGGGCAGAGGGAGAAGCAGACTCCCCACTGAGCAGGGAGCCTGGTGTGGGTGGGGCTTGAACCCAGGACCCGGGGATCATGACCTGAGCTGAAGGCAGATGCTTAACCAACTGAGCCACCCAGGCACCCCAAAATTGCAGTGTATTCTTGTATAATATTAGTAAGCAGTGGTTGAGAGACAGGGTGCAATGATTTTTTTTTTAAACTTTTAAAATTTTCCCTTAAATTACTAAAATAATCCAGGCTTGTTAGAGTTAGTAAAGTGTATAAAAAAGCAGGCGGCTTTATGCTCCTGGTCCAGATAACCTCTATGGACTCTATATGCTGCTAGACATTTTTTTAATGTACGTGTAACACATAAACATAACTACACTGTGTTTTTTAAAAATCAACTAGCTTTTGCCCTTTAAAGATAATTATAGATGTCATTTATTCATATATGCATGCATTCAGTGAATACCTTGCATGTATAGCGATTGTTCTTGCATTGTATTCAAATGAATGCCTGTACAATCATGTATTTTACCATTGAAGGTTTAGGGTTTTCAGTATTATAAACAGTAGTGTGGTACACATATTTTGTTCATGTATCTTTGAAGTATTTGTGTGAACATGTCTTTAGCATTGATTTCTAGATGTAGAATTGTTGGATCAAAGGCGTCAGTTTGCTTCAAAATTGCCTGCCTGCATCAGTGCTCATAAATAATCAACTTCCACATGAGTAACTAGCCAGTGTTCAAATAAGAGATGTAGCACAGATTAAATGAGTTAAATATTGTGAAGCTCTTCATATACTGCCTGGCATGTGGTAAGAACATGGCACCCATGAGCTGTTAGTCATTCAGTCTCTGTATTTCAGGGCTACCCATTAAAGCTTGCATAATTTTTTTTTTACTACTTAATAACAGTAATAAGGAACAATATAGTTAGAGCAGAAATAAGGAAAATATACTGTAACATTGAGGAAGCTGGGTTATCATATGAATATTCAGTTGCTAACCTAATCAACAAGCTGTAGTCCTAGAAATCTTGTGCAAAAGTGCTGTGTAAGAGGACTGAGGTCCAAAACATTATGTTACTATCATGGGGATATAATTTGTAAGACATTTTGATATCTGAAACATACAACTTAAATTTGTTGAATGGAAAAGACTACTTTTAATGGTTATGGGCCTGAACTAGGGTACTGCCAGGGGATGCAATGTAATATTCGCAGGGGGAAATAATTAGATAGTAAGTTGGAACCACTGGATGAATGATTTGATGTGAGGAATGTGGAAGAGACAAGCTCCTCATGGGAATGGGATGAAAAAGGATAACTGATCAGCTTTTGTGTTGGCACTTTTTAATAGACTATTATTATTAATTGTGATTGTCTCCCTTTTGGGGGGAAAAAAGCCATATCAGCCATGTTTAATGTTAGATAAAGAATATGTTTTTCTTTTGAAATGCACATAATTTCATAAGAGAAGTATGCGGCTAGGAAAAAAGTTTGGTTTCTTGATAACAATGCTTTGTTGATGGTTGGGTTGATGATAAACTCATTCTTTAGGGGGACGTAAACAGCAAAATGAAAGTTTAGCAAAATGAAAGGATAGCCTTCGTTATTTATTGGGACTGTGGTGATCAATTCTAGATCCATCCTGTTTACTACTTAAAGAAATAGCGCTGGCATGGGGCTCAGCACAGTTAGAGGAGTCATAACTGCATCTGTTGGTGGTCATAACTTTCCCAAGACAAGCCATGTGCAGAGGTGCTACGTCTTCTTTTTTTGCCACATCCAGAAAGAAGACCTTTCTTTTTTTTTTTTTTTAAGATTTTATTTATTCATTTGAGACACAGAGAGAGAGAGAGCATGAGCAGGGAGAGAGGCAGAGGCAGAAGAAGAAGCAGGCTCCCCGCTGAGCCAGGAGCCCGATGCGGGGCTTGATCCCAGGACCCTGGGATCATGACCCGAGCGGAAGGCAGACGCTTAACCATCTGAGCCAGCCAGGCGCCCCAAGACCTTTCTTAATAAGCTGTTTTAAAGTGTGTTCAATTTGATCAGGTTAGGATTTAGACTAGACTAGTCTGTAGGCCATCTTTCAGCAAATATATTATGGTTGAAATGCCTATGGGATAGAGTTAGGTATGCATGGCTCAAGTTGAGAGGGCTAAGAAGTGACACCTGGATGGTTCTTAAAACTAAAGGAGATGGATTATCTGGGAAGTTTCCATAGAACAAAAGGCAGCCTTGGGTATAATCCTGAGGAGCACTTAAAGGGCTAGCAGAGGAAGAGGATTTCACAAAGCCGTGAACAGAGAGAAAGGAGGAAATCCAGAAGAGAACCTTACAGAAGCCAAAGGGAAGCACTGTGAACAGGAGAAACAGGTTCAGTACTGTTTAATGTGACCAGTCAAGTAAGGTAAGGAAGGACTAAGAAGTGTCTGGTTATGATTTTTGCTGAATTTGGTGATAACTGGTAAGAGCAGGCTTATGGAATCCTGGGGATGGGGAGAAAATAAGCAGCAGAATGAGAATAAAGTGCATTCTTTTGTCAGCAAGTAATAGGTACGGTGTTACCAGTAAGTTCTAGAGTGTGTGTAGTTAATTTTTTGAAAAATGCGTGAGACTAAGGGGAGGAGAGTGTAGCTGACAAGAGATATGGGGAGTTGGGAAGTTTTTTTGTTTTTTAAGATTTTATTTATTTGACAGAGAGAGACACAGCGAGAGCAGGAACACAGCAGGGGGAGTGGGAGAGGGAGAAGCAGGCTTCCCGCGGAGCAGGGAGCCAGACGCGGGGCTTGATCCCAGGACCCTGGGATCATGACCTGAGCTGAAGGCAGCCACTTAACCGACTGAGCCACCCAGGTACCCCAGTTGGGAAGTTTTTGTTTTGTTTTTAAGATGATAGAAAATTGGGTCTGTGGGGCTTGATTCCAGAGTCCTGGGATCATGACCTGAGCCGAAGGCAGATGCTTAACTGACTGAGCCACCCGGGCGCCCCTAAACACTTATAGTATTAGTCTGTGATTACTTTTTTAGCCAAATTATATAGATAGTGATGTCTGTAGAGTTCTCATTGTTATATTCTTAATACTCTTTGACCACCGATTTGGTTTCTTTGGAGCAAAACAATTGGAGGTGTTTGTTATTGTTGTTCTGCTTTTTTTTAGTCAGACATGATTAGTCCAATGTACCATCATGCTTCACACGCAGCATGGGGCTCAAACTCACCACCCTGAGATCAAGAGTCACATGCTCTACCAACTGAACCAGCCAGACACCCCAGCAGAACTCTTTAATGTTTGGCTTAATAGAAGATAGGAAGCTTCTCACCTGCTTCTGCATTCAGTCTTTTGTGGAATCACATGCTGTGTAACCTCTGGAAAACTCAAGTATATACTTGTGAGAAAATTAGAATGGAAAAAGGCAAATAATGTCTTTGACCTTGCAGACCACCTGGTAAGGTCTTACGAACCTTTATGGCTCCCTGACCATACCTAGAGAATCATTGCTCTAGGCGTTAGCATCCATAGCAGTGCAGGGATTTAATGAAATGATCTTTAAAATTTATCTTAGAAATTTGGATAGTATCTTTTATTTCCTGCTCTTATTATGAAGTGCTAGTTGAATGTATAGGTAAAATCAGAACTGTCAACATTAATTTAAAGCAAGGGCCAACTGTAGAGTTATTGAAGCTGTGAAGTCTTTGTACTTCTTTATTCTGAAGCACACATAGCAGAGAGTTTACCATATGATAAAGAACATTAAATGAAATTGAATAAGGCCATGGAATTTATAGCTTGAGTTTACTGATGTTGAGATCTCTGAGTGCTTTTTTTTTAAAGTTGTTACTTGTGTTCATTTAACCTTTGAAATTCAGAACAATAGAAAATAGTGGACTTGGATTCTTGTGATGGATTTCTACTTTGGGGAGCATCAGAATAGTGGTGATGCTGTTCACTCATTTCAGGAAGATCAGTGCAGCAAGTGCAGCAATTTATATGGTGTGTGCAAAATAACTCTGCTTTAAAGCTTGAAGTCAGAAAGCTGTTTTGGGTTTCAGCTACTACGTAGTAGCTGTGTGACCTGGGGAGGAGATTTAACCTCTCTTCTCATCTATAACATTGAGTGGATGATATTCCCATTTGTCCCAGAGTTTTAAGAATTACTTGAAATTGTGTATGTTAATGTACTTAAAGCTGTAGAAGCATTATCGTCTTTTTTTCTTTTGGAAGATACATTGTTGCTTTTTAATTGTACAAAGGGACCTTCTCTTTATATCTCAGAGGGTTTTTCATCTAAAGCTCAGAACTATCAACTTAGACAGTTTTCAGAAGTATTCTGGGAAATTGAAGGAAATGGAATTTTCCCCTTTGATTCTTGTGTCTTTAATGAAACTAGTACTCTCTCTTTGTATCCCTATCAGGCAGTCTTTCCCCTAAAGCTCAGAACTATCAACTTAGACACTTTTTAGAAGTATTCTCGGAAATAGAAGGAATAGAATTTTCCCTCTTGATTCTTGTGCCTTTCAAGTAATGAAACTGGTACCATTATGTCTTCTTGCCTCTTTTACTCCTCTACCACCCTGTTTTCTGATCAGTGTCAAGAAATTGATTGGACTCATTTTCAAAATACCTTATAATGAGCCTATTGTCACATAATTTTAGGAATCAAAGAGACCATAAAGATCATCTGTTTCAGTCCCTCATACTTTGTAGATGAGACTGATACTTGAGAGAAACCGAGCTACTTGTTTAAGATCATTTAAGTGGTACCCTGGTCCTCGGCCAAGGCTGAACTTTGGAACCACCTGTAAAGCTTTAAAAAAAAATACAGATGGTCACGCCACATCCCCAGAAATTGTTTTAATTGGTCTTTATGAAGCCCCCTTGGGTGTGATTATAATGAAACGTATCCCACTTTTAAAGTGAATCATTTGCCATTTAACATTCATATTTAACTTCTATTATTATTGTAGAAGTGACTATTTCATTTCTTAGGCCTTTGAGGTTAGAGAGTGTTTCTTTACTTTTTTACTCTGTGGGAAATAAGCCCATAAAGTATAATGAGAATCAGAACTTTCTGATGTTGAAATCTTTATTTTGAATGGATTTATTAAGTCAACTGGTAAAGTTTTTTCTTTTAATCTGTGTATGTCTAGCATCTGTGATAAAACAAAGTTTATACCTATTATGCCTAGCGATATGTATTAAGAATGAGTCTTTTAATATAATACTGTAAAGACAGGATCTTTAAGTTTTTGGAAATATTAATAATTAATATGCATAAAATTTTACCTTGCATTGTTTATTCAAATTCTGGATTGTCATTTGTTGTTTAGACTTTCTGGAAAAAAATCTTTGTTTTTCCTGTAGGTGAAGGCACTGAAAGAGAAGATTGAATCTGAAAAGGGGAAAGATGCCTTTCCTGTAGCAGGTCAAAAATTAATTTATGCAGGTATGAATTAAATATTGTAAGTAATATGCCATCTTCTTGCTTACAGTGACAGTCTTTGGTTTTAGAAATTGTCATCTTACAAATTGTGTATACAAATTGAGTCTGTCAGAAATATATACGGTGTTTGTGTTTGATATCTTTTAGTCAAATGTTAGTGCCTTTTTACCTGATTATATTTCCGTTTATATTTATCTTGGCTGATTAATGTTTTTCTTTGAGGAAAGTATTCATTGATAGAATTGACATTGGTGATTATTTTAACTTCAGTTAATGCGTAAGACAAAGGTTATGGGGATTCAAATAATGTGTTCTTTTTTTCTTAATGTACTAGGCAAAATCCTCAATGATGATACTGCTCTAAAAGAATATAAAATTGATGAGAAAAACTTTGTGGTGGTTATGGTGACAAAAGTAAGTTTGAGCCTTGTTCTGTATATCTTTATGCATGTGAGGGTTTTTGGTTTTTTGGGTGTTTTTTTTTAAAATAGTGATCCCAACTGTGTATACAGTTTGTGCACATCCATATGGCAGGTACTTAAACTGTTATTTAAAGATTTTAACAGTCTACTTTGGGTCAGCCATAAAGTTAATTATTTTATACGTTTATAGCTTAAACATAATTTTAAATGAAACAGTTGATAAAATGTCATGTAAAAATTGTTAAGTTTTGCTGGAGTAGTAAAATCAGTAATTATGTAATTTAAAGTGTGACTCTTAGTAATTGAGTAAATAGTTCTTATTTTGTGTTTTTAATAAGGGTGCCTTAAAGGGACTTGCTAAATTATGTACTAGATCTGACTGACTCCTCAGGCAGAAAAGGCATGTAAACTCATAATTTCAGTGATATTCCTTAGTTGAGGAGGGGTAGATTTTTAGATGCTAAAAAAGGAAAAGGCAGCTGAAGAAATGATAGAATGATTGTTGTGAGAAAGGTTTTGGTTTGGTGGTATTTTTTAGAGGGGAGGGGCAGGAGAGAGAATCTTAAAGTAGGCTTTCTGCCCAGCACAGAGCTGGACGTGGGGCTCAATCTCAGGACTCTGAGATTATTACAAACCAGAATTCGGACACTTAACCAACCAACTGAGCCACCCAGGCGCCCCTTGAGAAAGTTTTTTAAAGGGAATTTTTTGTGACTTGCTGGATTTAAATATATTTGGGACAGTTTATAAAAGTCAGAGTTTTTCTCTAAAGCAGAGAGTGAATTTGGGTTCTTTCAGAGGTTCTGTTATATTTTTGTTTAAAGATACATAAGCATGCAGTGGAGAGTTAAATAGGGATGTGGTGGTATTCATGACATGAATTTTTAGAATTGAGTTGTAGTCTGAGAAGAACAGTGATACTTGTGACACTGAAAATAAGTTTAAATAAGTAATTGGAAAACAGTTTATCAAAGACTGAAAGAATAAATGAGGATTTTTTTTAAGTTTAAGGTAATATATGCATAGAAAATAGTTGAACAAGTAAATTTTAATTAACTGCATATTTTTGTCCTGAGAAAAAGCAGCTAAACATAGGTGTTGGATTTAAAAGTTTTAATCCATTAAGAACCATAGTGATTTTGTTATATTAAAGCACTTATTCTCACTAAATGTTAAACTTTACATATTGAGGAACAGAATCATGTGAGGAAACTTTGTCTCAGTCTAGTATTTTTAATTGTGATAAAATACACATAACACAAAATTTACCAGTTTAACCATTTTTAATTGTACAGTTCAGTGGCATTAAGTACATTCATATTCTACAACCATCATCACCATCCTCTCTAGAACTCTATACCCACTAAATGGTAACTCCCATTTCCTTCGCCCCCCAGTCCCTGGTAACCACCATTCTACTTTCTGAGTTTAACTACATACTTCATATAAGTGGAATCATACAGTGTTTTCCTTGTGTGACTGGCTTATTTCCCTTAGCATAATGTCTTCCAGGTTCATCCATGTTGTAGCTACATGCCAGAATTTGTGTCCTTTTAGGGCTGAATAATATTCCATTGTCTCTTCTAGTTTTATCATGTATAGTACATAATGGAAAATGTGGTAGCCACATATTTGGATATGTATGTTATTGGTCTTATTTCCTTTAGTATTATAATAACCTTGATTATTTAGAACATAGCTAAGAATTATGCAGGATAGGTCTCAGAATAGATCCATGCATTTGAAGAATAGCTACTTAGAGCCAAGCCTTTTCTTATTTTACATAGGATTCTAATGATATTTCCGGTTATTTTATTTTCAAGTTAATAGAAGCCAGCTATTAGAAGGGGAAAAATTAGGCATTATGGAAGCAATGAGAAATGACCGTATTATAAAGAAGAGACGGGAAAAAGCTATTTAGATCAAAAGTAGGCAGAAAAACTTCAAAAAGTAGATGGGTTTGATACCATTTAGAATGAGGCTTAAATAGCTCTATGGCAACAGAGACCTTGAGGGCGTGGAATGTGACTGTTTATATTGATCACAAGTAATCTTAAGGGAAATAATAAATGAGCATAGTAATGCATTTAAATTTCATTTCATCTAGATTGGAGTTTTAGAACATTAATAATTTGCAGAGTATTGGCAGTTTAAAAGTTACAGGGCTAAACACAGGTCTCTTAGAATAAAGAAAGGAGGGAATGAACGCTGCTAGTGTTTCTTTTAATTCCCCTGCCCTACCTTGCACAAGCCATGCTTTCTCCCGTGTGCTCTATACCAGCGCAAATCAAACAAGAAAGTTATTTTGGTGACGCTTTTAAATGACAATAAATACTTGAAAATTATAACCAAGGAACTTAAAGTGTAATGTTTGGGGATAGTGGGACAGTAATTTTATGGTTCTTGTTCTCAGTACACATTCTGTATATTTCTGAGTAGTGGCTGATTATGGTTCTTTTTCATATTAACTTGATAACAAAGACTGACACTATTAGCTAAAGCTAATTAAGGTTGATAGATAATATATACGCTGTCACTGGCTTTGAAAGAGTAACGTTAAGTAGTGATTCAGATGGCTAATATTGATCACTTATTATGTTACTTTATGAAATTATTTTCAAGTTTGTGTTAGTGTTACGTTTGTAGCCTCCTGTAACTATACAGTCTACTTAGAGATCAGGTAATGTATTTTATCATAATCCATTGTTTTACTTTTTTAATGTGTTTAGCCCAAAGCAGTGACAACACCAGCACCAGCTACAACCCAGCAGTCAAATCCTGCCACCACTACCACAGTTAGCTCCTCCACAGCTCCAGCTGTGGCTCAGGCCCCAGCCCCTGCTCCCACTCTGGCTCCCACTCCTTCCCCTGCATCCGTCACTCCAGCACCAACGACAGCATCTTCTGAACCTGCACCTACTAGTGCAGCGCAACCAGAGAAGCCTGCAGAAAAGCCAGCAGAGACACCAGTGGCTACGAGTCCAACAGCAACTGACAGGTAAGACCTGCAACCTAGGAAATCATATCTCAACACAAGTTCATGACAAGAACTTGACGCGAGTATTTATTTTGATGATTGTTTTGATCAAACTTTGTTTCTGCTACGTTAAACTTTTTCTAACCATTGAACTGTGACTAAAACAGCATGCTTGTGCCTGTTTAAATTTCCATAATCCAGATTTGTATACTCTGCACTTTTTTTTCCCCAGGGGGGAGGGGAAAGAGGGTCAAAGTCATTATTCATTTTGTGTAGAAAAATTAAGAAATACAAATGACTTATAAGAATAAAAATAACTTGCTCTTTTATTATAGTTTGACAATATAAATAACTTGACCTTGACCCCTAACATTATTTATATTTTGATCCATATTCTTTTCTGATCATTGTCATTTATATTGTGAATATCCTTCCATGCCACTAAATATTTCCAGTTGCTGCGTAGCATTGTGTTTGGATCTAACATTTGTTGGCACTTAACCTTAGAAAAATAACATCTTTGGGTATTTTCCTCATCTGTAAAATATGGATGACATGGGGCGCCTGGGGCTCAGTTGTTAAGCGTCTGCCTTCGGCTCAGGTCATGGTCCTAGGGTCCTGGGATCGAGCCCCACATCAGGCTCCCTGCTCAGCAGGAAGCCTGCTTCTCCCTCTCCCACTCCCCCTGCTTGTGTTCCCTCTCTCACTGTTTCTCTCTCTGTCAAATAAATAAATTTAAAAAAATGTGGATGACAGTAGGACATATCTCTTAGAGTTGTTATATCTATCTCTTGTTATACCTATCTCTTAGAGTTGTTACATCTATCTCTTGTTATATCCTATCTCTTACAGTTGTTATATGGTTGTTAAATAATGGATGTTAAATAATGGATGAAAGTTGTTAAATAATGGATGTATAGGACCAGTCTCTTAGAGTTGTTATATCTATCTCTTGTTATATCCTATCTCTTAGAGTTGTTATAATTATTAAATGAAATAATGGATGTAAAGGCTGTGAAATAGCACATGTTCACAGCAGTTAAGTATCAACTATTATGCATAGTAACCTACCTTTTGTTGAACATATGGATTGTTTGACTTTTCCACTGTTTTAGCTATATTTTTGTGAACTTTTGTAGAAATTTAAATTTTACCAGTGTAGATCTTTAAAACAAAAGGTGCAGGATATTTGAGGAGCAAGAAATACTTTCTTGTGGGAAGTTGGCAGGATTATCGAGTAGTTTATGACAAAGGTTTTTTTCCCCCCAAGGATAAATAAAATAACCAAAACAAGTGCTTTGGTTCTCTTGGGTGGACTCATATAGAGAATTTCTCCTTTATCTGAGAACATGGGTTGTATTTAGTCCAGTGTGCACTGGCACTGGAGCTGTTTGTCTTTTGTGACTTCAGTACAACTTGGGACCTCAGTGGCAGTAGTTAGAGTCCTTGGAATCAGAACCAGATGGAGTAGAGATTATACAGGAATTGGAAACACTGATAGGAAAGCATGTTTGTGATAAAGACAACAATGATTAGAAAAAAATTAGTTAGGATCCTTCATTTTAGTGTTTGCCTTTATGTCTGGTTACTGTGTCTGACCCAGTCCACAGTGTTTGGAGGGGTTTGAGTCATCTGATTAATTGGTCACTTAGGGCCTCTTTCCAGGGAATTGATTCCCTGTGAGGAGAGCATAGGCTCAGGTAATAAAATACTTCCCCTATGCCTGCTTGCTGAACTTCGCTTTAGGCATTCTGAGACACTGTTGCCTAACTTGATGCTTATCCCATGTGTATTTAGAAATGCATTCAACACTCTTACCTAGTGGGAGACAACCTAGACTCAGGTTAAGCTGTTATATCAAAAGGTTGTTCATCAGTTCTGTGTATGGGAGGGAACTGAACAAATTTAACACGTTGGTTTTCCAGATCATATGAATATTGTAACTGTAATTAAATATGTCTTCATTCAGGTCAGTATAGTTTATTTTCTTAAATGTTTTCAGCTCTTTGAAAAGTTCATAGTGAGAATTTCAGAATTGATCAATAATTTTAATGTGCTAATATGATCTATCCAAATTTCTTTATTATCTCTTTAAAATTTCTTTCTGGGGGTACAGTTCCATTTACCCATTCTCAAGAGTCAGTATTACATTTTCAGACCTATAAAGGTTGCATAAATCAGTAGATGGTCAGTGATAGAGCAGACACTAGAGTTACTTACTTGGTTTGGCCTTACACACCAACTGCTTATTTTTATGTCCCCAAATTATTACCTTAGAGAAGGATAACACGGGAAAAGGAAGGATGAGAGAAGCTCAGAAAACTGGCTGCTTAAATGTGCCTTCATCCTTTCATCTGTATTGTACAACGTGGAGTGTCCTATAAAGCACGAAACTTAGTGAGATAATTGTTGATAGACATGTTGGTATAAATTTGAGGGACATCAGAAAGTTTATTCATCACCACTGGCCTGACATTTCAGTAGGCATTTGTGTCTTTAGGCCAATTTTGTTCTTTAAAAACCACCAATTACAATGCAAATTCTACTTGTTTATCTTTATCTTAGAGAAACTGCCCATGTACACAAGACTACGTTATTTATAGTTAAAGGCAAATTGGAACCAACCTCAGTACATTAGTAAGGGAATGACTTGACCTGTAATTTATTCATATTAGAGAGCAGTGCTACTCAAAGTGTTGGTAAGCAGCATCAGCGTTAGTGAGAGTTTCTTTGAAATTAAACCCCTGACCTAAATCAGAATTATCTGGGGGCGGATCCCAGAAATCTGTATTTTAACAAGCTCTCCTGGTAAATTCTTGGGCTTCCTAAAGTTTGAGAAGCCCTAATGTCCAATATTACCGGCCAGTTAAAGTATGTAGTATGTATCATATTGAGTGAATGTGGTTTCAAGGCTTTGTTATCAAGTGAGAAAAAGAGATTACAAAACAATATGGGAAATAACCATAAACCAAGCAAAAGCTACAAAACAACATCATATATTTTCTTTTCTATGGCTGTGTATAGTAATGTGTAGAAGAACAGTAGCAACGGGACAGCACACTGATAACTGCAGATGGGGAAGGAGAAGTGGTGAGGTGGAATCAAGGTTGAAGAATTGTGGTTCAGCCATACCCCACTCTTATCTGAGATATGTAAAAAGAAATTTCAAAGCAGTGTGCAAAACAGCACAAATTATCCTGTAAGAGAACTGGAATGAAGGAGATTAATCCTGCCAGGTAGTAAAGTGTATTATACGTGGTGGTAATGATTGCAATAATTTACAATGGCTCTTACTAGAAACACTGCTTAGGTAAATAGATGGTAGTCTAGAAACAGACCAGAATACATACCTGGGACCTAACGTAAGATAAAGATGTAATTTCAAACCACTGTGGGGAAGATGCTGTTGGGATTAATGCCTAGCCAGATGGAAAAGGGGAAGATGGATCACTTACCTTATACTCAGAAAAATAAATTCTAGATAAAGAATCAACATAAAAGGAAACCGTAAACTAGAGAAAATGGGAAAAATAAAAATCTTAATCAAAAAAGTCATAAAAGGAATAATTGATAAATTTGACTGCAGAAAGAATTTAAAAGTTGAGAACCAAACTAAAAATTCCCTATGAAGAGCTTGATTTGGTCAATTAAGTTGAATACTGTGTGTCTGTGGGGAAAATATGAGGTCATTGTTATGCTAACATGAGATAATTAAGTTAAATAAAACACACCCAAAGGTAAGGCATAGTCATTGTTATATAGAAACTGGTAGTAGTGATTGTTCCCTGGGTAGGGATCTTGGGCAGGAGAATTATTTTTTCTATATATAATTTTTTCAAAGTTTTGTCTTCTATATAAGTTAGCTTTACTATCTAGTTAATGAAGATAATTTAAAAATTACACCAGAAAATTAGTTTAATCATACTGGTTGTTATGATGCCAGGCACTTTGCTAAACACTTTACCAGCAGTAACCCTACATACAGAACTTTGGGATACATGGATATTACTGTTTACTTCATTGTATTGATGAAGAAACTGAGGATTAGAAAATAATTTATGAATTCAAACTTAGATATATCTCTTGCTCTTCCTATGCTACAGGTGGGGGGGGGAGTGCAGAGGAAGAAGGAGAGAGACAGTCTTAAACAGGCTGCACACTCAGTGTGGAGCCTGACATGGGGCTCGATCTCACGACCCTGAGATCATAACCTGAGCCGAAATCAAGAGTTGGACGCCTAACTGACTGAGCCACCTAGGCACCCGTACTGTGTTTTATTTGTTAAAATTGGGACAGAGGTATAAGTGTGTGTTGTGTTGTATGTATGTTTTAATCTAAACTGCTAACTGCTACCTTTACTACTTTGTAAATTTCAACTTATTTTTCTTTGGCCTACTCTTCATGGTCTTTCATAATCTTGTTTTTGTCTACTTTGTTTTCCAGACTCATCTTCTGCAGTTGCCCAACAGAAACTTAGTCCTTTTAAATTGGTTTACTTTCGGTTACAACTTGGATTTTATCACACCTCTCCGTTTTTTGCTTTTGCCATGTTCCTTGACTTGAATGTCTTCTTTCAGCTCCTGTGTTGAAAACTTAACCTATAAGACCTAACTGAATTCTGTTATGTAAAGATTTCCCAGGCCTTTCCAGCCTAATGTGGTTTCTACTTCGGCTGTTTATTGTGTACAGGTTTCCCCCACTATTGGAAAGTAGAGCATTCCTGTGAAACCTTTTGTAAGCTGAAGTGGCATAAAGCAAAGAAGCAATTACCATAAACTTATGTGGAAAAAGTTTTGATCATTCCCAGACCCATAAAATAACCTCTCAGGCTTTTCAGATACCTTAGAACACACCTTGGTAATGGAGGCACAAAATAAATTTAGATGAAGCACAGATGCTCACAGACACAGCTCAGAATTGATGCTGAGATGCTAAGTACAGTTCTGGGGAAGGAGCTTGGGGGCTGCTTTTGCTTCTCAGGGTGTGTGCCTCTATAAAGGCTTGCCGCAAAACAAATGAAACACTACTTTCACTTTTCTCATAAAAGCAGAAATCCTTTTCAGAGAAAATTCTCTTCAGATTTCTTCTAGTTAATGAAGACGGGTAGATCTTTTGTAAAAGCAAAATGTGGTGGAATGTGAACTTTGGAAAATGGAGGATACTAGTATTGTTTGGTATTTCTTCTATTGTGACTTGACTTACAGATTATTTAACCTATCATTGTAAATTCTTTTAGGGAAATAGTTGTGCATTATCTTTTTTTGTATTCCTTAAATGGTAAGCATTCTGTTCAATTGTTATTTTATGTCGTTGGACATTTAAAATGATGCATTTGCAGAACAGTATGAATATAAAGATGGAAAATTCTTCACAAGCCATGAATGTTATGGAAAAAGCTTTGGGGTTTAATGTAGAAGATGGTTTAAACACTGTAGCCAGACCTTTACATTTAATTAAAATCAAACAATCTCTTTAAAATTTGGACAGTTAACTAAACTAAGGTTTATATACTTTCTGATACACAGTTTTCTAAAAACCTTTTGCAGTACATCAGGAGATTCTTCTCGGTCGAACCTTTTTGAAGATGCAACAAGTGCACTTGGTAAGTATCTACATTGTAAATAACCTTATAAGAGATAGGGAAGAGGTTCAAATTTCACTTTTCTAGATCATGAAAATGTGTTCATTTTCATGGTTGCTTATAATCAAGCTGTTAAATGATTTAGATAATTATTCGATTAATGTTACTAAAGACTGAGTTAATGTGTTATATATTGAATCCTTTAAATTGTACTATTAGAGTTAAGCATATTCTTTGGGTTAAAGCAGATAATTTTCCAAATGTGAATTTTAAACAAGGTCTTAACAAAGTTTGAACTGTGTACAGGTTTATTACAAAATGTTTGTGAAATGGGTATAAAATGTTACTAAATCTGTCTTACACTTTATCTTTATTCCAGTTTGAAGCCCTTTCGCGTCCCATCTCTGTCTTGTTGCTTGTATGGTACTTGGAGTGAACCCCATCTTTAACTATTGGATATTGCTTTTTCATCTCCCCTTCACACTTAGTCTGTCAAAATCAGTTTTGTTTTTTTTCACTATTTTCCTCAAGAGAGCCTCACTAGCTCTCTCTTGTGTTGTCCATTGTCTCTAGTTTTCCTATGAGTCATTTGCCCTTGTACTATTACTATCTGAAGAGTATCAAACTGCTTATAGGCATTTCTTTTTGAGTTTTATAATTTAATTAGGAGGCATGATTTTAGGAGGTGTAGCTTGATGACTAGGTGTGGGAGCTCTGTACTCTGACAGCCTGTTAGTCTGTACCATGACTTACCAGCCATTGTTAAACCATGATCACAATAAACCTTTCTCATGGAGTTATTGTGAGAATTAAATGAGAAACATCATGTCAAAATAGTGTAGTTCAGATACTCCACAGCTCTTAATTTTGTTTATGTTGATGCTGATTTCTGTACCTGGGAACTAGATTACTGAAAGGGTATTGGCACTCAAGTGACTTTGTGCTAGAATCATATGAATGGGTAATTAAGAAATAAAAATACATTAACAAGTCCTTTATGGAAGGGGAAAGGAAAAGTCATTACTCTAAAGTCATTACTCTAAATAAGATAAAAAATACATTTCCTCAATGATACTTAGTTTTTTTAAAATATACTTTCATAGCTATTAAATGCCTTTATTGAAAATTTTGCAGAAAAAATTAATCATTCACCTGTACCAGGGAAATGGTGATGCAAAATGACAGGGTCCCTTTCACAGTTGAACTTTTCATTCAGACGGGGGAAATGAAGGGTGAAACAAAGTAAATTGCAAATCATGATTAATGATTTTAAGGAAACTAATGGCTTCCATAAAGAAAAACGGAAGGTACCTATACTTAGGATAGTTAGGTAATACATCTCTGAGATGTATTCTCAGTTTAAATTGAGAACTGGAGCCTGTGAAGGAACTGACCCTCAGAGAAGCCGTGTGTGTGTGTGTGTGTGTAAGTGTGTAAAGGTTCTGGAACTGGTTCTAAAAGGTATGACTTGTGAAGTGAACTGGAAAACATCAGCTTGGTTGGAGTGTGGAGTACAGAGATTGTTGAATATTGGGAGCCCGAAATGAGATGAGGTTTTCTTTTTAAAAAGCTTGCTTTTCCGGCTGGCAGAATAGATTATAGGCTTGGGGGCAGGAGAGGAAGTAGAGTGTAATCCAGATGAGAGATTGTTGTGGCCTGGTCTTCAGTGAAGGCAGTGGACAAAGAGGGAAGTAGGTAGTTTTGCACTGTAATTCAGAGATAGGACCTAGCAGATACGCTGGTAGATGAGGTGTGGAAGGGAAGGGAGAGGGAACTTGGCAGTCACCAGGGTTCCTGGCTCTTGTGCTTGGGTGGATAGAGGTGCTAGTTATTGAAAGGGAGAAGTCAGATAATGGTGGGGTACATCTGAGGGGGAAATCTTTTGAGATTCAAAGTCATGTATCAGTATTGACTAAGGAGTGGGTGGAATGTGAGAAGTGGACACAGCCTGTGCAGATAGCTATGGCTGGAAAGGGAAGGCAGCAGACAGATGGACCAGTTCCTGAAAGAGGAATTGAGATGCGACCAAGGGGGTAGGCTTCTGTTTTTAGGATGACATTCTCAGGTATAGTTAACTGCTGATCAGGATAATTAAGTGGACAGTGAAGGATGGGAGGTGGACAAGAGAGAGGATAACTAAAGCGTCCAGTTCTTTGAGGAGACAAGAAAGGGAATGGTACCCAGAAAAGAAGTAAAAGAAAAGATGGCTTAAGTGACGTAAGTTTAGTGTAGAGAGTTGGCTTTCTTTTGGACTGTTGTCTGTGGTCTGCCATTTCTGTAAGAGAGAGTTTGGTTTGGAGACAGCGTGTGGGAAATGACTTCCTGGGATAGTAGTGCTTGGGGCATTGCACCAGCTCTCTATGGTATATGAAAGTCTGACTTTCCTGCTTCTAACCTCCTTTTTTCCTCTGCTTTGATAATAAAAGATGTCAAAGGAAAACTGAAGTTGTTAAATAGAATCGATTGCCTGAAACGTCCCTCCTACTTGTTTTTAAAAATTAGTTCATCTGTCTCTTCCAGGTTGCCTTCTCTGACCTGCTAATTCTGTTCTATATTTATCATACATTTGTATCTGATGTTTTTATTGTACTTATTAAACATACTGTGTTAGTTTTCTGTTGCTACTATTATTAATATGTTACCACAAACTTCCTGGTAGGAAACAACAGATTTATTATCTTAAGGCACAGTAGTTAGGAGTCTAACATAGTCCTCACTGGACTAAAATCAAGGGGCTACCATCCTTTCTGTACATTCTAGGGGGAGAATCTGTGTCCTTTCAGTGCTTCTGGAGGCTGCCCGCCTTCCTTGGCTTAGAGCCCCTTCTTCTGTCATCAAAGGCAGCAGCATAGCATCTGTGACCTTGCTTCTTTCCTCTTGTCCTAACATCTGTTTCTCTGACCCTCCCATCTGTTTTCCTTCTACTTTTAAAGACCCTTGTGATTACACTGGGCCTACACAGATAATCTGGGATAATTTCCCTATCTGAAAGTCAGCTGATGAGCAACCTTAATTCCACTTTGCCTTGTAACCTATCATATTTATAGATTCCGGGGATTGGCAGGGGGGCATTATTCCACCTACCACATACATGTTGTAGTTTGTACTGTTACTCATCTTTGTACCCCTAGTCCTGTAGTGCCTGAAACATTACATACATATACACTCAAGAAATATGCGGGAAATGCATATTTATTAAATGTTTCCTTTCTTTCCCTTCCTCCCACCCCACACACCTTTTCTTAGTGACAGGTCAGTCTTATGAGAATATGGTAACTGAGATCATGTCAATGGGATATGAACGAGAGCAAGTGATTGCAGCCCTGAGAGCCAGTTTCAACAACCCCGACAGAGCAGTGGAGTATCTTTTAATGGTGAGAAATATTTCACTTTATTTATTGTAGTTTAACACCAAAATATCAAAGATTTTTAAGGAACAATAACAATTCACAGGAGAATGAGAATATATGCTAGTAATTTACGTAATGTTTTTATTTTTCTTAGTTTGTTAATATTTTGTGTTGGTAAAATGTAACCTCTTCCAAAAGATTTTGATGTGATTTTTAGTTAGGAAACAACATAGCTAAATGAGTTGTAAAATTGGCTCTCTATTTGCTACCCCATTCTTGTTATCCTCAAAGGATGACAGTTTGTGTGTTTGGAGAGTAGAAGGGGACAGATTTTTTAAATCTAATCTACCATTTTAGTAGCTTTTTTGATGGCCAGCATACTCCTGAGTGTACTTTTTTTTTTTAAGATTTTAATTTTATTTTATTTGACAGAGAACACAAGCAGGGGGAGCTGCAGGCAAAGGAGAGGGAGAAGCAGGCTTCCCACTGCAGGGAGCCTGAATGCAGGACTCAATCCCAGGACCTGGGGATCATGACCTGAGCCAAAGGCAGATGCTTAACCAACTGAGCACCCCTCCTGCTTGTACTGTTGAGGGCAAAAGTATCAAGTTGGAAGCCCAAGCCTAATTTTACTTGTCTTGTACTGTGTACATTTTTGTAATTAGTCGGCAACTTTGAAAAATGAAGAGATTTCACTTACAAATTCAGATAGCTAAGAAAAAGAAAAAAACTGACATCCTAAATAAAAACTTGGTAGAGGGGGGTGCCTGAGTGGCTCAGTTAGTTAAGCGTCCGACTGTTGATCTCAGATCGGGTTTCAGTCTTAGGGTGGTTGTGAGTTCAGGCTCTGAGTTGGGCTCCATGCTGGGCATGGAGCCTATGTAAAAAATAAAAACTTGGAAGATTAATTAATTAACTAATTCAGAGAGCTGGTTTGTCTGGACAACTTGGATTCTGGATTTTTGTAAGGGTTTAGGAAAAATTTTAGATCATAGACTCTTTAATTCATTGTCTTCCCATCCATTCCCCGTTACCTGACATAACATCATTGCATTTAATTCAGTGTATGATGTTATTTGCCTGGTTCCATTGGCATTTGAGTTGTTAGCTTATTTATTGTCAGTAGTAGTCAAGGGATTCTCAGAAACATTTGTTTCTAATGCCTGCAGCCATTACCCTTAATGTGGCTCATTATGCGTAATTCTTTATATGTTTATGATTTTGACTTCTGATTTATTGGGAAATGGAAGCATTTACCATTATCATCTCTTACCCAAATGTAATATTTCCTTCTTCATTCTCTTCCTTCACAGTCTATGTGGATTTCATAAAGACTTTTTTGTATATGAAAAGTCTTGTAAATCATGCATCAGTATAGTGTTCCAGAAGTCTCAGTGCAGTTTTAAATTATAACTTCAGAAGACAAATGCTGTAAACTTAGAAAATATTGAAATATTTAAGGTTTAAGGTTCTTATTTTTGAATAATCAATGTTAATTTTTTGTATGTGATACTTTCTGGAGGATGCTTTCTCAGAACCATGGATCAATAGAGGAGATCCTTCTTACTTGGCCATTGTTGCCACCTGCTCTGTTTCCATTAGATTTTTTTTCCCCGACGTTCAGTTCAGAACTGTACATGCATCAAAACCTGTTTCTTTGGACAATTTTAAAACTAGGGCTACAAATGCAAACCTTTCTATGAGAGCTGGTGAGTTTCTATGAAATTCAAAAGTTAGAGTAATATCTAGCATAAAAACCAAATACGTCCAATTTTAACAAGGTTTGTATTGATATTTTAAAAATTTTTAATAGCTTTTTAAAAATGTACATTACTACTTATATACAAACTTAGATCTTTGATGTTAGATATAATGTGTTGCTATATGTAAACATTGTTTTATGCATGTTTTAAATTACAAATCTCTTTATACCTTAGATCTGCACTGTCTAGTAAAATAGCTATTAAGTACTATTCAGGACAAGTAGCTATTTGAATTTAAAAAAATGAAAAGTATATTAAAAATTAGTTTCTTTAGTAGCCACATTTCAAGTTCTCAGTAGCTACATGAGATTAATGAGTATTTTATTAGCACAGATACAGAATATTTTTGTCATAATGGAAAATTCTGCTGGACAGTGCTGCCTTACATTATTGCAGTATGGGTTCTTCTAGACCACACTCACGTGATTTCTAATGTAATTCGAATATATGCAGCTTTCAGATAAGTCTTAATCCTTTACTTTTAATAGAAGCAGACATCTGTTTGATGCTTTTGTAAATTAGACAAGCACGTTAAATAGATCAATAAATCTTTTACTTTGTATAGTATTGAACTAACTTTGAATGACAAGCTATTTTAAAGCAGGGAAATTGTATTGTAGGGGATACCCGGAGATAGAGAGAGTCAGGCTGTGGTGGACACCCCTCCTGCGGTCAGCACTGGGGCTCCTCCGTCTTCGGTGGCGGCCGCTGCGGCGACTACGACGGCGTCAACAACCACAGCGAGCCCTGGAGGTTAGAGTGGCCTGGGGCGGTGTGGGGCACAGTCCTGAGTTTCTCGTGTGAGCTGAGGCTTTTTCCTGGAGCATCTGAAGGACTCTTCACACAAGTTCTCTATCCATTGATGTTAGAGAAGGACCTAAAACAAATTCTCTTGAGGGGCTATTGCATACCTTCTCACTGAGACCTTGGCGCCATAGTTTGGGCAAAGGGCACATTCTGTTCAGCCCGTTCTGAGGAAGAGATGCTTCCCAGTTCGCGTTTTGTGTTAACATTCTGAAGCGATTCAGAACGTTTGCTCACCTTGTCTCTTCTCTCTCCCTGTGAATGTCATAAAGTATGTGTCATTTCAAAGCCAGGACAGTCTTAGTGGCTGTTATACAACCAAAGAAATAAAGCACTGAGAAGTTTGAAGACTTGGGTCTAGAGGTGAAACCCAATCTTGAATCCACCTCTCTTTACTGGTCGGCACCCACCCGTCCATTGCTGAAGGTGTGACTACAGAGGAGGCCCCGGAGCCTGTGGGGGCCCAGGAATTACTTCATTCTCCTTCAGTCCCTGTTCTGTGTTCAGTAGTAATAAAGTAATTTAAACTGATAATTTTGAAGAGGCCCTTCTTTGATGCTTTTCCTAGCTCTACTTAATGACTGTCAGCTCTAGTTGACAACAAGCCCTGAGCATTTTGTGTACAGTCTCCCAGAGGACAGGCTTTCATTTCTATGGGATTGGCATAAAAATGGGAAGAAGAGGCCACTGCTTTGGTTCAGATACAGACTGTTGTCCCATTTAGCAGCCCTTAGTGGGTTAATTTAGTTTCTGAATCTCATTTTCTTCATCTGTAAAACCAGTGTCACAGAAGGAAGGGTACTTCTCATACTCATGTGGCCATTTTAATTTGGATAGTTTAGGAAATAACATCTAAAAAATTCTCATAATTCATTAGCAACCTCAAAAACATAATTATATGCAATTTTTGGTTTCACGTAGTATAATCAGACAACCACCACTATGCCCAAAAGTTGCAAGTTCTATCTTACTTGGCATCCTTAATATTTATTATTGTCATGGGATTTTGGACTAAAGAGTTCTAAATGTATTAGTACTAGATTGATTTATAGTTTATTTTTTTTAAAGATTATTTATTTATTTGACAGAGCGTGTGCTCACAAGCAGGGAGAGGGGGGAGAGGGAGAAGCAGGCTTCTTGCTGAGCAGGGAGCCCCATGCGGGACTCCATCCCAGGACCCTGAGATCATGACCTGAACTGAAGACACTTAACGACTGAGCCATCCAGGCGCCCCTACTTACAGCATATTTATCTCAAGCTTTTATAGATTATAAATGTTTGAAGTTTAATGGTAATAACCAAAATTGTCTTTCTAATAGTAATTTAAATTTGTATTAATAAAAATTCTTCTGATCTGCATATCTGAACTCTTTTAAATATTATCTTTCATTTATTTGGTTTAGAATTTCTCAGGAATTCAAGCTCAGATCGTTTTTGTTTTGGGGTTTTGTTTTTTTCCTTAAAGGTTGGGGTTGTATTATAGGTGGAGTTTTTGGTTTTGTTAGTTCTAGGTAGATATTTTTCTTAGGAACAGTGTTAGTACTTTTTATTTTGATAGAGTGCATGCAGGTCATAAATTCTCATTATTTGATGATATTGACTGCCCGGGACAATTATAGGAAAACTTCATTCTTTCAGTGTTCTGTACCTCTCTACCTTTGCTAATAGGAGTAATTTCTATAGTATAAGACTTGCACGTTTGTACGGTTGAAAGATTTTTGTCATTATTTACTTCATTTTTATATACATCTGCGAACTCACCATATTTTTTACTTGTCAGTGTTTGCTGTCTAATATTATGATTGAACCAGCTCTTTGTATATGTAATTGCTGCGTTTGTTTAAAAATGTTTATGTGTTTTTTAGGACATCCCCTTGAATTTTTACGGAATCAGCCTCAGTTTCAACAGATGAGACAAATTATTCAACAGAATCCTTCCCTGCTTCCAGCATTGCTACAACAGATAGGTCGGGAAAATCCTCAATTACTGCAGGTAACTATTTAATCAGAGTTAATTTCAAAAGTGGGTTTGTAGAGTATATCATACTTTTTTTAAAGTCCATGTGTACTCCCTTCCCTTCCACAAGTTCTATAAACTCTTCTTCCGAGCTGCACTCAATAGAATATGCTATAGATTAGATGTACTAAAAAAGGGTCGGGGGGGAGGTTAATTTAAGTTGGTCAAATAATAATTTGGGGAAACACTTTATTAAAGAATTGGAGAAACTCTTTATCAAAGAAACCATTTATAAAATCTTTTTTTAGTGGAGCATTGCCTCTTAGAGACATACCCATGGGCTTATTTAATGCTCAAGTCATGAAGTATTTTGAGTTTTATACAGCGTTGTACTACCTACTAGTGTGGAAGATATAGAAGTTTTGTTTCTTTTTATAGTCCCCAAGTAGTTTTTTAACATTGATTTGGGGGGACGGGACGCATTTATGAAAGAGAATTTGAATTCTCTTATTTCTTCACTGTTTGCCTCACTGAAAAACACCAAGTTTCTTTAATAGTATATAAGAAATCACATCCTTCCAAAGATTAAATAACTCAGAATCAGTCTAAAAATAAGGCAGTTATAACAAAATTCTAGCTTTCTCTCCTATTTGTATTTAGAATTCTTAGTTTCCTGAAGATACTTTATATCATTGTATTGTTGTTGTTGTTTTTTTTCCTGTCCTTCAAATTACCACAGCAAATTAGCCAGCACCAGGAGCATTTTATTCAGATGTTAAATGAACCAGTTCAAGAAGCTGGTGGTCAAGGAGGAGGGGGTGGAGGTGGCAGTGGAGGAATTGCAGAAGCCGGAAGTGGTCATATGAACTACATTCAAGTAACGCCTCAGGAAAAAGAAGCTATAGAAAGGGTGAGTTGAAGTAAAACTGAAAATTTAGTTCCGTAGTCAACTAGCCACATTTCAGATGCTCAGTAGTCACACGGGGCTACTGGCTGCTGCGTTAGGTAGCACATCTGCCACTGGAGATAGTTCTATTGGACAGAACCAAATACAGCACTGTCCTCTAAGGATTGCTGTAAAGACTGTGTATTTTCATCCCTGCTCTCACATCTTGGCCTTTGTGCTAGTCAAGGGACTAATAATGCATGCCAGTCAGCTTTATAAGATAGTTATAAACATATTTTAAAAATTAAAAATTTCATTTATGTCTTAAAATTTATGCAGAAAATGACCTGAGGGGAACCTGGGTGGCTCAGTCGGTTAAGCATCTGCCTTCAGCCCGGGTCATGATGCCAGGGTCCTGGGATCAAGCCCTGTGTCGGTGGCGGGCTCCCTGCTCAGCGGGGAGCCTGCTTCTCCCTCTCCCTCTGCTGCTCCCCCTACCTGTGCTCTCTTGCTCTCTTTCTTTCGGATAAATAAATAAAAATCTTTAAAAGAAGGAAAATGATCTTAAAGTGAAGGCCTAACTCAAGATTATCCATTTTTAAAATTTTACTATCACTAAAATGTAGTATGTATATGAATTATATATAAAAAATATGTACATTGAACATCAGAACCTGATAACGTGATTCTGTTTCCATCTTACTAGGTCAACCAGTTCTCGTGAGGCACTGCAGTAACTTAGTTTATATGATATACTCTGACAAGTCATTCGTTTTTCTCTGGGCTCCATTGTTAATATTTGTAAATAGGGAATCACAGTACTTGCCCTGTCTTATCTTTTGAAGTGTTTTGAGATGGAAATCTGTTAAAGTTCATTTTAACTTAATATTTAGAAAATCATCTGAAAGATAATTTGTCCATATTTATGATATAAACATTTCAAGTGTTCAAGGTTTATAATTACGTATTTCTTAAAAGATATTTTATAATGCTAATATTTTTCCCCTTCAAATAAGGGAAGTGAGTGAATGACACTTGCCTCAATTCTATAGCTTTTTTTTTTTTTTTTTTTTTAATGGTTAGGGGTATCTGTTCTTGATTTCTGTTTTGGAGAAGAAATTTTTTTCTTTTGTTGCTTGCGCCTTTGGTGTCTTACTAAGAGAAGTTGCCTAATCCACGGTCAAAGATTTACTCCTATCTTTTGTCTGAGGAGTTTTATAACTCTTGTTGTATTTAGGTCTGTGATCTATTTTGAGTAACTTTTTGTTTATAGTGTGAGATGTAGGAGTCTAACTTCATATTTTTTGCTTGTGGATATCCAGCACCATTTACTGAAAATTCTACTCTTTTTCCATTAAATTGTCTTGGCATCCTTTTGAAAATCAACTGGCCATAATTGTGAAGGTCTACTGGGCTTTCAGTTCTGTTCCATTGATCTATATGTTTATCTTATGCCACTACCTCACGGTCTTGATTAATGTGGCTTTTTGTAGTAAGTTTTGAAATCTCTGGTTTTCTTTTCTCAAGATTGTTTTGGCTCTTCTGGATCCCTTGCATTTCTATATCAATTTTAGAATCCACTTGTCTGATTTCTGTAAGAAAAGTGAAACAGAAAACTGGGATTTTAATACTGTGTTTTTTCTGCAGATCAGTTTGGAGAGTATTGCCATGTTAGCAGTATTAAGTCTCACCAAACCATGAACATGAGATGCCTTTCCATTTTTTTTTTATAATTTCAGAAATGTTCTATAGTCTTTGGTTTGTGCTTCTTTTGTTAAATTTATTCCTCAGTATTTTTATTCTTTTTGATGCTGTTATCAGTGGAAATGTTTTCTTAATTTCATTTTTGGATTGTTCATTGCTAGCTGTATAGAAATACAGCTTAATTTTATGTGTTGATGCTACATCTTGCAACCTTCCTGAACTCATTTATTCTGATAATTTGTGTGTGTTTCTTAGGATTTCCTAATTGTAGAATATCATTTGCAAGTAGTTTTAATTCTTTTCCAGTATGGATGCCTTGCCTTCTCTTCTCTTCTCTCCTCTTTTTCTTTTCCTTTCTTCCCTTCTCTTCTCTTCTCTTTCTCCCTCTTTTTTTTTTTTTTTTAAAGATTTTATTTATTTGTCAGAGAGCGTGCACAAGCAGAGGGGGAACGGCAGGCAGAAGGCAAAGCAGGCTCCCCACTGACAAGGAGCCCGATGCCGGCCCAGAACTCTGGGATCATGACCTGAGCTTAAGGTCTGACTGAGTGAGCCATCCCGGTGTCCCTCTTTGTCTCTTTCTGTCTCTCTCTCTCTCTCTCTCTCTCTCTCTCTCTCTCTCTCTCGCACTCTCACCTAATCGTCCTGTTTGCAGCCTTCTGTGTATATGTATTGTTGAATAGAAGTAGTGAGAGCCAACATCTTTGTCTTGTCCCTGATCTTAGGAGAAGGCAGTAAGTCTTTCACCATTAAGTATGATGTTAGCTCTGGGTTTTACTAGATTTAGGTTCCCTTTATCAGTCTGAGGGAGTTCCTTTCTGTTCTAGTTTATTGAGTGTTTTTATTACAAAAGGGTATTGATTTTGTCAGATGGTTTTTATGTGTTGAGATGATTGTGTGGTTTTGTTCCTTTTTTGTTAATATGCTTTATTAATAACATTGATTGATTTTTGTATGTTGGACCAGCCTTGCATTCCTAGGATAAATCCCGCTTGATTGTGGTGGATAGTCCTTTTTGTATGTTGCTGGATTTGGTCTGCCAATGTTTGTTGACGATTTCTACATCTGTATTCATAAGGAATATTGGTCTGTAGCTTTTTGTGTATGTGATGATTTTGTCTGGTTGGGTGTCAGTAATATTGGCCTCATTAGAAAATGAGTTAGAAAGTGTATTCCCCTCTTTTCTGTTGGTTGGAAGAGCTTATGATGAATAGTTTTAATTCATCCAACAGTTGGTAGAATTCACCAGTAAAATTCTCTGGGCCTGGCTTCTCTTTTGGGGAAATTTTGTGATTACTAATTCAGCCTCTTCATTTGTTACAGGGCTATTCAGATTTTCTGTTTCTTGAGTCAGTTTTAGTGATTTTGTCTTTCTAGGAATTTGTATTTCATCAGCGTTATCTAATTTGATGGCATACAATTGTTCACAGTATTTTCCTAAAATAGTTTTTATTTCTCTAAAAAATAGTAGTGTTCCCACACTTCTGATGTTAGTAATTTGAATCCTCCGATTTTTTTTTTCACCTGTTTGTTCACCTAAAACATTTGTCAGTATTGTTGCTCTGAAGAAAAAAGAACCAACTTCTGGTTTTACTGATTGTATTTTTCTAGTCTCTATTTTACTTATTTTCTCTCTAACCCTTATTCTTTTTCTTCTTCTGCTTGCTTTGGATTCTGTTTCCTCTTTTTTTCTCATTTCTTAAACTAAAACCTTAGATTATCTATTTAAGATCTTACTATAGATAGTTACAGCTATAAATTTCCCTCAGAGGACTGCTACAGCAGCATCCTATAAGTTTTAGTGCATTTGGCAGTGTTTTCATTCATCTCAAGTATTTTCTAATTTCCTTTGTGATTCCTTCTTTCATCCATTGGTTAAGGATTATGTTAACTTCCACATATTTTGAATTTCCCAAATTTCCTTCTGTTGCTGATTTCAGAGTTCATTGTGTTGTGGTCAGAGAATGAATGTACTTCGCACAATTTTAATCCTCTTAAATGTATTGAGTTCTGTGGGCTGACATCGTCTTTATGGAGAATGTTTGATACATACTTGAAAAGGACGTGTGATCTTCTGTTAAGTGTTCCGTAAATGTCTTTTAGGTCAAGTTGGTTCATAATGTGGCTCAAATCAGCTTTCTTGTCAGTCTTCTGCCTGGTCGTTCTGTCCAGCATTGAATGTGGGGATAGCGAAGTCTCCCAACTACTGTAGAATCACCAGAACCTTCAGTTCTGTCAGTTTTTGTTTCATGTGTTTCAGGGTTCTCTTGTAACATGTGTTTATAACAAAGTCTTACTGGTGGTTAATCATCATAAAATGTCTTTGTTTTTAGTAACAGTTTTTAATCTTAATGTGTATTTTGTCTGATATTAATGTAGCTACTCCAGCTTTCTTTTTCCATCCTTTTACTTTCAGCATATTTGTGTCTTTGAATCTAAAGTGTGTGCCTTATAGAAGCATATAGTTGGATCGTCCCCTGTCTACCTTTTGCTTCAGCTAGCCCAGCTTTAATCTGGATAAGACCTAGGTAACAAAGTCATTTTTGAGTTTTATCTTCTCCTTTCATGAATCATGCTGAATTGAAACTTAAGGTCATTTCTTGGTATAATAGTCTAATGCAGGTGGTTTAGACAGTTGAACAGAGGCTTCATAAAAAATACTTGGTTGACAAATACATAGTACCTAGTGAATTAGATAATTGACCTGAGTGCTTAAAGACTTTTAAAAGCAGTGATTTTGGAGTCACAGTAATAGACTAGGAAAACAAAACTAAGTGGCTGGTATCACCATTTAAAGTGCTGTAAAAAGGAAGCAGATATAAATAGAACACCATATGTCTTGATCTCAAAATATATCATGTAATATTAATAATTGATCACCCATTTTTCTAGTATGTGAAGTGTTTCAAAAGGTGAGGAGATGGAGAGTGATAGTTGACCTGACTGACCTTCTTTACAAGTAATTGGATGAAGTTGTTAAACTCCTCTCCTGTTGCTCTCCTCTTTATCTTTGCCCCCCTTACATAGTAAAAACTGTTTGATTTACACGTTTCTGTAGGCTCTAGGGTCATTTATTTTTAAACCATCATAGTCAGCAACTAATTTTTAGTGTCAGTGCCAATGAGTGTTAGCAGAGTAGCTGTTCGTCTCATAGCTTTAACTAGGAACAGAATGTGATGGGTGGTTGATAAAGGGGTCTAGGCTCCATCTAGCCGCTTGGGTTGGACAGTGAATCCGTACTCAGGCAGGCATGTGTTCACCTAACGTCTTCAAGAGTTTTGTCGTGCCTTTCGTATTTTCAGTGCTGATCTGCCCCTATTGCTGTGCTGAAACCCATGTGTAAAGTTTTCTCTCTTTTCTTCCAGCTAAAGGCACTAGGATTTCCTGAAGGACTTGTGATACAAGCGTATTTTGCTTGTGAGAAGAATGAGAACTTGGCTGCCAATTTTCTTCTACAGCAAAACTTTGATGAAGATTGAAAGGGACTTTTTTTTTATCTCACACTTCACACCAGTGCATTACACTAACTTTGTTCACTGGATTGTCTGGGATGACTTGGGCTCATATCCACAATACTTGGTATAAGGTAGTAGATTGTTGGGGGTGGGGAGGGAGGGATCTAGGATATAGGGCAGGGATAAATACAGTGCATGTCTGCTTCAATTAGCAGATGCCGCAAATCCACACAGTGTGTAAAATACTATACAACCAAAAATCAGCTTTTGCAGGTCTTTATTTCTTCTATAAAACAGTAGGTAATTTTTCCTAGGTTTCACTCTTTTTAGTGTACTAGATCCAGAAATTTAGTGTAATGCCCTGCTTTATATTTCTTTGACTTAACTTTGGTTTCAGAAAGAATCTTTGCTACCTAGAATTTACAGTCTCTATTTCATGGCAACACTGGATAATGGCTTTGTGAAATTGAAAAAATTTTGGAGCAACTGTAAGCAGAAATGCCAAATTATTGATGGTTATTGTTGCTGCTTCAAATACGTATTGAATTAATGTGTAAGAAAGCCCATTCTTTCATGTTAAATACTTGGGGTGGGGGAGGAAGAAGGGGAACCTTTTCTTAAAATGAAAATAATTACTGCTATTTTAAAATTTCTTGATCATCGAATGTGAGACCCTTCTAACATGATTTGAGAAGCTGTACAAGTATAGGCAGAGTTATTTTCCTGTTTACATTTTTTTTTTTGGTTTGTTTTGGGAAGCAATTGGTAGTTGTCTAATTACTGTTTACTTCATTGTTATATTGCAGTAAAAGTTTTAAAGCCACCATTGCATGTTTGCTTTTGATGTATCCCTTTGTAAAATTAGCACTTTGGGGCCAATGGAGAAATGCAGCATTCACTCTCCCTCTCTTCCCCATCCCTCTGCAGAAATGTGTTTGTCAGTAAGTCGTGAGTTCAAATTGCTGCCTTTTTTTAAACCCACAAAATGCTGATTCAGTTCAAAAGTAATGCAAATGTTCCAAAACTGGGTTTCTGATATTTGTGTTTTTCCTTATTAGATAAGAATGTATGACCATTAAAGTCATTAGGATTATATTACTTTCAAAAAGAGGAGGTGGACAAAAGTATAATCCAGCATCTTTTATTGCATTGGAAAGACTGGCGGAATCTTCTGGAAGGGTTGGGAGATGTAGCTGGAAAAGTACTTTGGAAAATATACAATCAAGAATATCTCATGGCATATTAAAAAAAATCTTAATAGCAGTGTTGGCTTTTATTTGGATTTTTTTCAACTCTGTTTTTTATTAGAATCTCCTTCATTGGCATTACTATTTGATCGTAAAGAGGGGGAATATGTCTACTTGTTCAGTTTTTCAGATCTTTTTTCCTCAATATAAACAAGACTGTTTAAAGGAATTATTTTTTCCCCTACCATCTGATACTGAGTAAATGAATTTGCACAGATTTCTCCCTGCGTAATGTCTTGCAATAATCCTTAGCAAAGTTTGGGGATGACTTTTAAGCTTTCACGTCATGCACTCGTACCTGTCTCTCACGAAAATAAATGAGACCATGGTTTCTCCCCACAGTGTTATCATGTAGTTTAATCTTCATATGTATACTCCTTAAACACGGCACACCTTTGGACTTTGTATTACCTGTATGTTTTATAATGGATCATGCAAAATGTCTCAGGAGAATAAAATGAGCATTTGTAAATATGTTCATCCTTCAAGGCAGAGCAATGAGTTGGGAAGAGGGTGGCATTTCTGGTCGAATAATGGAATATTTTCATTTATTTTATGTCATTCTGTCTGCTACCTAATTGCTCAGCATAGCGAAAACTGGAAAAAAGGAAAAAAAAAAAAAAACAACACAAAAAAACCCCAGCAGCAGCCTCTTTTCTCTGGAAAGTGACAGCAGAAGTTGGTGGCATGGAGTTTTTGTCCTCAGACAACAAAACCACAAATAGTGGGATTAATCATTACAAGAAAACAGTTGAGGCCAAGTTTTGATCATTCTTTACCTTGTTCTATCGCTGTGAAAAATATAGGCTTTTTGTGACCTTTTACTGTTATCTTTTAATTTACAAACAGTTTTGGTAAATCTCAATGTAATTGGCTCTTTGATTTTGGAATTTTTACGTTTGAGGTATTCTGTCATCTATTTCTTGAAATATTTTTATTGTTTAGTTGCTCTGTGGAAAATGTGAGGAAGCTTAATTTTATATTTGTTAAATTCTTACTGCCATCCTTTAGTCAAATATGTCTTTACATTGTTTAAAAATACTGAAGTGTTCCACCATATAATTTTTTCCTGTACTACATGGCTAGGATTCTAGAGAATTAATTATAAAATATTTTCAATATATTCACCATTGCATTTCTCATTTTTTAAAATGATCCTTTTGCCATATAGAATCTTAGATTGAGAGTTGACGATGCCTCTGTCACCCATAGTTCTGTTTTCTTCAGTGATTGGCATGTAGGGGGCCAGGTGCTAGGTCAGTTACATTGGGTCTCCTGTTTTTCTCCATCAACACATCAACACAGCTGGAATACTTGATGGACCATAAGTCAAGGTTCAAAAGGGCTTTTAGAAATTTTAGTTCAATTCCCATTTTTCCCATGGTCTTGTATTATAGCAGCCAGCTTAATAAGACTGGTACAAAATATTCAACCAAAATTAAGCCGTTTCAGGGTGTAAGAACTTCCTGACCAAGTCTGTTCTGGTGAGTCCCTTAGCCATGAGGCTTGGGTACATGTCCTTTTAGTTGACCTCCCATGTCCATTTTGTTCTACTTTGATCTTCTAGGCCAGGGGCTGGCAAACTTCAGTCCTATGAGCTACCAACGGTCTTTACATTTTTAAGGGTTTTCAAAAAAGGATTTTATGATGGGAAGATGATTCAAATTTCAGTGTCTGTAGATTTATTGAAACACAGCCATGCTCACTTGTTTACGTATTGCCTGTAGCTATACTTCTGGGCTGCGGAGGTTTGCCGTCGAATAGTTGGAGCTGAGACTGAGACCTACGAAGCCCAAATAATTACTGTCTGGCTCTTTCCAGAAAAAGTTAGCCACCCCTGTTGTAAACTGTGACTTGCCCACCCTGTATCAAAGTATATGATGCTTTCTCTTGCTTTTTTGGCATCTTGGCCTCTTGACTTTGGGTCTTAGCTTCAGTTTGGATTACTTGTGACCATCACAGGTTCTTTCCAGAGGAGTGGTATCAAGCAGTGTGTTCCATATGTGCTTGCCTCACATGTATGTGGGGGCTTAGGGTACCACCTTGAAATTCATTGCTGTTGCTGCGCTATTTCTTGCGCTTAAAGTCAGAGAATGCCATTCAGCACTAAACACACTCAGAAGCACACAGCATGGCGATGAATACATCTGGGAATCTGGGCCCTAGGATCAGAGTTCAGACAGCTGGAGGAAGCACCTTAACTACGGCTGGAAGAAGAGAGTGGGTAGAACCCCGGAGGGGGAGTATAGCTGCTGGACCTGTTTGGGTGGCAGACTAGTTTCCGGAACGGTGTGTGGGTCTTTTGGGAATGGGAGGGTGGGAGGGGCGGTGACAGGGAGAGAAGGCCTGGGCTTGCTAGGAAAAAGATCAAGCGCTGAAGCAGTGTTTGGGGAACCACGGGGACGGTGGTGGTGACAAGTTGGCTGTAAAAGGCATTTCATGATGTTCAGTATGGAAAGCAATGGTCCCCCGGGGAGGGTTTTCAGTGGAGAGGAGGCTGGATGACCAAAGAAACATCAGTGGTGACAGGTTTGCTTCATGTGCATGGTGCTGCCAATTCCAGAATGACGAGACCAGGTCTCTGCCATTGAGTTTGAAATTCTATGACATTTAACTAGTAATGAATTCTTTTACCAGGTGTAGCAGAACTTGTCTTCCAGGAGCACAGATGAGAAAATAGCCATCCTAGACTTGGGGCCTACAAAGAGACCACTTAAACTTTGTTTTCCATTCTTCTTGACCTAGGCCCTCATCCTTTCCCAGCTGGCTTGCTATGAGTTATTGATGTTGAGAGTGCGTAATCCCTTCCCAGGCGACGAGGTGGTCTTCAGAGTACTTGGGGAAGTTGATCTCAACCCTGGCTGCCTCTCAAGCAGCCTTGTCTTTTTCCCCAGTGTTTTGGACAACTATTAATGTTGGCCGTGACAAGAACATTGGGAGGCTTTATCTTTTGTGCTAGCTCTCCACACTTGATCTTAGCCAATGGGCCTTCCGCATGGAAGCCTGTGGAACTGACAGCTTCCGTCTCTTTAACAAAGTCCACAGTTGTCTCAAAACTGCTCCTAAAAGTTCGGCAGTAAGTTCTAGAAGCCAGTCTGGGTTTTAATTTGCCAGCAATAGCGGATTAGGAGAATACTTGATAAATTATTCAAAAGTGATTGACTACAAACTGGATGAGAATGATTGGGGCTGGTGATGCTATGCCTTGGAACAGCTGAGGTGGAGGTCTTGAACGATGTTAGGAACCCTTGAGTGATTTTTGCAACTTTTAGGAGGTTTTTTGGGGGGTGGGAGGGGGTTCAAATTTCTTTTTTGGTCAATTAGGCCTACCTGTGCTGGTTTGATAGCAGTTTTGCTAATTTTTATTTTGTCTCCAGTTCTAAGGAAATTAAAGTTCAGTAGTTTCATATTTTTAACTTAGGTGTTAAAATTTTTAGACCGTGTTTGCATTTTTGCAAAGAGCGTTAACAGCTTTTCACCCCTAAACAATTTCACACTTACAGAAAAGTCCCAGGGACAATACAAAGTGCTCCCAATTACCCCCGAACCCATTTCAGTGTGCGGGTGTCCCAGGAAGTATCTTTGTAGCAAAGGGACCGGATCCAGGATAACAAACCACATTTGTACCTTCCTTAGTCCTTACTTGGTCTTCATGACCTTAGCTTTTTATTTTAACATTACAGGACTGTTGTCTTCTAGGATGGCCCTCAATTTATGTTTGGTGTTTCCTCATGACTGGGCTCCAGTTCTGTGGTTTTGGAAGAAATACAGAAGTGCTGCTGTGCGTTTTTTTGCTGCATCCCGTGAGGGCACAGGGTGTCAGCTTGTCCCACTTCTGGTTCACTCTGATTATTCAAGGAAGGTGGTGTCTGCCCAGCTTCTCCACTGAACAGTTGTTACTCACTGTCCTTTTGTACTTAGTGTTTTATGATAAGGTATTTTGAGACAGATTATCTTATTTCTCATGAAAATTGGGCCCATTAATTTGAGTATCCATTGATTTCTTGCCTGAATTACTACTAAGATGGTTGCCAAGTGATTTTCAGACTGCATAATTTCTTGTACATTTATTAGCAATCTCCTGGATTCTGGCATTCTTTCCCCCGCTCACAATCTGCATGGGTATGGGCTCAGATTGCTGTTTTATTCAGTGGTATATAATCCATTAGTGTTGCAGTTTTGATGCATACGTTGTCCCAGCCTTTGCCTTCTGAGGGCTGCCTTCTGTGCTTGGCCTGCTCTCATCACTCTTTCGAGTCCTTCCTTGCTTTGTGCCACAGTATTGTGTTCCAGGCTCTCGTCCTCCCTGTGCCCCAGCCCTGGAATTGGCCATTTCTTCAAGGAGCCCTGGTTCCCTTCCAGGGAGATTGTATTTAGAAACCACAACTTGGTGCTAGGTGTGCCCCTTGCTACTGGAGTCTCACTGCTCCCAGGTCTTCTGGGCAGGTAGACCCGTGGAAAGTAAGTATACAAGTGTGCACACACAGTTGCGTCTGAATTTCCGTATCTGCATATAAATACTGATAAGTTCACACTGGTACTTTCCATTGCAGTCCAGCACCACAGGACCCAGTCTAGCTTCTCACTGCCCATGGTCTGCTTTCTTGGACAGGGAGAAACTTGGCTCTCCTCATGCTCCGTGTGTAACCCATCTCCTTAGGCACTCAGGCTGCCTTTCTCGTTTGGGTGCCAAGCCGTTAGCTGTGCAGCCACTTCTTTGCACAGCTGGAACATGAGTATTTTAAGTGTTATTTTTCACTGGACTTAAATAGAATTGATAACACAGATAAGTTCTGAATTCAGCACTCCAGTAATAGCACCTGTCTACTCTGGAGAAGGCCTTATTTGTTCCCATTGTTGGGCCACCGGATCCATCTCTAAATGCCCTGGGAGTTTAAATGCTCATGGAGTTTAAATGCTGGGTGAATTTTCCCAGTTTCTTCTACTTGGGACCAATGTGCGTTCTGGGTGCCGGTAACGCTCAGGGAGCCTGCAGGAGCCAGCTGGGGGAGAGGAGGGCTCTTCGTGGTCTCCAGTCCCCCCGCCCCCATGAATTGTGCTCTGTCCCGTGTCTGTCTCGGCACAGGGCTGCTTTCCTGATTCATACATTCAGCAAATATATATCTGAAACTTTATAAGGCCCCTCTTCCTGGAAACCCGTGCCTCTCATCTCTGTATCCCCAGAACCTGGTGTAGGGCTAGACCAAAGGAGATGCCCAGTCAATATCAGATACACATGGGCCGTGAACACATAGTCGGGACGTCTGTCATCTCTCCTGGGGCTCTGGGCCCTCCTGTGCCTTCTGCCACCCCTTCTGTTCTAAAAGCTAAGAAGTTGAGGGACAGTGAACAGTATCCTCAAGGCTGCTGTCTTGTGTCCTCACCCCAGGGACCTTTGCAGCAGATTCTGGAAGACTGACATAATCCAGTGAGCTGGCTGGTTGTAGACACAGCGGCAGCTGGTGACACATTCCAGATGGGTCTCCATCTGAGACTTAGGGGGAGAGCAGACCAACGCTGCACTCTCCAGAATCCCAGGCCAAGGCCAGGTCAGAGGGACTTGGGGGTCAAGACCTGGACTGATAAGGCCTGGCTTTCTGCCTTCACACCCCGCCCCAGCTGTGTGACGTCAGCCATGCCTCTCTCCCTCTGGGTCTGGTTTCCTCATCCATCAAATCGAACCTGCCTCGAGTGAGAGGCTGGATGGGAGGGTACCCTTACCAAGGCTAGGCCTGTGTTCTGATGTGGGTGCTGACTGCCCATCCTTCAGTCTGGAAGAAGCTCGCCACCTCTCTCCAACGATGAGAAGGTTGCCACGAGAGGACTGAGCGTGGCTAAGTTATTTCCGATAGCGCTGAGTGTGTCTGATTCGGTGCCTTTGTCTTCCCTGCTTTAGTGGTCTCACTATATTCACACGAGGCCGGTGGGCTTCCCACTAGGCTGGGCAGCACAGCTCAAACACTTGGCATTTCAGGCACGGAAAGATGTCATTTCCATGAACTGTTTCTGAGCAATGCTGAATTTTTGCTGTCAGTTTCCAGGCCAAGCAATTGGCGTTACATCTCATCTCCAGATTAAATTTGGCAGAGAACGTAGCCAACCTGCCTGACAAAATGGCGACTGCGCCTCTCACACGTCCCTGGCGACTCTCTTCTCCATGTTTTCTTTCCATTTCCCCTGACAGTCTTTCCAACCTGCCAGAGGCAGAGGAACTCAGATTTGGAAGGGGTCTGTGGGTGCCTTCCAGTGATGAAGCACAGTGCCTCATTCATGCCTGACCTCCAGCCTCCACTTGAATACTTCCAGTGATGTGGCACTTACTGTCGTCTCAGACTCCTTAGATTTCAGACACTCTAGTGGTTGTCAAACCCCTCTGCTTCTCAGCAGAGGCCAGACTCAGGCTCTAGTCCCTTCTGCCAATCATTCTGTCAACCTTTCAGGTCTTTAAGAGTGATTGTCTCTCCCTGACCACCTCTCACCCTCTGGCCAAGTCTTGTAGATGCTGAAAAAAATCCTTCACTTGGAATGAATTATGTAAAGTCCCTTCCCCATCCTGATGAACAAAATACTCCAGGGAGGGTCTGAGCAGTATGAACTCTAGGAGGAGCTCTCGCCTCCCTTGTTCTGTGCGTGATACCTCTATTAATGCAGCCTGATTTTGAGGTTGCTGGTTTAACAGCCACATCACACCATAGCAGCTATGCTAACATACCGGAGTTTTCAAGGTTTCCATTCATCTGGAGTCCACATCTGATCTCTGTTACAGAAGCAAAAGCAGCCTGCCACAAACTCACATGTATTTCCTAGCTCCTGAACAAATGCTGTTTTTACAAAGTCCTTTTCTGGCCCCAAAGGAGAGAGAAGAAGTCCAGGTGTCTTGCCCTGTGCTAAGTGCTTTATTTGCACTAGGATTGTTGCCATTTTACAGGTGGGCCAACTGAGGTCAATCAGACCAACGTGGCAGAGCCAGGAGGCACACCGATGTCGATTGGCTCCCAAATCACCCTAGGTGCCTCACGTTTGTCTCTTCCTCTTTGTGTCCAAGAGTTCTTCCTGTGACGATGTTTTGTTTTGTTTTGTTTTGATTCCTCCTCGCTGTTCAGACAGCTCTTCGCTCCTCTGGGGACCTGCCTGGCTGTTGCTGGGCCAGCAGTTCTTACCGGGTGGCTTGTGGGCCACTCCCAGGGGGTGTCTGTGAGGTCAGAAGTACTTTTAGAACAGCCCTAAGACTCTGCTTGCTGCTTGCACTCCCACCCTCTGAGGCCTGTAGGGGAGTTTGCCCGAGGCTGTATGAACTGGGATAGGAAAGGAGCAGAGGTGGCCGTCTGATGGGCCTCTCTCTCGAGCCAGACCAACAAGGAGGTTTGCAAAAACCAAACACAACACCATTCTTCTCACTCACTGTTTAAAAATAATTATTTTTCATGAAGACTTTTTAAAAATTTTAACATGTGGGTTTCTCTTAAATAAATTAATATTTTTTAGATTTCTCAACTTTAATTTCTGATCAAGTACATACTGATAGAACCCACATGAACAAAAAATCTTGGGCTTCTCAACAATTTTTAAGAGGGAAAAGAGGTCCTGGAAAGTTTGAGAACTGCTCTAGGTGATGGTTTTTCCACTTTTGACCAGTTCAGTGACCCAGAAAACACTGGGAAGGTGCCTGGGGCACTGGTGAAGTTTGCCTCTTGTCTGCTGGAGACACAGTTGGGATATCAGACACCTGGAACTTTCTGAGGCCCTTCTGCCGTACTGCCCTCCATTCCTACTTTCAGGATAACAAGCACGAAACTCTTCTGCTTGACTTCCCACATCCTTTTCAGTCCAGGCTGCTCCAGTTTACACCTTCACCTTGTCTCCTTGCCTCTCTACCACATACAGCAGGACCTCATCACCCACGCCTTTTCACACTTCTACACCTTTACATATGCTGGGCTCTTTCTGCTTAGAAATTCTCCCATGTTCCTCTCTCCTCATGGGAACTCCTATTCAATCTGCAAAACCCATGTCACTGTTACATGCTCTGCGAAGGCTTCCCTGCCCAGGAGCCAGGGGAGGCCTGCCCCCTTGTTCTACTCTCTGATCATGTAGCACACAAAAGGTGCCTAGCTGAGCATAATTGTTTATTTGCACATTGGCTTTTTGGACATTGTTTCCCAAAGCCAAAAGCAAAACTTGCCATACCAATCGGTGGCAGTAGGAGCTCAGCACCAATGGCTAACAAGGGAACTGTGAGGAATTGTGCTTTGAAGGCTTGGGTATGGGGTTGGGATGGGAGGAGGGCGGCTCTGACATTGTAAAGGAAAAGTAAAATGAAAAGCCCAGGTGAGTGACGGGGAAAAGCCAGGACCTGACAGAGAGTAGGCTGGAAAGGTGAATGCCCGCCACCATGCCCTGACATGCCCCCTTGTGGTGAGGGAGAGCCGTGCAGTGTTTCAGGTGGGAGGGCGAAGTGGGGCACGCCAGGCAGGTGAGGAAGACCCAGCACCTCTGGGTCATGGAAAAGTCGAGGCGAGCTGTGGGGACTCCATCCAGAGGGAGGAGGGGAAGAGGCCAGGCTAGAAAATCCAGCCCTTCTGGACTTCTACTGCCCACGCCATGCAGGGCAATGGAGGGAAGGGAACCAAACCTCCAGGCAGGACCCTGGGCACTAAGCTTTATCTGCACTGACTCACTGAGTCCTCTTCGAGAACTGCCTGGCAGATGAGGAAGCCGAGGCTCCGAGAGAGTGAGCATCTGCCAAGTTCTCATTAGAATGTAGCCGAGGGAGACTGGGAGCTCACACCTGGCTCCAGGCCACCCCCGAGTCCCCCTTTATGCCAACTTTCTGTCTATACAAGTGTTGAGGGTGGGGAGACTGCGGTTTTCTTCTCTGGAGTTGCTCTTGGACCTTCGCCCTCCTGCGACATGGATGGAGGGAGAGGCACATGGAAAGCCCACGGATTTTAAGTCAGATGGGTCTTTTTTTTTTTCCTTCCAATGTGTATTACTGTACATGGAGCGGTGTGGGGGTGGAGGAGCCCCTCTCTTTAGAAAAATCAGCCTGGGGGCGCCTGGGTGGCTCAGTCGTTAAGCGTCTGCCTTTGGCTCAGGTCATGATCCCAGGGTCCTGGGATCGAGCCTCGCATCGGGCTCCCTGCTCCACGGGAAGCCTGCTTCTCCCTCTCCCTCTTCCCCTGCTTGTGTTCCCTCTCTTGCTGTCTCTCTCTCTGTCAAATAAATAAATAAAATCTTTTTTAAAAAAGAAGAAAGAGAAACCAGCCTGTTCACCTTCAAAACCCATCCAGAGACAGCTGGTGCAGTGAGTGCTGGGTCTTCTGGCCCCTCTGAGGGGCTATGAATCACCTGAAGCTCCCTGCTCCGTGCTGGCTGTCCCTGCCCCAGTCCAGGAGCCACCTTCCAACTGGAGGTGGAATGGCCCTCATGTGACTGTGGATTCTTCAAGCAGAGGCCCCTACAGCCCCCAGGCAGAGGAAGGTGCCTGGAAGAAGTGAACTGACAACATTTCCAAAGGGCCATTCTTTTCCTGTGGCCTGGAATGCTTTTACAACCTTTTTGTGTCCCTTTCTTAATGACTTTACAGAACTAATCATCTCAAACTACACAATGCAATTCTGAGTAACGTTGGACTTGCACGAACCCCAGCAACTGACTGAGGCCTCATAAACTTCCCACTGTGGGCTTGGAACATACACACTACACCGATGGCTGTCTGTCCACCTGTTCTCAGGGCCTTCGGAAAAGGCCTGGCCTCCAGACCTTTGCACAACTGCTCTAGGGTCTTCCTGGGCACTTCTTCCCCTTGCTCTCCCATTCAGCCTTCTAGAAGATTCAGCCCAGATAGCCCCTCCTCCCCAAGCCTCACAAGATCTCCTGACTGGACCAGGAATTTCTCATGATGCCCACACTGGCTAAAGAGTTTCCCACAATCCTCCACCCTGGACCAAGAGTTTCCCACAATGCCCCAGACTGTCATAGGAGCTTCCCGTGATCCCCCATACTGGATGGAGAACCATCTATGACCCACCCCCCCGCTGCTGAATGGAGAGCCTCCTGTGGACTCTCCTGTCACACTTGCCACTGACACAAGCTTTGCCTTTGTCTGATTTTTTTTCCCCCATCACTAGACTCTGCGCTCCTTCAGGGAAGGTCTGTATCTTACTCTAAGTACTCTTTAGTGCCTGGCGTCCAACAGGTGCTCAATACATTTTGGTTGAATAAATGAACATTGCAATGTTCAGGGATTTCAAGTCTCAGGTTAAGGATCACACCCCTGAAGGCTTCCCTGATGCTTGCCTCCCTCCATGAAAACAAACAAACAAACAAACAAACCAGGGAATGGCTTTTATTTTCAAGGTTCCTACAACAGAGGGACGTGGGTTCTGATGGCAGAACTGTGGAAATTTGGGCAAGTAATTTTACTTCTGTAAGCCTTAGTTTCCTCATCTAAAAAATGGGGATTTTTATACTTGCTCTTCAACAATCTGATGAGCAGGACATCACCATGTATGACAGCATCAAGTGTCTGGCATCAAACTGGTGCGCACTGAAAGCATACCTATGTATATAGCCAACCACAGTGTCACTGATACCATTGTCTCTCTCCCCCTGGTGTGGAGCTCCTCATGGCTCTGTCCCTGCTCCAGGGCTGGCTAGAGCTTATTGATGGTTTTGGTGACCTTTCTGTGTTCCCACAGATCTGCTGGGCAGTTAATATTCACTGAGCCTCTAAGACAAAGCCCAGCACGAGGCACCCCCAAGGGCCAGCAGAGAGAATGATTAATAAGGTAGGACCCAAAACCTCCAGAAGGATCACTGTCTGGAAAGGAGCCTCAGGCAAGTTCTCCGGGATCAGAGGAGCTGTTGGTATCTGCCCATGAACAGCCAACTACGAGACTCCAAAGAAAACTCGGGACTTAGAATGAGGAAGGGGCTCTTTCCCAGGGTGGTCCAGAGACTATGGAGGTAGGAGTGATCTCTCTAAGGCCCAGGTCAGGGAAGTGTGGGTGCTGGAAGAGAGGAGTCCTCAGGCAGGAAGAGGCCACACCCCTGCAAGAACTGACCCTTGATTGGCTGCCACTTCACGGCTATAGATGGTCCCAGCCTGTGACCTAGCTACAGCCACCTTCCTGGGGCTTGCCACACATGGCTGGATTTTGACCCCTGCTGGTCCTTCTGGGAGGGCTGTCCTGGGCTGGATTCTCCCGTGGCCGACCTCCAGTGGGTTGACTAGTGTCTCCATATTCGTGTATTGATTCACTTCTTCATTCCTTTATTCACATAGTATTTGTTGAGCACCAAGAGACTGAATGCTAGACTGAGGATGGGGAGAAAAGGGCCTGAACCCTGCCCTGAGGAGTTCTGGGACAGAGCTTTACCAGCCCATAACAAGTACAGTAGCAGGTACCCAATTAGCACAAAGATGGACTTCCAGGGCAGCTGGCAAGAAATCCAGGGATGCTTCATGGAGCGGAGGATGTGTGAGCTGGGTCATAAAGATTTGGTGGTTCACACAGCATGAGACGTGGAGGAAGAGACACTCCAGGTTGAGAGAACTGCTTTTGCAAAGACACAGGTACAAGAAAGGACTGGGCACATTTGGGAAGGGTGAGCTGGTTAGCATGGCTCTGGTGTCCGTCTAAGAGATGGGAGGTTAAGGTAAGACACGGCCAAAGTTAGGCTTTTCAGTGCCATCATGGAGGCTCATGCTTGACTTCAAGGTCAGTGGATGACAAATGGGTTCCATGGACAGGCCCCCCAGCCTACTTCATCAAATCCGTACATATTTACTGAGCACCTACTGGGTGTCAGGCACAGGAGGGAGCTGAACAGATCTACATTTTAGACTTTAAAAGCTACACTTTAGGCAGCTCTTTCTGTCCACGGGTGCCATCCCTGTGCTTTAATAAAATGACTTTTTTACACCAAATAAATAAATAAATGAATAAATTAAAAGTATGCTTCAATAAAGCCACACTTTATTGTTTTTCATTTGGGGCTTCTGCATATGATTCTATTATAGGGGGAAAAAAGAGATTTATCCACTAAAAAGAAACGCAAACACAAGAGTCTGAAGCCTATCCCTTGCTTCATTGCGGAGCCACGGCGGGTTTTATTTTTTCTTGGTGGGTGGTGGCAGGTGGGTGTGTAGTGTTATTTCTTTATTTTGTTTTTAGCAGAGGAGACAGATGTGGTCAGATCTATTTTCAAAAAGATAAAGATAATTCTGAGGTTTCTCAGCCCTCGCTTGCAGCCACAGTACAGGAAGCATGAAGCCCACTTCCCTGAGGGCTGTTTCTCTGGGCCCTGAGCTCAAGGCCGCTTCTCTCTACCCTAGTGGGTGCTCCCAAAGATAAGGCTTCTCATCCTTTGGTTCCAGGAGCCAAAAAGAAATGTTAGTTCCTTCTGGGAAGAAACGTGACCTCCTTTGATGCCAGAAGCATGAAGCCAGTGTCATCAAAATACCCTCCTTCCCAGGGAAAGAGACAACTCTGAGGACAGCCTGGAGGAGTGGAAAGAGCCCAGTCTTTTGAATAATGCAGACATGGGTTCAAATCCTGGCTTGGCCATTTATTAGTCATGTGATCTTGGACAAGTCACTTAGATTGTCTGAGCTTGGGTGTCCTCAACTGTAATGATAATAATTATCACTCACCCTCACCTCACTCACCAGCTATTAAGACATATTACAAAACCAGAGCCAAAGAAGTAGGCATGGGACAAAGCAGAAAATGGAAGAAAACATAACTGTGAAACAGATCTAACAATACATGAGAGCTTGTTGTATGAAAGAAGTGACACCAAGAACGAATGGACAAAGGATGGAATCTGTAGTAAATGGTGCTAGGGAAGCTGACTTCTATCCAGATGAAAATAAAGGCACCTTATTATGTGTGTGGTTCTTCAGTTACCTTTGGTTGACTAAAGACCTGAATGTGAAACTTATAACTGTAGAAACTAATAAAAGGGATTTACAGACCTGGTTGAGCAGGCGGCCCCATCATGGGAGGTGACATCCACCACAACAGGGACTGAAAGGTTTGGCGCAAGGAGCCCAAGAGCCAGGACATCTACCAAAGCTATTGGTAAATCTGTACAGATCTCTGGCTGGACAAACCAGCTCTACCTTCAACCAGTTTGTGCTGAAGAGGTTGTTCATGAGTTGCACTAACTGGTAGCTTCTATTCCTTTCCTAGATGCTCGAGAAGATGAAGCTTGCTGCCAGGAAGACAAAACAACTGGGCTTGTAGGAACTGTAATGGATGATGTGCGTGTCCCAGAGGTCTCCAAACTAAAGGTGTGAGCATGAGCCACATCAAGGCCAGGAACAAGATTGTCACCTTCGACCAGTTGGCCCGGGACTCCCACAAGGGCTGTGGCACCATCCTGTTCTCTGATCCTCAAAAGGGCCCAGAGGTATACAGGCATTTCAGCAAGGCCCTGTGAACCCTACACAGCCCCACCAATCCCTATGAGTGCTCCAAGGACTAGAAGTCCCAGTGCACCAGAGGCCAACTGGCCCACCGTGGCTACAAAAACTAACTTTAGATCCTGCCTTGTTATTAAAAAGATTTTGGATGCTGGAAAAAAAATAAACTGATAAAAGGAATATAAATACCTCTCTTTGCCAAATCTGCAAGAATGAAGACCATTCTGAGCAATCAGACTGTCGACATTCCAGAAAATGTCAACATCACTCTGAAGGGATGCAGTGTTATTGTGAAGGGCCCCGGAGGAGCCCTGTGAAGGGGCTTCAGTCACATCAATGTAGAACTCAGTCTCCTTGGGAAGAAAAAGAAGAGGCTCCTAGCTGACAAATGGTGGGAAAAAGAAAAGGACTGGCTACTGTTCACACTATCTGTAGTCATGAACAGAACATGATCAAGGGCGTGTTATACTGGGCTTCCCTTACCAGATGAGGTCTGGGAATGCTCACTTCTCCATCCAGTGTTGTTATTCAGGAAAATGGTTCTGTTGAAATACATCCACAGGGTTCAGATGAGGCCAGGTGTTGCTTGTTCAGTATCTCAAGCCCAGAAAGATGAGTTAATTCTTGAAGGAAATGACATTGAACTTATATAAAACTCAGCTGCTTTGATTCAGCCAGTCACAGCAGTTAAAAACAAGGATATCAGAAAAGTTTGGGATGGTATCTACATTTCTGAAAAAGGAACAGTTTGGCAGACTGATGAATAAGATCTAAGTCATCTAGCTACAGAAACAGCAAGAGGCCAGATGATTTTTCAGACTTATTTGTGGTATCTTAACGATACAATAAAAGCTGTATTGATTTTTGGTGGAAAAAGGAATGTGAACATTCTTTTAATCTCAGGGAAGGTTAAGGGTTTATTAAAGGAGATTCCAGATGGGGAAGAGGAGGTTGAAGTGGGCCCTGGAGAGTGGGGTGGGGCATATTTGCCTTGCAAATAGAGACCTCAGTATTGTCTCCAGGGGAGGGGAAGGCTGGACCATGCTTCTGGTTCAAAAGGTTCAGAGGAGTCTGGGGAATTGAAGCATTCAGAGGCATCCACCCAGGTGTCCCTAACTCACTGGCCAGGATCCCAGGCCTTTACCTTGGCCTAACAGACTTCCCCTGGTTGGGCAGTCAACTGTCTTTGAAGTTTAGCCGCTCAGACTACTTTAGGCTTGTCCTGAATTCATTCCCCCTTCCCTCTTTGAGGGATGCAAGTTTCCTTGGATGCAATTAAAGAGGCCCTGTGGCTTCCATTCCTGACTTTCCATTATCTGCTTCTCGGCCTCAGCTGTTCATTAGCTTTCTGTAGGGGCATCCATAGTGCTTACTATGGCCATCTAATACTGTGATCTTTAGAGCCACTATTACTCAGCCCCCACCTGACCCCCAAGTCTCCAATGCCTGATGCATTCACTGCCTGCTACCACACTCCACCCACAGCTGCACCATCCAACTCAGCACTGCTACAGTGTGGGGTTTAAGATTTATTTATTTGAGAGAGAGGGAGAGACAGAGTGCAGCGGGGACAGGGAGAGTCTTAAGGAGACTCCCCGCTGAGCACAAGGCCCGACACAGAGCTCGATCCCAGGACCCTGAGATCAGGACCTTTCAGCTGACTGACTGCGCCACCCAGGGCCCCCAACACTGCCACAAGTTTTAACATTGGGAAGCCACCTTGCGCTAGGGCCTGCCTGCGCTTCACCCCCCCCGCCAGTGATGGGGTCCTCCTTGCCAGCTGAGAGGGGCTAGCACAGCTCCCAAGCCCCCATCTAACCACCTGCTTTCTTGGACCACTCCCAGCACCAGCTGCAGCAGGTAAGGTTCTTGGCAAGTAAACAATGAAATGGGGTTTGGATGGGGGTAGGGGCAAGAGGTGGATCAGGAATCAATGCCTGTGAGGAACTGGGCAAGGGAAGTCACCTGTGACGCAGGCCTGACAAGGCCTTGGCTGGTCCCCTGGGAGGCCTGGAGCAAGCCTGGCTGGGCAGAGTTGTCCCCCATCTGGCTGAAGTGGTAGAGTCTTTATACCACCCTTCCCCCCATCACTCAGCCCCCTCATGACCTCATGAAGGGCTGCTCTTTGGGGCTGGGCAGCAAGTCCTTCCTTGAAGGGGGTGCTGGGAGCCTTCCCCATGTCAGCCACAACCCGGGAACGCACTTTACACTTGAAAGCAGACTGTACTGATCATAATAACAGTTAACATTTATTTACAGTGCAGGCTGAGGCTCAGTGTCGTATATCCTCAAAGGCAGGGACCATTATCATCCCCATGCTTGTGGGCACAGATGAAGAAATTGAGGCACAGAGTGCTTGAATGACTCAGTCAAGATTGCATAACATGGGACACAATTGAGACTCATTCCATCTGGAGATGAAAAAAAAAAGTCTAATAAAATTCTTTTTTTTAACTTTTTTTAAAAGATTTTATTTATCTGTCAGAGAGAGAGAGAGAGCGCACAAGCAGGGGGAGTGGCAGACTCCCCACTGAGCAAGGAGCCCGATGCGGGCTCCCTCCCAGGACCAAAGGCAGACGCTTAACCGACTGAGCCACCTAGGCGTCTCAGTTTAATAAAATTCTTTTGGAATTTAAAATTTTCAGGAATAGGTAATACAGAGATCTCCTGAACACCCTTCACCCAGGGTACCCTGATGTGAACATCTTGCACAAACGTGCTACGCTTGTCACAACTGAGAAATTAACACGGGTATATTACCATTAACTAAACCAGAGGCTTTATGTGCTTTCCACTAATATACTTTTACTGTTCCGAGATCAAACCAAGATGCTACCTTGCATTTAGTGTCCCACAGATTTGGACTCTCCAGCATAAACTTTTGACCTGTCCCCTCACCGGCTACCTGCCGTTCCCACAAAGTCTCTGTGGCTATAAACCCCTCAGGGGCCGCTCACTGCCCCAGGTGTGTGTGGGCAGCCCCAGAATGTGACCTGCTGACTGGCTCACTGTTTTCTCTGTGTCTCCTCTCTGCTGGCCTGTGGAGGAAACTCCCGCCTCGGTTCAGTCATGTGCTTGTTTTGATTTCACCCCTCAGAAGTTTCCTGGTGCTCTCCTGTGTGTCTGGAGGCGGGTGCTGTCTCGGAGCTTGCAGCTCCCGGCTCACTACCCCCCTTCTCTCTGATCTGCCCGCTGCCCAGGCTCCCCGGCCCTGCAGGTTTGGTGTGAAGAAAAGAGCGAAGCAGGGGATCCCTGTTCTTGCCCCCACACCATGCAGCCGCCTCACAGACCACATAGCTCCCTGCCGTGTGTCTGCCCTGGGTCCTGGGCCCCACGGGTAGCTGCCCACGGAAGGCACATGACCGTTCTGCTCTGGAATGACAGAGAGAGACCGAGCTCTGCGGGCTGGGAATTGGACAAGATCTGGGTTACTGCCCTCCACTCCCACCTCTGCCACTCACCACTTACTTGGGAGACTTTTGCATGATTCCATGTCCAGTTTTCTCACGGAACCAAGGAGAACAGCATCTTGCTTAGGGGTTAAAGAGGCCACACCGAGGCCCGACGATTTGGGGCTCTGCTGTTTCTCGGCTGTGCGGGCAGGGTCGCGTGTGACTCCCAGTCCTCAGCCCCCTCATCTGTACCGCGGGGAGAATAACACCTACTTTTTAGGGCTTTTGTGAAGATGAAGGGACTCAATAAAGACAAAGCATCCAGAGCCATGCCCGGCATGGACACGCTCTCAACTAATATTAGTTATCGGGTAATTTACATGGATGTTTAGAGAGAATCAAATGAGATCATTATTGGAAAGGTGCGTTGTAAATAGCAGAGCATGCTATAACATGGTTAGTGTTATTATTTTTAAAAATCACTTTATTATATCAGGGGACACAAGTAATCTGTTGGACACTATTGTCTGTCTGGGGAGATTCCCATGGTCAGGACAGCTGGAAAAGGGATGAGTTCACAAAGCCTACAGCCCCTTATGGAGCTCCTATTGTGTGTTACCTAGAATTTTGGGCATGTTTACTTATAGTTTTTCATTTAATCATCACCAAACTGGGATGGCTATTTTTTTTTCTTTTCTTTTCTTTTTTTTTTTTTTTAGACAGAGAAGGGGGAAGGGGAGGGGAGGGGCAGAGGAAGAATCTTAAGCAGGCTCCACACCCAGGGGGGCTCGATCCCACGACCCTGAAACCATGATTTGAGCCAAAATCAAGAGTCAGAGGCTTAACCAACTGAGCCACCCAGGCGCCCCGGGATAGCTATTTTTATCCACATTTAATGGCTGTCTAAACTAAGCCTCAAATATGTCCCGTCCCTCAAGAAGCAGGAATCAGCCTATTTATTTGAAAGCCTCCCATGTTCTGACACTTCTAGGTGCTGGGCCCCTGCTTTAAATGACCCTGCATTCCAGCGGCAGATTCAGTGAACTCTGCATTTCAGTGGCTCTTCCTACTGGCTGGGGACCTGCGTTTGCCCTTCTGTTCTCAGATCCTTCCCGACATTCCCTCGCTCCCTGGTGCGTCCCGGAGGGGCGGCCCTGGAGAAGAGAAGCGACTTTCCCCATCCAGTGCCTGCACCGAAGCACCCAGCAGAAGCCGGCTGTGAGGACTACTGTTACTGCTGCCGTTGCTGTTGTTGTCAGCTGCGCCTGGGTGCAGCCTGGCTCGCAGCTGGGGCCCAGGCAGAGTTCCAGCTGCGGGGATGGGGTCGCCCACAGCGGGGGCTCCCTGAGGGCTGCATGTGTTTGGAAACCTCCTCTCAGAATGCGCTCGCCGTGCCTTCCCTGTGCGCGAGTAATGCCGTAATTGCAGCCTTCCCAGCTGTCGGCCATGGAGACAGCCCAGAAAATGAGGTTGGCTCAGTAAATATTGAACCGAATTATGCAAATGAGCTCCACAAGAGACTCAGCTGCAGAGACAGGGTCTGATTGGTGGGCCCAGCTTGCAGGAGACCCTTCCCCTTCCGCCACCCCCCCCCCCCACCGCTCTATCAGCTAAAGCAGCCCCCTGGGGCCCGTCACAGAGCCTGGGGCTGGGATGGGGCCTGGGGTCACTCCCGCCTGCTCCTGAGGTCCATCAGGAAGGAGGGTTGAACGACTTTGCAGAGGTTAGTGGGGAGTATTGTAATGGGACAGGGCAGGGGGCGGGGAGGGATGGTATTGAGTTCCTGCCACATCCTCACCTCTCTCCAAAAGAGGCTGCTTTGCAAGTAAGTCTTTGAGGGCACATGGGGCAGGCGGGTGTAAGGTGCTGATGCCTCGCTGCTCAGCGTGCCCAGATGCAGATGAGAAGCGGGATGATGGGACCCCCTCTCCAGAGTAAAGCATTTCAGTGGCTCTTCCTACTGGCTGGTCAAGGTCCTAAAACCCCCATGTGACTGAGTTCACTGTGGAGGAAGTAAAGACTCTAGAAACATGGGTGAGGGAGCCGTGTGGGGCAAGTAAAACTCTAAAGCTCTTCTGTAGCCATGGAAAGGCATCCCTGTGGATTAGCAGGGATGAAAATGTGCCTGGCATGTCTGGTGAGAATGGATGTAGGGGAAAAGTTGAGTTTGTGTACATGATGCTCTCTGGCTGAAAGAGCGGAGCAGGTCACAGCAAGGGCCTCTGGGAGAGGAGGGACGGACAGATCCCACTCCTTCCCTGGAGACATGGGATGCCGGCTGCTTGTGTTGCACGGGAACACAAGGAGCCGTCCCTTGAGTCTAGATGCCCGAGGCAAGCATGGAGTGGGAGAAGCAGTCTTCTTCCAGTTCCTTTGTGGGCAATGGTGGGGTTTGAAGTGATGACAGCTGGGGTAGTGCCACTTTGGAAACCCCAGCAGGGGCTGCTCTGTGTGGCCTGTAAGATGATCCCCTGGGGATGGGTCTGGGTGCTCCCAGGGGATCCCCGCCACAGGAACAATGCACGGCCAAAGGCACTGTGGGCATCACCCACCCCTGCAGGAGCTGGAGCGGAAGAATGCGGGAGACGTGTCTGTGAGTTACGTGAGTCAGCCCAGGGACATCTGTCCAGAAGAAGCAAGAGGCTTGCCGTGGGTGGAAAGGGCTCAGCTCCTCTGTCAGCAGGCAAGGGCATTATATTTGTTTCCCACTTCTGCTGCAACAGATCACCGGAAAATGAGCAGCTTCAAATAACACAGATTTGTTACTGTACAGATCTGGAGGTCAGAGTGTCTCGTGGGGCTAAAATCAAGGTGTCAGCGGAGCTGTGTTCCTTTCCAGGGAGCGCAGGGGAGAATCGTTTTTTCCTTGCTTTTTCCATCTCCTAGAAGCCAACCCACATCCCTTGGCTTGCAGCCACATTTTCAGGCCTCTGATTCTGTTGTTGCATGCCCTTCAGCTCCGACACTCCTGTCTGCCGCCTATCAAGACCCTCCTATCAATGTAATCAAGATTACATTGGGCCTACCTGGATTATCACCTTATGTTCAGGTCAGCTGATCAACAATCTTAATTTTATCCTCAACCTTGATTCTCCCTTGCCCTGTAATCTGACATAGTCATAGGTTCTGGGGATCAGGATGCGGACCTCTGTGGGGGACGGTTATTCTCTGTCATAGGCATCTCCTAAAGAAACTGAGTTATTAGTGTTCAGGGTAACCCCAAGACTACCCGCAGGTTGGCAAGGCCTGGGGAAACTAGGTTATGCTTAGGAATATTTTTACCTGCATGAGAATAGCCTGATGAGCAGGGTGTATTCAACAAAGCAAGGCTGGCGACCTGGTCTATATGTGAGATTAGAAATTATGGGCACCAAAAAAAAAAAAAAAAGAAAAGAAAAGAAATTATGGGCACCGTGTTGTCATTTTTCTAAGTACAACCTCTTGTTCACTATAAACTTTAGAGAATTTCCCTCCCATGGCTTTAGGAAGAAACTTAAACATTTGTGTTGCAGACAGATGAAGCTGAGGCAGCTTTTTGTTTGTTTCCTTGTTTTGGGTTGTTTTAGTGTGACCTTTCACCTCAATAATCAAACCCTTTCTGATTTTACAACTGAATGTTCCTAAGTGTTCCTACTCCCAAGTTCATGAGAGATCATCTTTATCTGGGATTATCCTAGCAGTGGGAAGGGTAGACTGGTAAATCTAGGGAAATCAGAGGGATCCAGAAGGAAAACTTGCAACTGGGGAGAGAAACAGATGGAGTTCTTCCAACAACAAAAATTCTGTTCTCGCTGCCCATCAGTTGAGGGATAACTGGAGTCACCTAGGAAGTTCTATTTCTTTTCCATCTTGCCTAAAATAGTCTTAGATGTGGAGGTCTGGTTTGATCCCCCTCATGGACCTGCTAGGCCACGAGCTAATTTTGTTCTCCATTTTACCCCCTGGTATGGATCTGGTTCCTCTTTACTTCTCCAGGCTTATCTCTCTCCGCACCCCCTCCAGCCACCTGTGAGGTCCAAGCACATGGGAAGAGCCATCATTCAGAGAACATACCAGCACCCTCACACCTGCTGGCCTTGGCAGCCCCTCCCTGTTTGTTCAACTTGTCACCCTTGGAGCCCCAGCTCAAAATGTCAGCCATTCTGTGCAAAACACGGCTCTGTGCTCAAAGACTGGTGGGCCTCTGTCTGCCGGGAGCAAGGGAGGAGAACTGGAACTAATGAGTCAGTTTTTTTAAATCATCTTAGAAAGCCTCCGCTGCTCACATCCAACCAAGCCCTGCAATGAGTATGCTATGTACGTGGTCCCGTTTTCTCTCCTGGGACTTTAGGAGACGAAGCTCATTGTCTCCACTTTTTGGCTGGCCAAAGTTTAGAGAAATAGGGAACATGTCCTGAATTATAGAGCTGGTAAGTGCCAAAGTCAGCCCTCTGCTAATCCCCAAACCCACGACCTTAACCTCTGTATAGTACTGACTGTGCACCAGAGGCAGAAGCAAATAGCACAGGCAGTCCATCCAGGTGGCCCAGCACCATAGACCAAGCATGGGAACTGGCCTGAGAAAACTTTGGTGTCAGTCCTAGTGGGGCCACTAGCCTGCTGTGGAGTCCTGGGTGGGTCTCTTGGTCTCTCTGAGCTTCAGATTCCTCGTGCCTGTCTCATTGTTGTGAGGATCAGGTGGATGGAGCCCATGAAAGCCTAGGGGATCTTTCTCAACTGAGCATCAGGGGATTATCAAGGGGTATTGGGAAAGGCTTCTTGGCAGAAGTAGCAAAACAGACGCAGAAACAGACAGCCTCTGTCCTGAAGCCCTCAGGGCAGACACCAGGCAGATAGAGAGAAGGCACAAGGGGCCCAGCTGCACAAGCACCGGCTTTCTCTAGAAGCTCCAGATGGTGCAAGAACGTAGGTGGGACAATCCTTGGCTTGGTCACATCCCACTGCTCAGGGAATCAACTCTGCTCTGCAGTGGGGAAAAAATAAAAATAAAAAGCCTCTGGGGGAGAAAAATCCAGGCTTGCTAAAGTGATAAATCAGTGGAAGAGATGAGTACTCACTCTAGACAAGGATTTATGATTGGCTTCCTTTCACTGAGCCACATAGTGAGCTCATTCAGTGAGTAGAAAGCCCAGCCAAGTGGGCCTGGGGTCTGGCAGATTGGGGGGCCCCAACCACATTGGGCTTGAATCTGTCGCCGTCAGATTCGCGTACCTGAATCTTGGAGTCTCAGCTTCCTTGTTTGCAACACAGAGTGATAACTGTTCTACTACGTACTCTACTCTGGTAGGATGAGTAAATGGAATAAAGAAAATCAAAATGATTGATAATTTAGAAAGTACCCACTGGTAACACTTCCGTGGGGTGGGGAGCTGGGCAGCTGGGAGACGGGAGTGGGAAGGAACCTTTTCACTGTGTACCCTTTATACGTTTGCGGAGTTTGAACCATGGGAAGGTATTATTTATTGAAAAGCTAAACTTAGAAACAAAACAAAGTTTGCAAGAAAGTCAAAAGCGATACATGCAAATATTAGTGTCCACGGCAGGAGAACATCCACACCACCATTATTTAAAAGGCTTATTTCCCATAATCTTCCTAGTTTATGCTTACCAGGTACTGAGGAACCTGTGTTCTCAGTGTCCGTGATCCCTGGTCTCCCACTGCACCTCATTGCCTTCCCAGCAGACCGCAATTTCTTCCGCATCTGCAAGGATCAGACTCTTTGGGGAAAGTGGGTGGAGAGATTTCACCTTCGCGTAACTGGCCACAGAATATGCAGTAGCCACTTGAGAGGAGCCAAGATCCTTTCAGGTGACCTTGGAGGTATTTCCACTTTCAGGTGACCTTGGAGGTATTTCCAGGCGTGCTGCTGACAGAGAAAAGCCAGATGTGAGGAGACAGGTGACCTCATTTTATAAAACAAAGACCAATAGCAGGCAGCTACAAACAACAAAGTATACGTTTGTATGGGTCCGGGTTTAGAAGAAAGGAAGGACAGGCACAGATTGTGAACGAGCCCTGCCTGCAGGCTGCAGGCAGTGCAGGGTGGTTGGGAGGGCAAGGTGTAGATGATTTATTTTATTTTGTTTTTTAAAATATTTTATTTATTTGACAGAGAGAGAGCACATAAGCAGGGGCAGAGGGAGAGGGAGAAGCAGGTCCCCCGCTGAGCAAAGAGCCCAACACGGGACTCGATTCCAAGACCCTGGGATCATGACCTGAGCCGAAGGCAGATGCCTAACCGACTGAGCCAGCCACCCAAGTGTCCCCCAAGTCTTTAAGTTTTAATACAGCATCTTTCCTCTGTTCCTTGTTTCCTCTAGAAATTGTAGCAAGTCAAAACCACAATAAGATATCACCTCACACATGTTAGAATGGCTATTATCAAAAAGACAAGAGATAACAAGCGTTGTCAAAGATGTGGAGAAAGGGGAACTCTCCTACACTGTTGGTGGGAATGCAAGCTGGTGCAGCCACTGTGGAAACAGAATGGTGGTTCCTCAAGAATTAAAAACAGAACCACCATATGATCCAGCAATTCCACTGTTGGGTGTATAATCAAAGGAAATGAAAACAGGATATCAAAAACTTATCTGAACTCTCATGTTTATTGCAGCATTATTTACAATAGCCAAGATATAGAAATAACCTAAGTGTCTATTAATGGATGAATGGATAAAGAAGATGTGATACACACACACACACACACACACACACACACACACACACACTCTCACACACTCACACCCCAGAATATTATTCAGCCATGAGAATGAAGGATATCCTGCCCTTTCTTACAACATGAATGGATCTTGAGGGCGTTATGTAAGTCAGGGATAAGTCAGACGTAGAAAGACAAATATAATATGATACTACTTTTTCAAAGACAGGAAGAATAACAGCCTCTTTGTATGCTGATGGGAATGATCATGTAGAGCAGAGAGGGAAGCGTTGCTAGAGTAACGTTCTTATAGTGCATGAAGGGAGAGACTGCACATCAATCACTCCTCACCCTTGATCCTCAGCGTGGTGTGGTTGAATTGTTTTGATTTATTCAGTGTCATGGAGCCATGTGGCTCTTTTGTGTTTATCTCCACCCTGATAGGAAGGATTCTGGGAACTTGGAAGACAGTTTGGAGAGATGAAAGACCATGCAAATTTTCCGTAGTACTTGCTTGAGCACCTGGACACACAATCTTTAGCTCTTTAGGCACCTCTGTCCTGGGTTTCCAAGCTCTCGGTTAACAATTAGTGGGATCCTATCTAGCTCCCGGGAAGCAACATCACTGGGACCCCAACTTTCATGTCCTACTTCTAATTCCTGGTGTTCTGTTTCTGCTGTTATCAAGACTGAGGATGATATAACCAGGAAAAGGAGTAAGATGCCAAGGAGGTAGGAGGAGAAACTTGAGGGAAAGGTGTGGGTCCCCAGAGAAGTGAGCTTCGTGAAGAATGGGATGATTAACACGAGACTCACAGAGACATCGAGGGAGATAAGGAGCGAAACGCACGCACTGGGTTTGGCAAAAGGAGGCTATTGACCTTTGTCAGAGCCGTTGCAGTGGAGAGGTCGGGAGAAACCGGATTGCTGTGGCTTGAGGATGTATGGAGGCAAGGAAATGGAGACCAAATGTGAGGGATATTTGCTCAATTTATGTGCTGTGAAGTGTAAGGCAAGAGATGTGATGATCCCCTAAGGGCAAGCTGGGGTGAGGAGAAAGTTATTTCAGGCTGGGAGATATTTGGAGGGCTTGGGGCAAAGACAGAGAGGGAGGGAAGTCCATAGAGCAGGATTTCGAAGGAGATAGAAGGGATTCCAAGCTCGGGTGAAGGGGAAGAAGGGAGGTAAGTGAAAATACAGAGATGAGCTGAGAAGGAGAAGTTGGGTGTTCGGTGGGTACCCAGTTGGTGCGGAAGGAGACAGAGTTCTACAGGACGAGGGACTTTGGGAAAGGCAAGATGAGGTGAGACATTTTTGAAAGGCTGGATCAGCAAAGAGGCAAGAGCTGGGTGAAAGGATTCTGGAGCGACATCATGGGCCCACCGATGCCACCAGCACGAGTTTAGAGCCCGGTGCTGGTCCCTGCTCCCTCAGAGAGGAGGCAAGTAAATGTGACCGGAGGAGAAGGGGCAGGAACTTGGCAAGCCCAGACCAGGATGAATCAACACCATAAGTAAGGATTCTGTGAGGTATTACGGATGCGTTCCTAGCCCTGCAGTGATAACCTCTAAGAATCAGGCTTACCATCCTTGCTCTCCCTGGCCTGTCGCCATGTGGTGGGATGACAGAAACTCAATTTCCTCTTTCTGTCAAAGAAAAAAAAAAAATGGAGAATCAGAGAGAAACTATTTAGAATAGTTCCAGACAGCTCAGTCAGGAAGGAATTCAGCGAATGTGGGGCTCTCCGTAGTAAAAACAGGACAAAGAAGCTTCTTTGAGCACAACAATGCCAGGGCCATGGTGTTACTAGGAAAAGCGATTTTTTTTCTCAGAGGAAAAAATATGTATTCATCCTCTGAGACGAGACTGTTCCCTTTGGAAGAAGGCGAATGGTTTCAGTGGTGAGGGGCTTTGCCCTCAGGTAGTTCCGAAGGAATGGGTGAACTCTTCCTCTGTCGCCGAGATTCAACTGCAATTAGAGTGCCCGGAGCCTCCACACCCCCTCCTCCTCCCAATCCATGGGACTGATTCAGAGAACAGGTAGGGCAGCATTTCCCGTAACAACTGGTGAAACAGGGTTCCGGAATTGGCAAGATGCAAAAACTGAGTCAGAGCTCTCCCACGTGAGGACGGTGGAATTACCCAAGTTAGGGAGGTGGAGACACTGGGGTGAGGGAGTGGCTTAAGGAGAGTGTGGGGGCGGAATTGGACAATGAGAGACTGAGGAGTCAGAGAAAGATGCGGGGTGTGGATGTGTTGATGTGGCCGGCAGGGAAGCTTCCTAGGCCGAGCGGTCACACGGAGCCTCCTACTTAGTGGGGCCCTGTGCTTGGCTCACTCTTCTGATGTCACCTTCTTAAAATGCTTCATATTTTGTTTTGTTTTTTGCTTTTTTGGTTTTTTTTAAAGATTTATTTATTTGAGAGAGAGTGCAAGTGGGGGAAGGGGCCGAGGGAGACAGAGAATCCTGAAGCAGACTCCCCGTTGAGCCTAGAGCCTGGCACAGGGCTCCATCCCAGGATCCGGAGATCATGACCCGAGCCGAAATCAAGAGTCAACCGCTTCACCAACTGAGCCAGGCACCCCAAAATGCCTCATATTTTTTGAACAAGGGGCCTCCCATTTTCATTTTGCCTTGGGACCTGCAGACGATGTGGCCAATCTCGTGGGAAAGTTTCTAAGAACCCAAACAAGTTGACTGACGTCATCACTACTACTTTGGATTGATGTTTGATGTGTTGGTATTAATGCCATTTGTGCACCACCAGGCAGAAAGCACCACAAGGCAGCCAACATCACCAAGACAAGAGCTCCTCAGCCTGACTTGCTTGATATTCCTCCTCAGAATAATAGGGGATGATACTTTATCCACACCATCTACCACCATCATGACAGAATGGAACAGCCCAGCTACACCCTGGCAACCAAGGTTGTACCCTCATCCTAATCTCCATGGGATGGCATTGTGAGGTTGCCATTACAGGTGATCTATGTAGTTCATGGTTCCTTTGAGGTAATTCCTTCAGTTTCTCTTATTGCTCTCTGTCCTTCATTCAATAACCATCTGTTGTTAGTTATTACGTGACAGATGGAGTGTTCCATCGCCAACCCCCCCCCCCACCAAGAGCTTACTATGCCCTAACTACCCTTCAAAATAAAGGAGCCCAACAGAGAAAGGCCTGGAATGAGCAGGAAGGAAGGAGTGGCCCTCCAGAGTGTTTCACACTCCTCTCCCCACCCACTTCTCAAGGCAAATTCGAAGTCAAAATCCCCTCCTCTCATGTGGCAAGCTCACAGTTTGACAAGTAGCAATTTATCTTACAGTATGAATTTAAAACCTTGCCGTGAATTTCCACACAGGAATCTAGAGAGAATTATGCCCTCTCCTCGGCACCGGTACAGGAGAGTGGTACAAAAGCAATCAAGCTAATCACTTGACATAGAGACAGAAGGAATCCTTGTATGAACACCCATTTCCAGTACATTCGCAATGTAAACAAGTAGAATGGAAACGAATTTCCCCCTTCACACGGCACTTCCCCAACTTCTCTCCTCAACCACCGGCAACAGTTCTGTGTACATTCGCCTAGCCCTCCCTCTTTACGTGGAAAGTCGTACGTACATACATACATACAACTTTCCATGTAAAGATATATATACCTTACATCTAATTTTTATAATATATAACATGAAATTTTCTATCTTAACCATGTTTAAGTGTACAATTCAGTGGACCAGCACCACCATCCACTCTTCCCATCCTGCAAATTGAAACCTTATAGCGGTTAAACAGTACCTCCCCGTTCCTCCCTCCCCCAGCCCCTTGGGAGCACTGCTCAGCTCTCTGTCCCTATGATTTCGACCACTCCAAGTACCTCATATGTCTCCATTCATTTGAGCTACTATAATGGAACACCATAGACTGGGAAGCTTATAAGCAACAGAAATGTATTCCTCATCGTTCTCAAGATTGGTAGTCTAAGATCAAGACACTGGCCGACTAGGTATCTAGACAGGGCCTGCTTCCTGGTTTGTAGATGGCTGTCTTTTCCCTGTGCCCTCACACAGCGGAAGGGTCAAGGCAACTCTCTGAGGTCTCTTTTATAAGGACACTAATCCCATTCATGAGGACTCCACCCACCCTCATGACCTGATCACCTCCCAAAGGCCCCACCTTCAAACACTGTCACACTGGGGATTAGGTTTCAATATATGAATTTAGGAGAGATACAAACATTGGTCTGTGGCATCATATAGGTGGAATCCTATAGTATTTGTCTTTTTGTGACTGGCTATTTCACTTAGCATAATGTCTTAGAGGTTTTCTAGCATATACCAGAATTTCTTTCCTTTTTAAGACTGCTTAATAGCCCACTGTATTTCTATACCACACTTAGCTTATCCATTCACATATAACTTTTAAATTAAAAAAATGTAATGAGATCACAATGCACGTAATGTTCTGAATCTTACTTTTTTTACTTAATGACGTCTATGCCATTAGAGTTTATGTAGATCTATGCAATTCTTTTTTTAATGGTAGTCTATTATACTGTACCGGTGTATCATGGTTTATTTAACCATCCTATTTTTGCTGGATATTTAGGTGGTATAGAGTAAATGTCACCAACAATCCTATGCTGAGAGTCCTTGTTTGTACATATCATGCCCACACGCAGGCACTTTGTCAGATGCTTAGGAGAGGAATCCCAGATACAAGGTTATGCTTATTTTTACAACCGCCTAGCTGCAATTCCAAAAATCACCACCATTTCTTCTTCTGCCATCAGGGTGTGAATGTGCATCCTTCCCCAAATTGCTGCCAATGTCTGGCATTGGTCTTTCATTGCTGTCCTAATATTCATGTTGCTGATTACTAGGAAAGTGGAACATCTTTTAATTCTTTTGTTGACTGCTTGCATTCTATGAACTGTCTGTTCATATACTTTATACATTTTTCTCACTTCATCCTAGAGACAACAACCCTCTGAGGGAAGTTAGTTAGTTAGTTAGTACCCCCATTTTATAGACAAATATCCGGAAATACAGATGAATATCCAATAGCCAGAGAATGATAAAGTAACTTCCACTTGACACAGTAAAACTTAGTGGTAAGAGTTCAAGTCTCTGGAAACAGAATGCCACTTCCTGGCTGTGTTACCTTGGACAAATTTACCTAGCCTCTCTGTGCTTCAGTCTTCTCTTCTGCAGAATGCAAATGCTAATAGTGCCCATCTCATGGTACCTATCTTATAAGGTTATTGTGAGGGTAAAATGAGACAAGCCCTGATAATGTTTGAGTAGTAGTTGACACATCATGAACGCTCAGTATGTGCCAACTATTATTAATATTCTTTTAAAAACCATGCAGATCCGGAGTAGCTTGGAAGATGTTTATGACACAATGGCCAATGCAAAAAAAAAAAAAAATCCACTAAATACTCTATCTTCCATGATTGCAATTTTGTGAAAACTATATCTGCTCAATCGTGGACAAAGACTTGACGGAAATACACATAGGTAAAAAGAATTTCTCTGTTAGGGTGATGTGGTTATGGATAGATTTTAAAATTCATTTTCTAATAAGAAAGGGAGAGAAGAAAGAAAGAAAGTAAATTCCAACTATGGACTTTGTCCTTGAAGATGTGAAGGAGAATCTCAAACACCCGCAGACCGGTGCCTTGCCTCTAAAGAACACAACTCTAATGTGCCTGAGCCATGCTGGGCTAGCTCACCATGCTCTCTTCTCTCCAAAAGCTACCTGGTAGCTTTGTCCCTCTGAATTACAAACACCAGTGCTTTGTCTCCTTGGTCATTCATTTAATAGATATTTACAGAGAGCCTCCTATGTGCTAGATACCATTCTAGGCACCTTAAATATAAAAGGGTGAACAAGACAAGGAAGACCTTGGAGCCTGATTTATAATGAGATACTTAACACTCTGGAAAACAGTATAGAGTTTCCTCAAGAAGTTAAAAATAGAACTACCCTATGATCCAGCAATTGTACTACCAGGTATTTACCCAAAGGATACAAAAATACTGATTGGAAGGGGCACATGTACCCTAATGTTTATAGCAGCACTATCAACAATAGCCAAACTGTGGAGAGCCCAAATGTCCATCAACTGATAAATGGATAAAGAAGATGTGGTATAGGGCGCGTGGGTGGCTCTGTCGTTAAACGTCTGCCTTCGGCTCAGGTCATGATCCCAGGGTCCTGGGATCGAGCCCCGCATCGGGCTCCCTGCTCCGCGGGAAACCTGCTTCTCCCTCTCCCACTCCCCCTGCTTGTGTTCACTCTCTCGCTGTGTCTCTCTCCATCAAATAAATAAATAAAATCTTAAAAAAAAAATCCTAAAGAGAAATTAAAAAAAAGATGTGGTGTGTGTGTGTATATGTGTGTGTGTGTACACACACACACACACACACACACACACACACACACACACACACTGGAATATTACTCAGCCATCAAAAAGAATGAAATCTTGCCATTAGCAAAAACATGGATGGAGCTAGAGTGTATTGTGCTAAGCGAAATAAGTCAATCAGAGAAAGACAAATACCATATGATTTCACTCAGATGTGGAATTTAAGAAACAAAACAGATGAATATAGGGGAAGGGGAAAAAAAAGAGAGAGAGGGAAACAAACCATAAGCGACTCTTACCAATAGAGAACAAACTGCGGGTTAAGGGAGGGAGGTGGGTGGGAGATGTACCTAGTGGGTGATGGGGATTAAGGAGGACACTTGTTTTGATGAGACTGGGTGTTATATGTAAGTGATGAATCACTAAATTCTACTCCTGAAACCAATATTACATTGTATGTTAACGAACTAGAATTTAAATAAAAATTTGAAAAAAAAATGAACTTAAGACAGTAAAGCAATAAATATATGAATAAAAAAAGATCAGATAGTGCTATTCAGAGAATTAAAATACAGGATTGTGGCAGTGGCTAATGGTAGGGCTCCTTTTGATTGGTGGTCAAGGAAGGCTTCTCTGAAGAGGTGGCACTTCAGCTGATGGCAAGAAGGTACCAATCTGGGATGATCAGGAGAAGAATATTCTGGAAAGCGGACAGCATATTCAGGACAGAAACCTTCTGGTGAGTGTGGGGGATGAAGGAAAGTTAGTGTGGCTGGAGTATGGTGGGTGAGGGTAGAAGCAGGGTGAGATTAGTTCAGATCAGGTGGGGTTTTGTGAGGGAGGGCAAGCACTTTGAATTTTATTCGAAGGGAGATGGGAAGTCATTGAAAGGTTTTTAAATAAGAAAGTCACTTGATCTGATGTATGTTTTTAGAAAGATCCTCTGGCTGCCACGGTGGCAAACTATTGTAGGGAGAATGGAAGCAGACACTGGTTCCAAGGGCCACTGCAATGATCCAGGCAAGGGTTGCGCAGGGATTAGGGTGTTGGCAGTGGAGGAGAGAAATGGATGCTGGGATATCTTTTGGGGGTAGATGTTCCAGGACTCTCGGAGGGCAAGGGAAACAGGAATCCAAGACAATGGGTAATTGCATACCATTTACTTTGATGGGGAAAATTGGAGAATCAAATTTTTCAGGAAAAAAATTAATAATCTCATTTATTAAGTAGAAATATCAAAGTTGGTTATGCAAGTCTGGATCTTCAAAGAGATGTCAGGACAAGAATCACAGGTTTGGAAACCTCCACACACGGATGGTATTTAAACCAGGAGATCAGTGGGATCACTCAGGAGGAGTGTAGATGGAGAAGAGATAAAGCCCAGGAGGGGTACCTGGCTGGCTCAGTTGGGGGAGTGTGTGACTCCTGATCTCGGGGTTGTGAGTTTGAGCCCCATGCTGGGTGTAGAGATTCCTTAAAAAATAAAATCTTTTAAAAAAAAAGAAAGAAAGAAAAAGCTCAGGATTGAGTCCTGAGTTTTTTGAAGTTGAGAAATTAAGCAAAAAATGGAGAATCTGAAAAGGACATGTGAGGAGGAGCATTGAGGTAGGGGGAACATCACCAAGTAAGACTGCCAAAGCCAAGAGAAGAAAGTGTTCCAAGAAGGAGGGCACAGGTCAGCTGTGTCAAATGTTGCTAAAACATCAAGTAAGATAAGGACTAAAAAGTAAACATTGAGGTTCTAGAAAAAGGGAGATCATTGAATTTCATTACAGACATTATGAACACGAAGGGCATGCCAATTTGGGAGCCCAGTAGGATTGGGTTTGAATTTTAGTTCCACCACCTACTAGGTGTGTGACTTTGGACATGTTACTGCACTTGTCTGTAAATTTGGATAATGACATTTACCTGACGGGATTGTTGTAAAGTGTCCATGAGATCAAGTATATGAAATTGCATAGCACCCAGTACATATTGGTTCCCACTTTTCAGGCAGCTGTATGAAGGCAGGGAACTTGGCGCAGTCCCAGGGAAGACATCTTGGTGTCCTCAGGTTCTGGTTTTGAAACCTCTACAGTGCTTGTTTTCAAAGAAAAGGAAAGGGTTATTGACCCAGAGGCCAGAAAGTTTGGGCGGCTGACTCTATCCAAGGGGAAAATGAGGGCAGGTTTCCCCTTGCATCTCAGGCTGAGCCTTTAGCCTCTTGGTGTGGCCTCAGGCATCTTCCCTAATGAAATTCAAGGTCATATGTTCATACCAGTTGGTCACTATCCTCACTCCTATTGAGTTCTGCACTGAGTAGGATGGATTGAAGCTAAAGGTGACTGACTTGCTGACACCTTGAGTGGTGTGTTCTGAGCAAAACTGGTATTGGGGGCAATGTTCCTGTCACTTGGACAAGTTTCTGGGACATATAAGAAGTTCCAGACCCTGTGGTAAGAAGACCATGGTCCTCCTAGGCCTTGCATGGAGACGAGTAGATCAGACATAGCAGGGGAGCCCGTTTCGGGGGTGTATTTGCGCTTTCTTCCTGTAGAAATGTAGCTGTGACTACAGGGTGGGAAATGGCCGGAACGAGTGGTCACTGTCTACATGGCAGTGCACAGTTACTGGGAAATGCCCGGAGCTCAGTAGAGTTGTAAATGAGAATGAGTGCCAGGAAAGCAGGTAGTGTTTAGGATAGGGAGGGCAAAGCGTGGCATACATGCAGCCACTCTACAGCCCTTGGTCCAAGGCAGACACTGCTAATCCATCACCACTCACTCCTGCTAAACCTAAATTGAGCCTCTAATCTAACCCAGACCTAAACACATTCTCAGCATAGAGTCCCGTGTCACCACAACCGGTAGTACTTTGGCCTTGGCCTACCAGACAGTAAATATTCTTGAGCTAGGACAACTTTACCAGTTGAGCTGGTGCCCAAATAACTCCCTATAATCTGAGGAGAGGAGTGTTCTGTCGTGTTTCAAGAGTATCTTGTAGCACTTGACCATCATCTTCAGTCCTTCGTTATATGAAACTCATTTCAGGGAATGATGGGATTTTAGAACTGAACGGTCATGGGCATCTGAGAGCAGCTCTTTTCAGATGTTATGATCGTGGTAAAGGCAGACTGTGTAGTGAGTCTAGAGCGGGAGCTGAGATTGTGCATTTGGAGCAAGCTCCCAGGAGGCACCGAAGCAACTGAATGAACTACGGTCTACACTTTGAGTAATGAGGGAATCGACCATGTTAGGCAATGACTCACCAGAGAGGAGAGGAAAATTTCAGACAAACAGGAACCTAATAGGGCTCACGGTGTTCTAGAGAAAACTTGGCAAGATCGTGCAGCCACCTGGACAAGCAATCCGGGATGAGGTAACTGCCATGCGTACTCATCTTATGAAATGCTTGAGTAGCTTGAAGAGAATACGCTCTCCAAACCCCCATCACCTTGTGTGCAGCTTGCCGCTCGTGAGCAGAGAAGGATGATGGCTGCTGGGCACTTTGCTTTGCCACTTCGGCAGAGAGGCTCCGGGAGCAGGCTGCCAGGAGACTTCTTGGAATCAGGATCAGGACGGGATAAGGGGAAAGCACAGTATCCCAGGAGCAGAGAAAGTGGCCAGGGGCACTGCCCTTTGCGTTGGTAGCTGTAGCTTTTTCAGGGCCAGAGGTGGTCCTGGAGCATAAGCAACCAACCAGAGATAACCTCTGTAGCTCACTTCTTCACCTTCTCCCTCCGTTTCTGCCAAGAATGCTTGTTCGAGCAGCCTTCCTGCTAGAGGAGAGTCCAGTTAAGATGGTTTGTTTATTGGCTCTTTCAATGCACGTATCTCATATTGGGTACAAGCCTGGCTAGACACAAGGCACATTCAGATAAGTGACTGCTGAAGCTGTAGTTGGTTATGAGAGGGGGGCACAGAATGCTGGGGAATGGCTCTCACCACCAGACCTAGGTCTTCTCGAGAACCTCCACGCTAAGTGCGCCAGTGTGCCCCACCGGGCAGCCTAGCATGATGGAAAAGGTACTGGTTTGAACTCGAATCTCAACTCCTCACTTAAGGCCTCTGTGTGTTGGACAAGTGACTTGATTTCTCTGAACCCTGTTTTTCTCATTGGCAAAATATTATCTCCTTGCAGAATGTCAGGATTAAGTGAGGCAATGAACGGATGCATGCTGAAGGCAAGACCTGTCTCGTCCCAACTGGTCACGCGGCGGGGGGCGGGGGTGCCCCTTCCTGGCTCCACTTCTAACAACACAGCCTCTGCCACCCAGGAGCCGCTGCTGACCCCACCCAGCCTCTGCTGGCCCATCTTCCTCTTCCGTCCCTTTGGCAGCAGGCCACCAGGGAACACGTGCTTCTCTTCCATCATAAAATGAAAATGTGAGGGTTTCATGAACCACTGGATTTGGAGATATCGAGGGTGACCATACATCACAGTGCATCCAGAACAGTTCCAGTGTATACCTGATGTCCTGTCCTGTTTAGGAGCATAACACTCTCAAGGGTCCCAGTTCAAGTGATAAAGTAGAAACTCTAAGGGGCTGTGCAAATACTAGGCACAGTACATTGTATTTGTAGTTGAAAGCTTTTGCTGCTAACTGTACATTATGACTGGAAACACAGAGTTGAAATGGTTCTTTCCACCTTCCTTGTTTGACCAGGCCCCCTTATTCCTATCCTTTTCTTTGGTGTGGGGGGAGGGACAAGAGGAAACCCAAGGAGTTTTGATGATCGGCGAGAGCCTCAGGAGCAGGAAAATCTCCCTGGCCAGGAGAGGACCCTCCTAGCCCCCTCCACCTGTGCCCACCATCAGCCACCAGGCTCCCTCCAGCCCCACCCAAGGCCAATGACTCACTCCCATTCAGGCTTAGACCTGTGCTCAAACAGTTCATGAAGAATCTCCACTTTCCCTCTGCCATTGAGGGTGGCAAATATTTTCCTGAGAATGTGAAACCCACATGGGCTTGGAGAGGCCAGAGCCCAGCCGGGCCATCTGCATTGCTCAAACATCTCTCTTCTTCCTTCTCTTTCTCTCTCTCTCTCTCTCTCTCTCTCACCTCTTATGGGAGCTATACTGAAATTGAGCAATACTCTGGAATAATTGGGTCAAGTCAGCCAAGTGTGGGGAGGAGGAGACAACTGTGTAGGTGACTGTGGATTAGGCAGACGCACTATTAGCCAAACAGGAAAGTCTGGAACACCCATGTGCTGACTATCCAACGACCCCTCACTTACTGGGTCAAGGCTAGCTCCACTCAGAAAGCAAGAGATCCTTCACCATCAGGACCCTAACCCTCAGCCTCATCTCCCTCCGTGCCCACCACGCACCCTCGTCTTGAGTCACACTGGACTTTGCAGTGTCCCCTGAATATGTCGACTATCCATGCCTCTGTGCCTTTAGTTACCCATGCAGTTCCTCTTCCTTGTAGTGCTCTCTCCCCTCTTTATAGCTCTGAAAACTCCTACTCCAGCATCTGCTGCTCTGAGAAGGTCTCCCCAGGCAGAGTTAGTTTCCTTTTTCTCTCTCCTCCCAAAGCACAGCACTTGTATTCCCATCAATGCTGTAGAGATCTGCCTCCCAACTCGTTTGATTGTTAGCTTCTCAAGAGAGGGACCTTACTCAGCTTTGTATTTCCAGAGCCTGTCACCATCTTTGGTTCATGTGAAGTGCTTCGTAAATGTATGTTGGATGGATGGATGGATGGGTGGATGGATGGATGGATGGATGGATGGATGAGTAATGTTGAGAACATTGGCTGTGGGGTCAGCACACCTTGATTGGTGCCCCAGCTCTGCCAGCGACCACTGTGTGATCTTGGCCAAGTCACTTAACCTCTCCTAATCTCAGATGCCTCACCAACAAAACGGGAATAACAACACCCACGCTACCTACCTTGTAGGGCTGCAGTGAGGGCCCAATGACATAAAGTATGGGAAAGACCTTGTAAGCTAGAAAGGGAGATACCAGCACTCCAACACAATGAAGTCTATTACATTAATTGGGCTTCAAAGCCCTCACTCCCGAGTGAGGTGAGTGCTGGAGAAAGAGGCCTCTAGTCTCTGAACCCTCCAAGAAACTGTCAGCAGAAGTATCTTTCAGGGCAAGCACAAAGACAGATGGATGTGCTTATATGGAAATGTGTTCTTAACAAATATAACATGAGAATGGAATTCTTTTTTCCCCACATCAAGCCTTGATAGCTAATTAATTCCACCTGGAGGAGAGCACCAGGCGTTGGACAAGGAAGAGTACTTATTCCATGTTTGGGAAAGAATTTACAGTAGCTATCTCATGGGGATCTGAGGAAAGGCAATGGATAAACCAAGTCATTGGTTTTGAAGGATCTCAAAGATTATTTAGTCTGACCTCATCGTTTTACAGGCAACCCAGAGAGGGGACACGATCAGACTAAGATGCTGCGAATTGGCAGAACTGGGCAAGGCCTCCCCTGCTTTTGCTCCTACATAGCCGATTCTGCTGAGCCCGGACTGGGATGACACTTCTCAGCCGGAGTTGATGTTGATGGTTGTTAGACCAGCCTGTGGACGACATTAATGATCCAAGGAAGTACTCTTCACAGTAGACTTCATTTTTCTCGTGGCAAATACTGTGCCCAAATGAATGCTTTCAAGTTGATGATCCTTGACACCCCCTTGTCTTCTCCCTAATAATCTCCATTTTGTCAGGTCTCACATAGTATTGAAATATTTATCTTTTTAATACGCCTTTAATGTGTGGAGTGCCTGAGTAGATGCTGAGCACTGTTCTGGGCTTCGTGACAGTGAGACATAGGGTCTAAAACTGCAACAAGGAGTGCTGTGGACTGGTCCCCAGGGGACCTGGATTCCCACTGTGGCACCTGGACAAGGCATTTCCATCCTCTGAACCTCTTTTTAAGTCCATGGAATAAGGCTGAATTCTTCCCGATTTTGGATCTATGAGATTAACAGGAATTCCTGATGCCCACCAGGTAAGAACAGGATGTTGCAATCAGATTTTTTTTTTTTTTAACTCAGAGGTCATCTCTAACTCAGGCTAGGGGGCACATGGTAGGGTGGGGTCAGAGACTGTGTTCTTCCAAATATTTGAGTAGTATCTTAGGCAAAATTTCAGCTTCAGCTGGGAGCCAAGTCTGGTTAGCCATTCTCTCTTCTCTGTTATGCTCTCTATGATACTGAGGGATAAGAACCCTTGGCCTTCAGAAATGGACCCTCAATGCTATGGTCAACTAATCTTTGACAAAGCAGGAAAGAATGTCCAATGGAAAAAAGACAATCTCTTCAACAAATGGTGTTGGGAAAAGTGGACAGCCACATGCAGAAGAATGAAACTGGACCATTTCCTTACACCACACACAAAAATAGACTCCAAATGGTTGAAAGACCTAAATGTGAGACAGGAGTCCATCAAAATCCTAAAGGAGAACACAGGCAGCAACGTCTTCGACCTCAGCCGCAGCAACTTCTTCCTAGACACATCGCCAAAGGCAAGGGAAGCAAGGGCAAAAATGAACTATTGGGATTTCATCAAGATAAAAAGCTTTTGCACAGTAAAAGAAACAGTCCACAAAACCAAAAGACAACCGACAGAATGGGAGAAAATATTTGCAAATGACGTATCAGATAAAGGGCTAGTATCCAAAATCTAGAAAGAACTTATCAAACTCAACACCCAAAGAACAAATAGTCCAATCAAGAAATGGGCAGACGACATGAACAGACATTTTTCCAAAGAAGACATCCAGATGGCCAACAGACCCATGAAAAAGTGCTCAACATCGCTCGGCATCAGGGAAATCCAAATCAAAACCTCAATGAGATACCACCTCACACCCGTCAGAATGGCTAAAATTAACAAGTCAGGAAACGACAGATGTCGGCGGGGATGCGGAGAAAGGGGAACCCTCCTACACTGTTGGTGGGAATGCAAGCTGGTGCAGCCACTCTGGAAAACAGTATGGAGGTTCCTCAAACAGTTGAAAATAGAGCTACCATATGATCCAGCAATTGCACTACTGGGTATTTACCCCAAAGATACAAATGTAGGGATCCGAAGGGGTACGTGCACCCCAGTGTTTATAGCAGCAATGTCCACAATAGCCAAACTGTGGAAAGAGCTAAGATGTCCATCGACAGATAAGTGGATAAAGAAGAAGTGGTATATATACACAATGGAATACTATGCAGCCATCAAAAGGAATGAGATCTTGCCATTTGCAATGACGTGGATGGAACTGGAGGGTGTTATGCTGAGTGAAATAAGTCAATCAGAGAAAGACATGGATCATATGACCTCTCTGATATGAGGAATTCTTAATCTCAGGAAACAAACTGAGGGTTGCTGGAGTGGTGGGGGGGTGGGAGGGATGAGGTGGCTGGGTGATAGACATCGGGGAGGGTATGTGCTATGGTGAGCGCTGTGAATTGTGCAAGACTATTGAATCACAGATCTGTACCTCTGAAACAAATAACGCAATATATGTTAAGAAAAAATAAAGAAGAAGATATCAGGAGGGGAAGAATGAAGGGGAGTAAATTGGAGGGGGAGACGAACCATGAGAGATGATGGACTCTGAAAAACAAACTGAGGGTTCTAGAGGGGAGGGGGTGGGGGGATGGGTTAGCCTGGTGATGGGTATTAAAGAGGGCACGTTCCACGTGGAGCACTGGGTTTTGTGCACAAACGGTGAATCATGGAACACTACATCCAAATTAATGATGTAATGTATGGTGATTAACATAACAATAAAATCTAATGACACTTTCCAGAGAAATAGAAAAACCATCCTAAAATTTGAATGGAACCACAAAAGACCCTGAATAGCCAAAGACATTTTGAGAAAGAACAAAGCTGGAGGCCTCATATTTTCTAATTTCAAACTATACTATAAAGCTAGGGTCATCACAATACTGTGGTACAGGCATACAAATAGACACATAGACCAAGGGAACGAATCAGGAACCTAGAAAAGTCCCCACACTTATACAGTCACCTAATATTCAACAAGGGAGCCAAGAATACTCAATGGAGGAAAGGATAGTCTCTTTAATAAATAATATTTAGAAAACTGGATATCCGCATGCAAAAGAATGAAACTGGACCTCTACTTTATGCCACTCAAACAAATTAACTCAAGATGGGTTAAAGACTTAAAGATAAGACCTGAGACCATGAAACTCCTAGAAGAAAACATACAGAAAAAGTTCCTTGACAAGGATGGGTCTTGGCAATGATTTTCTGGATATGACACCGAAAGCAGAAACAACAAAAATAAACAACTCGGACTACATCAAACTGAACAACTTATACCAAAAAAAAAAAAAGAAAAAAATCAACAAAATGAAAAGGTAACCCACAAAACAGAAGAACATATTTGCAAATGATATATCTAGTAAGGGGTTAATATCCTAAATATATAAGAAACATTCAGACTCAATAACAAAACAAACAAAAACGACCCACACATAATCTGTTTAAAATGGGCAGAGGACCTGGATAGACATTTTTCCAAAAATATATACAGATGACCAACATGTACATGAAAAGGTGCTCAACATCACTCATCACCCGGGAAATGCAAATAAAGACCAAAATGAGATATCACCTTACACCTGTTAGAATGGCTATTACCCGAAAGACACGAGATAACAAATGCTGGCAAGGATACAGGGCAACGGAACCCTCGTGCCCTGTTGGTGGGAAGGTAAATTGGTGTAAATTGGAAAGCAGTATGGATGTTCCTCAAAAAATTAAAAGTAGAGCTACTGTGTGATCCAGCAATCACACTTCTAGGGATGTAGCTGAAAGAAATGAAATCAGGAGCTCAAGGAGATATCTGCACCCCTATGTTCGTGGCAGCATCTACAATAGCCAAGACACAGAAACAAACTAAGTGTCTGTCAAAAGATGAATCGATCAGTACACCACACACACACACACACACACACACACACACACACACACGAATATTATTCGGCCATTAAAAGAAAGAAAATCCTACCATTTGTAACACCATGGATGGACCTCGTGGGCATTATGCTAGGTGAAATTAGTCAGACAGGGAAAGACAAATGTATGATCTCATTTATATATGGAACCAAAAAGAAAAAAAGAAAGTAACTATGTGAAGTCCCGGATGTGTTAACTAAACTTAGGTGGAGGCCTCATATTTTCTAATTTCAAACTATACTATAAAGCTAGGGTCATCACAATACTGTGGTACAGTATTACCACCTAAACTTAGGTGGTAATCTTTCACAATATATACGTATATCAAATCATCACATCAAGTTTCAAAAATGAACTAGACTAAACTAAACTTTGGGGTGCACACGTGGGCGGTAACACTATGAAAAAATACACAATGTCTTCCATGGGGATGCTGCTCCTACTGACTGAATCGAGCCCGCCTGTGCTTCTGGTAACCTTTTTTGCCACCTGGAAGTCTAGTCCTTTGCACTAGCTCGTGACATGTTTCTCTGCCACCAGTAGGTTGCTTAATCCTGTGGCAGGCATGTACTCCCCAAAAGGGCTTGAATCTTAGCCTTAGAAGGAGGAGAGGAGGATGAAGGGGGGTCGTTCTAAGTCCTGGATTCCTTGTCCACTATGCTTCAGAGCTAGTAGCTGCTCTTTGCACTTGCTCCTTCTGTATCTTTTGTTCTGTTTACTAATTAACCATACTTCACTGGTCAAAAGTCCTTTATACTTCTGTGGATACTTAGAGTAGTCAAATCCATAGAGACAGAAAGTGAAATAGTGGTTGCCAGGAGCTGAGAGGCAGAGGAAAGGGGGGTGTGTGTTAGTGGGGACAGCTTTAGTTTGGGAAGATGAAGAAGTTCTGGAGAGGGATGGTGGTGATGGTTGTACAACAGTGTGAATATGATTCATGCAGCTAAGCTGTACGCTTAAAGATCATTCAACTGGCAAATTTTATGTTGTGTATATTTCACCACAATAAAAAAGTTCTTTATATTCCATTTCCGAATTATAGGTGTGGTTTCTGTCTCTTGGTTGGAGTGTGGCTGATACTCGGGGGGCATGGCTGCAGCCTCCCCAGGGGCTTCTTCTTCTGGCCTCCCATCTTGAGGCCTCGCTCACTCGGCAGCAAGATCCATGTTCCTAACAAAGCCCTGGTCTACTCTTCTCCCACCCTGAACCCCACTCCTTGGCTTCCCCCTGCTGTGTGAGTGAGGTCCTAACTCCTGAGCTAGGCATTCAAGGCCTCGGTAATCTAATGCCATCTTGCCTTGTAAACCTCAGCCCCTTTCACTCCCCAACACATTCTCTCATTTACTCAGCCAGATGGTACCACCTGTTCTCTGCTCTGCTCACACTGACTTTGACTTCTCTGCACTTGCTCATGTAGTTCCTTCCCTCTAGAATCCCTTCTACCACTCCTTCTGTCCCTGCACTGCCACCTGTTAAAAGCTCAAATATTCTACAAGACTTTGGCCTACCAGCTCCTGGCAGGAAACATTCATCCCTCATAACACATTGGGTGCATCACCATGTTATCCTTGCATATCTTGTGATACGATACTGTACATGACTTCCCTCCCAGTGGTCTAGAGGTTTCCTGAGGCTGAATCCATATTAAAATAATATTTGTGGGGCACCTGGGTGGCTCATTCATTAAGCGTCTGCCTTCGGCTCAGGTCATGATCCCAGGGTCCTGGGATCGAGCCCCACATCAGGCTCCTTGCTCAGTGGGAAGCCTGCTTCTCCCTCTCCCACTCCCCCTGCTTGTGTTCTTGCTCTCACTGTCTCTCCCTCTTTGTCAAATAAATAAAATCTTTAAAGAAAAATAAAATAAAATAAAATAAAATAAAATAAAATAAAATAAAATAAAATAAAATAAAATAATATTTATGTTCCTCTATGGGGTTCCTGGCTGGCCTAGTTGGTGAAGCATGAGACTCATGATCTCGAGGTTGTGAGTTTGAGACCCACGTTGGGTGTAGAGATTACTTAAAAATAAAATCTTTAAAAAAATAAGATAAAATCATATTTGCATTCCTCTAATGCATATAACTCAGAGCCTTGCACATAACAGGCAGTGAGTAAAAAATTGTTAAAAAGAAAGAAGAAAGAAAGAAGGACTTCAAACATTATATAGCACTTTTGAACTCATCTTTGTTCTAGGGCAGACATAGCCCAACAGTATTACTCTTGCTTTTCTAGCTAATCAGTTAGAAGTGGTTGCTTGAAGTGCTGTCTGGAGATAGATAAAGCCACATCTGGCCTTGGGGGAAAAAGAGTACATGATTGATTAGTAATGTCTGTCATGAGTGCAGGATAGGTAATGGCAACAAGAACAAAGTGGATTTGACATTTCTGTTCTACATGCTTGGCTGAATAGATTATGATTCCTTTGGAATATATGCACAATTCAAAGTAGAATTTCAGGATCAGGAAAGAGAAAATTTTTTTTCCTAAAGAAAATGTAGCTTCTTTAGCAAAGAGTCTGCTTGAGCTTCTCTCTCCCTCTCCTTCTGCCCCTCCCACTCATGCTCATGTGCACTCTCTCTCTCTCTCCCTAAAAAAATAAATAAATACATCTTTTAAAAAAAGCAAAAGCAATATGATACAGAGAATTCAGTGCTGAAAACAATAATTGACAGGGCTGAAGGACAGGCTCTGGGCTGAGTCTTTGGAAATGGTTCCTAGAACGACACCACAGAACAGAACTGGGCCCCCAGAGGAGCTGCTAATTCTCTCACAATGAGGAAGGGTGGTAAATATTCATCCAACTTCAGGAACACCATCTCAAGCATGGTTCACAGGTCCCCCGGAGCCGACTCTTTGCGTGGTCTCTCTCCAGATTGCTTCCCTGCTCCTCCCCTCCGATTCAGTGCCCTGGAGGGCCTTATTCTCATCCTTTCCTAGCCACGGGGACCAGGAAAGCGGGAGAATATGACCTGTGCAAGGGAAAAGGATATGGCTGGCCTGTCTAGCTCCCATTTCCACCGCCATCCCTCTGTCCTGCCCCGAGTGCCAATGTTTCAGGGCTCCGTCATGGCTGGGTGCTGTCAGGGCAAGGGGAGGAGTGAGCCCTTGGTCTTCACTGGGTTTAACCCAGTATCAGAGGGCTTTGCTGGTGAAATGGCCCTAGCGTAGGCGGTGAGTGTGGTTTTCTTAACCAGTGCTCAGTGTCAGAAGACTCAGGTGTGTTGGGGCACAGCCATATAAAACAGCTGCAACCATCTTTGACACCACCCACAGTTTACAGCGCCCCCCCCATTCCCCACATGTGTTCCACTGCCCGGCATTGCATGACTCCTGACACCTCACGTGTGCAGTGACAGAAGCTGGCGGATTCCTCCCTCACCTGATAAGACCTGAGTAGACCTGGGAGGTGGGCATCCATCCTAAGCCCACCTCACCCACACAGGGGCCTCAGAAATCTCCAGAAGAAGCATGGGAGCCCATCCTTTTGCACAAAGACATTCCCAAACATCAGGGGTTAGGAGCCCAGCATCCCCTGGGAGAAAGGAGACAGGAAGATGTAAGAAGCTTTGGTCACTACAGATTCTGCATGTCTCCTTTAACACTGAAAGAAAATGTGGATATCACTGACTTCTAAGATCACAAAAAGAGAAACCAGATATGGCGTGCCTCCTATAGTCTTAACAAATATCACTGATAATCCTGCCAAAAAGATTATGCTTGATCCCCTGTCTGGATCCAGCTATAAATTTCCAGGAAATACAGATAAGTACACCAAGAATGTGCAGTCAGCAAAACTGACCGTGGAAACTCTGGGGCCAAAAAGTCTGGTTCATCCACTCATGAGTTGCAATGACATGAAAGAGCTGGAGGAGAAGCATCTAGGTGAGAACATACTGAAAAGACACGTCAAATTTTTAAAGTGAGCTAGACTGAACTCAATCTTGGGATGCACATGGGGATGGTACCACTAAATAAATAAATAAATTCCCAGAAGTGATCTTTTTTTACGGGGATAGGTAGGGGAGGTGTCATGACAAAGCTCTTTCCTTGACCCAGGCTGGGTTCATCTTACTACAAGTCAGTAGACCATAATTTGATTTGTGTGGTTTCCTGTATTTGTGTTCTTTGTTACAATAAAAATATTTTTGAAAAATAAAAAGTCAGAAAGGAGAGCGGGACCTTGTTTCAGAGAGGGGACCCTGCCAGGCAGCAGAACGCTGCACCAGAATGTAGGTCTCATGGGTGGAAATTACCATCTGCACCTGCCTCTGAACAAAGCCCTACTTTATGCCCGCACCCCTCACCTCTGTAGTAGTGCCCCAGAGTGGCTAACCCCATCGCCCTTTATATTCTGTGGATTCCGCGGTCAGGTTGGACCCATAGATTGCTTCAGTTTTCAAGCGTACATGACCCTGGACGATAGCTGAAGTTCAAAATGTATTTTGTAAGCAAATACGTCATCATCTGATAAAACGTGTCTAATATGGTGGACACTGCAGGAGCCTACCCAGTATCCATCAGGTTTCCCTATTTACTTACTAACAAACCCCTATAAGGGGTAGCGATGTGCCAGCTAAAACGAATTCCATTTCTCGGGTTCTCACGTATGAGAGCGAGTGGGTGGGGCTTCCAGGGAATTGACTGTTTGTTTTCCTGATAAAAATAATTGGCTTAACCCGCTTACGGTTTTTACCTTTGTCCTTCCTCCACATCAGGTGCTATGTGAAGACAATGAAACCCCTTCATGGTTAAACCTCTGTGATTGGATTTCTGTTACCTGCAGCCAACAGTCTCCTAAAGAATTGAGCGCTTCAATCTGCAGCAACAGAGGGCTCACAAAATCAAAGCAGGGATATCCCTTAAAACTAAAAACTAAAAGCACAATTGTCACCTCTCTACGGTCAGGGCATCTGAGAACCAGCTTTGAGATGATCTTTGCTCTGGCGCAGAAGAAGAAATGGCACCCGTGTCGGCAGGTAAGCCTCCCTCATTTTGCGGACTGACAGTAAGGAGGAAATGTTTCTGGATAACAGAGATGCAGGCAGGTGATGCTGAGGCTCTCAACAGAGTTCACTGGGAACATTGTGATAGTGAATCTAGAAGCGCTTTGTACGTGATGGGGCACTGTGCCCTGGATGGGCTGGTTACATCATCTTAAACTCTTTCTGGTATGGTACAAGTAAAATAGAGACCTCATGGGTGTAAAGAACCACAGTGGGAAGAGTACGAAATTTTTAACAAGGACCAGTATTCAACCCCACCACCTGCTGGCCACATGACCTTGGGTGAGTCATTTAGCTTCTCTGTCTCATTTTCTTCATCAGCAAAATGAAGAGGTTAATGCCTACCTCTCAGAGCTGTTGGGAAGCCTGGCTTTGATGACGTCCGTGAAGGTGCTCCCACAGCCTGGGCTGCACTTAGTAGGTGCTCTGCAAACGTAGGTCTTATCTCTTTCTCTCACACCCAGTAAGGTTTCATTAAGGAACAGTTCAAATTATATCTAAATCGTCAACTCCAGACTGGGCAGAACTTTGTCTTCTGGTCCAGCTGCACCTAAGGCCAAAATCTCAGCAGCAATATCCCTGCCGGGTGGAGAGCCAGCCTCTCTCTGCATACTCTTTGAAGTGGGGAGCTTCCTCCCAGGAACCTGACTGGAGCCTTTTCTGAAGTGTTTGAGCGTGGTTTCTGAATTCTGAGCCATGGACAGTCTGATTGGCACACTCCTCCCTGGATCCCTGGAGGAGAGTCACTCTGTGCCAAAGCCGCTTGCTCTTTCCCTTGCACGAGGCAATCCCTCCCCACTGGTCAAAATTGGGTCCAGAGTAGCCATTCCCCGTGGTGCCCACTCCCTAGAGGTCAGATGCTGGGCAGCCAGCCCACAGAGCACTGAATCTGTTGGCAGGTGTGGGTTTTGGGGTTTTTGGTTTTTGGTTTTTGTTTTGTTTTGTCTTTTACCTCACAGTGTTTTTTATAAGTGGAATTAGTGACAACATTGAAAAATGAGGAGATTTCACATTTTAAAAATCCGGGTTCTTGAGATGCCTGGTGGCTTAGTCGGTTAAGCATCTGCTTCTGCTCAGGTCATGATCCTGGGGTCCTGAGATCGAGTCCTGCAATGGGATCCTTGCTCAGCGGGGAGCCTGCTTCTCCCTCTGTCTGCTACTCCCCCTGCTTGTGTGCGTGCTCTCTCTGACAAATAAATAAATAATCTAAAAAAAAAATAACAAAAAATAAAAATCCAGGTTCTTATGGAATATCTATCAATACCAAGTTTTCATTCCCATATGCCAAGAGTTAGCTGGAGCTGTGTAGAGGCTATTCCAGATACGGGGGCATAGCTGTTCTGCTGTTCACCACGTTCCTCACCACTCTTGACTCATCTGGCTTACCTCATTTATATCTGATACCTGGTCCCTATGGGCATTAGGGTTCACCACCAGTGCTCCATTCAGTGGGGTCTCTCTTGTGTGTAAACAGTTCATTTTCAGCCAGGACCAAGGTAAAACGCACTCCCAACAGGTAAGTTGACTTTCTAGAAAATGCCTTCATTTTTGAATATCACTTTTGAACATTTGTCCTAAGGAAACATTTTCACATGTGTCCTAAGTAGCATCATTAAATATTCATTACAGCATTTGTTATACTAATGAATCATATGAATGCCTACTTCCTGGGATGGCTAAGTCAGCCATGGACCTCCACTTCATAGAGTACTATGCAGCCATAAAATCAATAATCGTAATAATAAGATAGCACTGTATGTTCAGACTTTTAGAAATCTCTAACATATATTAAGTGAAAATAGTTGAGTTGCAAGCTAATATAAAAATGCAATGCAATTTATGTTTAAAATCCAAATAACATATTTACAAATAGATACATGTCTGTAAACTGATAGAAAAGGCTCAAGAAGACAATGCATCAAACTTACAGCAGTGATTACTGCTGAAATGAGATGCCCATTGGAGATAACAGTCAATGAATACACTGGCTTTATTAGTATTAATTTAATTTTTTTTCTAGTGAGAGTTTACTTATGTTTTGTTTGGGTTCTTGAAATCAAATGAAAAATACAATTCCTGCTCTATGCAGAAGGATGTTCCTGAGATCAAGACTGTGAATGTGGAGAAATCAATCACCCTGAATCACATTCTGTTTGCAAGCTTCGTTAGTATGTCATGCCTTTCCAAGGAGTCCATACCTCTGGGTTTTGGTGGTAGAGTTCCAATTTTAAATGTGTTGTATTCCTATAAATGCACTCATTCTTGCCAGACTTAGTCTTCTGATTTCAGGTTCGAAAAGTACAGTCACTGTATACCTCATACAAATTGCGGTTTCGAAGCAACTGTGTATCAGGGATACATCAAATTTACCAAAAATATCCTCTGGAAGACTCCATGTCCCCAAACAGGGCTCCATAATGTATCACATCTGACCAACATAAATTCTCGTGGGCTCAGAGCATGAGGGAAATTCATCCAAGTGTTCCATCTCAGCTCCAAAGGGTGTAATGACAGCCCAATGAAAATAGCACTCCGAGGGCATTGCTCTGCAGGGCTGAGTCTTCCCGTTTCCTCAGAGGCTGAGCCCTGAAGCCTTGGCGGCTGCTAGCCCCTCCACCTCTAGACAGATGCCTGGCTCCAAGTGAGGCAGGCCCATGAAGGCTCTGGCTGCGGCATTCCCACATCTGGCAGGAGCCTCTGATCCACGCCGGCCAAGACAAGACCGGGACTTGGGTACTGCGGTGAATTGGCCGAGGAGGGACGTGCTGCTCGTAGACGTGCAGGGTCTCTGGGCGAGCGGTGACCTGGTATCTCAAGGATGGCCCGGGTCCCTCACAGAACAAGCCCAGGGGACATGCTGCCCCTAGAGACGAGGCTCAATCAGAGCAGAGGGACCAGATTTTGATTGGGTCAAGAGGGGTGTTAGAAACCCAATCCAAACTTCAATGAGATAGGACTTCATGCCCACGAGGATGGCCATGATAAACAACAACAAACAAACAAAACAAACAAACAAAAGCAGAAAATAGTAAGTGTTGGCAAGGATGTGGAGAAATGGGAACCCTTGTGCCTTGCTGGTGGGAACATACAACAGGAGAGCATCTGGGGAAAACCGTAGGCTGCTCCTCAAAAAACTAAACGTAGAATTACCATATGACCCAGAAATTCCACCTCTGTGCATATTTCCAAATGAATTGAAAGCAGAGACTCCAACAGATATTTGTACCCCAGTGTTTTGTATACCATGTTCACAGCAATGGCCAAAAGGTAGAAGGAATATAGATGTCAATCAACAGATAATGGATCAACGAAATGTGGTCTATACACGCAATGGAATATTCTATAGCCTAAAAAGAAAGGAAATTCGGAACCTGCTACGACATGAATGAACCTGGAAGGCATTATGCTAAGAGAAATTAACCAGACACAGAAGAGGGGCACCTGGGTGCCTCAGTTGGTTAAGCGACTGCCTTCGGCTCAGGTCATGATCCTGGAGTCCCAGGATCGAGTCCCGCATCGGGCTCCCTGCTCAGCAGGGAGTCTGCTTCTCCCTCTGACCCTCTTCCCTCTCATGCTCTCTCTCATTTTCTCTCTCTCAAATAAAGAAATAAAATCTTTAAAAAAAAAACAGACACAGAAGGACAAATATTGTACGATCCCACTTATACTACATACCTTGAACACATTCATAGAGACAGAAAGTCCAAAAGTGAGTAGCAGGGACTGGAGGGAGGGAGTAAGGGGGACTTACTGTTTAATGGGTACTAAGTTTCAGTTTGGGAAGATGAAAACGTTCTGGAGATGGATATTTATGATGGTTGCACAACAGTGTGAATGAACTTAATGCCACTGGACTGCACATTTGACAATGGTTAAAAAGGTAATTGTTATATGTATTTTACTATACCTTTTTTAAAAAGTGAAAAAGGGAGATGGGCGTTACTCGGGGCAGAGAAGGCCACTGTGCTGGCCCTGTGGTGGGACAGAGGAAGCCAGAATCGCCCCCAAAGGCCCTGGGCTTTCATCTGGTGCTCCAGCCACGTTTTAATGGATGGACTCATGTGAACAAAGTTTTACAGCAGGCGTTAAACCTGGTTCTGTGCCACTCCGAACCCACCGTCATCATAAATCCAGAGGGAATACAAGCTAATGATACCTTTAGTGGGGCTGAGTGCAGCTCTTTGTTCCTGTTCTGGTGGCTGTCAGGAGGGCAGGAATTCGCATTCAACGTGACAGGTGTATGCTGTGCTCATTTTCCCGTAGAAGGTCATGGTTTTCTCTTTTGCTTTTTCTCCCTCCTTCTTAGGAAACAGCCATATGTTAAATCCACATGCCCGTGTTAATGCAGAGGCGGAACTGCCTATGGCTGGCATGCCCACTGCCCAGGGATGGGGGAGGCCGGCTGGGTGGCTGGGACGGGAGAGCCGAGGCTCTTGGGTGGTTTTGAGGGAACGAGTGTGACTGTAGAGGCCTGTCCGGTGGCTCTGGGAGAGGGGCATGTGGGCTGAGACCACTCTGTGGTTAAGAGGGTGGGTGTGAGTTCCAGCGTGGTCGGGGGGGCGCAGAGTGGGGAGTGCGTGTTTATGAGAGTTCTCACCCGAAATCCTCCCGCCAACTCTGAGAGGCAGGCATGACTCTCAACCGTCCCCATAATCAGATAAGAAAGTCAGCTCAGAGAGAGGAAAGAATTCATCTAAATTGCGGCAATGAGTTCATGGTGAACCCGGGATCAGAACCACGGTTTCCTTGGCTCAGGTCCAAGGCACTAAGTACCTGTTCTTACGTATATAAAAATTGAGGGTTCCAAGGAGCTTATTGATCCTCACTGACATGCTACGTTGTAAATGTGCAAGTATAGAAATTCTGACCACAGCCTATCTTTGACAGGAAGAGTGTGGCTGGAATTCTAAGACCCACCCATGATCTCCTCCCCCCTGGAGTTCTGCCCTCTAGAATCCCCAACTCCTTGCGTATGGGTAGGGCCTGTGACCTGCTTCCAGCCTATAGAATATGGTAAAGCCGATAGAGGGTAGCCCTCCTTAATTACTTCATATTACATGGCCAAGGTAACAGGGGCTGACAGATGTAATTAAGGTCCCTAATCAGTTGACTTTGAGTTAGTCAAAAAGGATAATTTCTTAGATGGCCTTGGCCTAATCTAATAAGTACTTTTTTTTTTTTTTTTTTTTTTTTGTCGTCGGGCATCTGCCTTCGGCTCAAATAGACCCTTTAAAAGGGGCCCAGACCTTCCCTGACATCAGAGACTCCAAGCACATTTTGGATGATTCCACTTACAGAAAATGCCCAGCATAGGTAAACCCACAGGGACAGAGAGTAGAGGAGTGGTTCCCAGAGGCTGAAGAAAAGGGATTGGGGAGCAACTACTAATTAGTGCAGAGTTTTTTGGGGGGGTGATGAAAATGTTCTGGAATTAGATAGTGGTGATAGTTGCAGAACATTGTGAATGTACTAAAAACCCCTGAATTGGACCCTTTAAAGGAGTAACTTTTATGATATGTGAATTGATCTCATTAAAAAAATAAAGTTAAAAAATATATTTAAAAAAAATCAATAAGGAGCTCTTACAATATAGTGGCTATATAAATATTGCCTGATGCTAAGCTAGTGATCTCTTTGATGTCATTTCCTGTCTCTTAGAGTTTTAAAAAATTTTCCTGTGGCTTCAGGATGCCTTTTCAATTTAATTGCTTAATTTTATAAAAGGTAACATTTACACATGGAATAAAATGTTTCAAGTACAAAAAGGCCGATAATGAAGATGATGTACCTTTCACCTCTGCAGAGTACCCACACTGGCCTCCTTCCTGTATCCTTTTTCTCCTGCTTTAAAAAAATTCTTTTAATCTTTTTTTTTAAGATTTTATTTATTTATTTGACAGAGAGACACAGCGAGAGAGGGAACACAAGCAGGGGGTGTGGGGGAGGGAGAAGCAGGCTCCCTGCTGAGCAGGGAGCTCGATGCGGGGCTCGATGCGGGGCTCGATCCCGGGACCCTGAAAGCATGACCTGAGCCACAGGCAGATGCTTAACGACTGAGCCACCCAGGCGCCCCCAAAAATTATTTTAATCTTGAAAATAATCTGATATCAGCACATTTAACCCCTTCCTTTGTTTTTTTAACATAGCTGCATTTTATTCCAGTGTACAGATGACCATCCTCTAGTCAGCAAGTTTTCTCTATGGAGATTTGTCATTTCCAAGCTTTCTCTGTTATAACCGAGGTGTGATGAATACTTATATATGTAATTGTTTTGTGCATGTTTGAGTGTATCTATGGGGTAAATTCCTACAAGTGGAGTTTTTAGGTTAAAGGGCATATGCACTCTTAATTTTGGTAGATGTCATTGCAGGAGCATCTACGGAGTCTGGGGCAACTGACACTCACTACAACAATGCGTAAGAGTGCTTCTTGCATGCCCCACAGCATTTCCAGCAGGGGTATTATCAAATGCTTTAGTGTGAATCTCGGAGTGTCTCACTGTAGTTTTAATTAGCATTTCTCTTATGGGAAAGGGCAAGCACCTTTTCATATGCTTCTAAGCACATTTTCCTTTTCTGTGAATTGTCTATCCAAGTTCTTTGCTCACTTTTCTATTGGATCATCAGTCTCCTTCTTATTAAATTTTAAAAACGTTTACATTATATATATTACTAAAATTAGCTATTTATTGATTTATGTGTTCAAATAATTTTTCCAGTGTACAACTTGGGTTTTGATTTTGGTATGTTAATTTTGGCCATGGAGGGGGAGAAATTAGTTTTCATATCATTGAATCTATCAACCCCCCCTTTTTTAAAAAAAAGAAATGATATTTTGGTTTTGTGAACATGTGCCTTTCTAGCTGCGATTTAAAAAAACATGTTATCTCATATTTTATTCTAGAACATTTACAGGGTTTTTCTCCCCCTAACTTTTAAATTCATTATTTCTTATACTCTTTGCAAGAAATATGACATCAAGTGTTTCCAAACTCTGTATGTAATCATGTGTTCGTTCCTTCAGGTGTTTCCAGAAAGCTCACTTTGGGGATTTTTCATTCTGCACCAATCTGGTCTTGCGTCTTCAAGCCCACTGTTGTCTGGGAGTTTCTTCACTGCTTTCCTGGGGTGATTGCACTGTTCGTGGATTCCCATGTCTTTTTTGTTGTTGTTTTCTCCTCCCTTTTGCTATTCCGTTTCCTTTTTGTCTCCCTGCCATGCTGGTAGAATTTGGACACTTTTGAATTTTGTGAATTGGGGCAAGTTATGTGAATCCCCTGACCATCAGTTTTCTCACCTGTGAGGAAAACAAACTCCCTACAAGATGAATCGAGACAACAGAATGGAGGGTGCTTAGGACTGTGGCTGGCACATTGCAGGAGATCAAGAGTGGTGGCCTGTCCAGGGCCAGACACTGGGGTGGACTAACACGGTGCTCAAGCACATATCCGCCTTTCTGCCCCCCACCCCCAACAACCATGCCCGAACCTCCTCAGGATGGTGACTCTTTACATCCAGCACTCTCAAAGGATTCTCTAGTCATTCTGGTGTGAATGCATTCAAGGCATCTACAGGAATCAGAACAGTTCCTGAAGTTTTAAAAAAAAGTATTTATTAGGGGAAATCTCAAACACACACAAAACTAGAAGGAATGGTATGTATGATAAACCTTCAAGGACCCAGCTCTGGGCGGTATCACTTCAGGGACAAATTTATGTCATCTCTACATTCCCTACCTGCCACTCCCTGTACATATAGGATCATTTTGAACGAATCTCAAATCATTTCATGGATAAATATTTCAGTAGATATCTCCAAAAGATAAGAATAAACACACATATGCATACAAAACCATAATCACACCTAAAAAATAAAAATAATTTTATTATTTTTTATTGACAGTCAGTGTTTACCTTTTCCTGATTGTATCATTATTGTTTTAAATAGTTGTTTTTTTTCCAATCAGGATACAAACAAAATCCACATATAGCACTTGGTTGCTATATCTTTTCAGTCTAAAGTTTCCTTCTCCAGGGGCACCTGGATCGCTCAGTCAGCTCGGCATCCGACTCTTGATTTCAGCTCAGGTCATGATCTCATGGTTGTGGGACTGAGCCCCGTGTCAAGCTCCGTAAAGTGCAGAGTCTCCTTGAGATTCTCTCTCTCCTCTCCCTCCCCCTCTGCTTCTCACCCCTGCATGCACGCGCAGGCTCTCTCTCTCATATAAATAAATCAGTCTTTAAAATAAATAAATAATAAAGTTTCCTTCCCCGCCTTTTTCTTCCTCTTGCAATTTGTTTGTTTTTCCCTTGCAAGTATTGTCCTATTATCTAGAGTTAGCCACATTCTGGAGATTGCTGATTGCAGCTCCAAGATGTCACTAAACTCTGAGGCTGGTTCTTTGGTGCCTTTGGTCCAGTGGGGACATCCAGTGCTCAGACAAGGAGAGGGTCATTAGTTCAAGGAAATGGGCAGTGCTCTTTTCTCTTCTTCCCCCCTCTGCATCAGCGCCCTGACCACACTTGCCACCGAAGTGGGCTGGCCATCCTCAGCAAGTGGGACTCCAGAGAACAGAGTGGCGAGTGAGCAGGTAGAGTATGGGGAAGAAAGTTTTAAATCAACTTAAGGAAGAAGCTTCTTATAGCGGCTGAATAGAATTTTTACCAGGGCAATAATAAAAACTCAGATGTCAGAATGACTTTACAGTTTATACAACTTGTCTTATTCAACCCCATGTGATCTATGGTCTAGGGATCATGAAACCCTTTTACAGAGGAAAAGACAGGCTTAGAGAAGGAGAGCAGCATGGCCAATATCACACACTGAGCAGACGAACCTGAAGTTTTCTGCCCTCTGAAGACACCCAGCAGAGCCTACACTGCTAGTTGGCAGAGACGTCCAAGAGGAAATTCGGACACCAGATTGTGGAACTCCCTTCCTACACTGTCCTGATGGTAGAACTTTCCATCCATCCACCCATCCATCTCTCACCCTTCTCCTTGGCCATCCACCAGCCATTCAGTGAGAAGACACTATAACATAGGTGCTGAGGAGTGGATCCTGAGATGTCTATTGAGAAATTCATCAGAATTAGCCAAGCAAGGTGGAGAAGGTGAAGGGTGGGGAAGGAAAAGAGAGAGCATCCAGAGCAGGGGAACGGCAGGTGCCGAGGCCTGGAATCTAGGGAAAGTGAGTGGGAGGGACAGCAAGTGTCTTGGAGTGGCTGCAGCGGAGGGTGTGAAGGGCAGGCATGGCTTTAGACCTTGGCGGCCCCAGGCACTGTTATTTTCCATGGCCCCACCCCCACATCACATCGTGCATATGAAAATTCACCCACATTGCATATTAAATATGAGTAATATATAGCTGTCTAACAGTTGAGACCAGCTGCAAAGACAGCCGACAGAATGTCACAGTTTGCAGACATTTCATTTCACATGTTGTAAACTTGGCAGCCTTCTTGTTTTAGAATTTTTGGAGAATGTACACCTATACAGAAAGGGAGGCTCTGGAAAGAAAGCTTTTTGTAGCCGCATCTCCAGTACCTGATTGATGAGTCAGTCCTGGAGAGTGGGTCCCTGAGAGAAAGGAGCCTAGAAACGCTGGGAGTTGCCACCCCAGGGGGTCTTGGCTGTTCTGTGGGGAGCTTGGCCCCAAGAAGCCTTGAGGATTTTAAGCAGGGGCTGGTGGGCAGACTAGGAGGGCATTAGTGGGAGAGTTTGGGGGCGAGGAGCCCAGAGAGGAGCCCCTGCAGGGGCAAGATTAAAGAGACGCAAGATTACAAAGAATACGGGCATGCCAGTCGGCATGCATTTGCAGGCCTAACTTTCTTTTTTTTTTTTCTGGTTTCTCCAGCAGAGGCCAGGGTCAGATGCCTGGGGCCCAGGATTCAGGGTTGAGCACCTGGAGGCGGAAGGAAGACTGCGTCCTCCAGAGGGCGTCACAGGACCGCTTTTCCAGGGTGGGGGCCAATGCACTCACCAGGGCTGCAAGCAGAAGGGTTGAGAACAGCAGTTGGGCTGGGCTGGAAGCCAGAACCTGGGGAGGTCCCTGGAAGGAGCCAGTCCGGAGGGCTCAGCCTTCTGGAGCCAGGCCGAGACACAAGCTTGACAGATGAAAAGACCCCAAGACGTCCCAAGACCGGCAGCTTGGGCTCTGGTGTGAAAATCAGAGACTAAGCCGCAGCCTCATCTTACCTGAGAGGAAGCCCAGGCCCGGGAGTGGTGGGGGTCTCCCAGGGCCCATGGCACTTGCCCACCTTTGATGACATATGTGGCTCAGTGCATTGCAGTGGCCAGAAACATTGCAAACAATGCTAACACAGACACTGTGCTAAGCACTCTCCATGTGTTACCCACTTTCATTTCACATCTTCCCTGGAAGCTGGGTAATATCACCCCCATTTTCCCCACAGGGACACAGATACCCTGAAGGTTAAGGCCTTGCCTGGCCTAAAGTCACACAGTTGTGCTTAACAGAGCGGGGGACCCCCGAAGCGTCTCTCTGACTCAGCCCCAGCACTCCATTTTAAGTTTGAGAAGAAAACAGCAATGCCACCTTACTATCCTTTCTAAGAATATGTCATTGTATTCAATGCCATGACCTTCTAGAGCTGGGAAATGGATTCATACGCTATTCATATTTTCAGGAAGGAGGTTCTAGTTAGTTGACCCTTAGCCAGGAAGTTAAGGACACCTCTTGCCCCAAGCACTCTGGCTAGTTGGTTAATGGAGACCCTGCCATACCAGCCAAGTGACTTTGGAGTTCAAAACAGGGTGAACTGCCCTTGGTGGTTGCCTAAGTCCAAACAGCCAAATTCTCACCTTTGGGCGAGAAGAACCCCTCAAGATCAGCACTTCAAGGATGCCAAAGCTCCAAGAAGGCAGTGACCAGGCCAGAGTCACAGGACTGATTGGCAGAACCAAGACCAGAACCTTTGGTGTCTAAAGACTGAACCCTCACCCTTGAGGCTCAGTTGCAAACCAGCAAAAGAATGGACTATTACAGTCATACAAATCCACATTGGCTTTCCCATATCCCAGGACAAGGGAGCAGAAAAGGCAAAACAAAGGATCCATGAGAATGTCCACGTCAAGCACAGAGACTAGAATTTTGACTTTTGTTGACTTAGAATTTTGAAGGCAAATGAAAGCACTCAAAGGATCCCTGTATCCACATCAGAGGGGTGCCTCAACATTCATTCAGCAAATATTGACTGTGGGCACCAGGGAGACCACAGTGACCAGCATGTTCAAGGTCTCAGCTCTCAAGGAGTTTACCCTCTAAGGATGAGAGAGACTTGGGCTGGGCGGGGGGGGGGGGGGCAGCCGTGAACAGGATATATATATATATAAGAATATTGAGTGTTATGAAGACAGTAAAATTGGATTATCTTCATCGGATGAAAGGGAGGTGGAGGGGACCCTTTAGTAGTCAGATCTGGAAAATTGAAATTGAGATCTGGATAAAGAAAGAAGAAAGTCATGCTAAGAGGAAAGCACTCCAGGCAAAGAGAAGGACAAGTACAAAGACCCCGGGGCCAGAAGGAAGCTTGGCATACTGTGCTCCCAACAAATTAAATGCGAGCCATGTGTGTAAATTTTCTAGTAGCTGCATTCTTAAAACATGAAAAGAAACAGGTAAAATTAATTTTAATATATGCTGTTTAACTCAATAGCCAAAAGAAATATTTTTTAGAAGATTTATTTATTTGAGAGAGAAAAAAAATGCAAGTGGGGGAGGGGCAGAAGGAGAGGAAGAGAGAATCCCCAAGCAGACTCTGTGCTGAGCAAGGAGCCGACTGGGGGCTAGATCTCAAGACCCTGAGATCATGACCTGAACTAAAATCGAGAGTCCAGAGCTCAACCCACTGAACCACCTAGGTGCCCCCCCCCAAAAATTATTAATAAGATATTTACATTCTCTCATTCGTACCAAGTCTCTGACATCTGGTATGGATTAGGAGCACAGCTCGGGTGCTCAATGCCACAGGTACCTAGTAGCTAGTATTGGACAGGTCGGTGGGTGGTGACAGGAGCTTAGGGAGTGCTTCAAGCCAGGGATCAGAACTGAGGGGTTCTAAGGATTCTGAACATCTCAGGACTAATCCCGAGAATCCCTGCCAAAGGCCCAGTCTGCCTCTTTGGAGCAGCTGTGTCCTGGTGCAGGTCGGTGCACACAGAGGGGAAAGCCCCAGGTTTCCTCTCCTGGGAGGCTCCTTCTCTGCCCCCCACCCCAGTCTGGTTTGGGGGAGGCCAACCCCTGCTCACATGGGAAAGCAGTGTGGCTGGCCCTGGGCCTGGAGCCACCTCCAGGGACCCACTGGGCCAGACCTCATTCCAGATGCCAGTGTCCGCCCAGGTGAGGTGGGGCTTCTCCGCCAGCCGCCCAGCCCCGCCCCTTGGACTCGGTTTTGGCTTTCGGGTACGGACAGGTCTGCATTCTTCTGAAGAAGCCTTCTCCCTCCAGGCCTCACCAAAACCAGCTAAGTAGCAATAAGTAAGCTGGGACCTGCGGCCGCCACGAGGGACACAAGCTGATAAGGCCCCTCTGGCTGCTCCCCAGTCCCTGAGGCGGCGTGGCCTTCCCTCCTTCCCTACGTGGACCCCATGCTGGCTAGCCCAGCAGAGATCCCACTTCCCATCCCGATGTTCCTTCCGCCAGCCTCACCCCTAACCTAGCCGGACGTGTCCCCAGTGGTGGCCTAGGTTCCTTGATTTTCTGGGTCTTGGGCCCCGGCCAAGATGGTGGCTTGGGGGCCACGGAGAACAGGCCAGCCTCAGGAGGAGGGAGAGTAGACGGGCGTCAGAAGGCCCTTCTGTTTGGCGTGGTCATAGGTGGAGACAAACAACGGTGAATCCAAAGTCTGCATTCCAAGCTGGAGCCAGGAACAAAAAAGATTCCACTGTTCGGATGTTTTCATCCCTGGGCCTGGAATAACAGCAGAGGCCTGACTAGCCACGTGGTGTCTGTGGCCAGAATAGGACCCACATAGTAATGGCTCAGACCAGGGGCGAGGCTTTCCCATTCTGTGGTGCAATATCATCATAATGGCAACCAACCACAGCGCTCCAGGAGCTGATGTGAAGGCACCGTGAAGGCCTACCCTCTGCCCTCCCCACATCTCTGTGCAAGCCAGTGGTGTTCTGGCAACACCGTGTGGTAACACCCTGACTACCGGGAAGTGCTAGACCCTAGAGGGACCTGGAGTTGGCTGATCCCTAGAGGACTAAGAGACTAGCCCAGCTGCTTCACCACCTCTGGGGTCCCCTCCCTCCGACGAGTGTCAGGCAGAGAAAGGCTGTTTGGGGTGGGCTTTCTGGCAGGGTGGGGCGGTTGTGTTCATATTTCTAGTAAGACCTGGGTTGCTTGTGACCATGCTTTTGTAAGAAAGCACTCAACTTTACGAGTAGCTTCCTTCAAACGGCCCTCGTACAAAGACAAAGGCCAGCTCACAGATGGGCCTACAGTTGGACATTTCCAAGGTGGAGGAAGAGACCCATTGACGGTACATGTCTGGAGAGAGTCCAGTTCGGGAGATGAAAAAGCAAGTCTGGGGCTGAGAAGAGCCCATGCAGGAGGTGGGTCATGAACAGGAAAACCAAAGAAGACAGTTTGGAAGGGGTCTGTGGGGAGTGTTGGGTTTGGACAGGGCGCCTGCCTCATGCTGTGTACCTCTGTTCCTCCAGTGGCCAAGCCTGCACTCAAGAGCGCTTGCGTGTACTTCGAGGGTGTGGGGTCCTTGCGGTAAGCTTCTGGGGCAGGTCCAAATCCATAATCTCAATTCCAAATTCCAGAGAGCCCCCTCAAAACGAAAACACTTTTGTCACATCTCCGGTGGTAAAAGTTAATTTGAAAGAACATGCGTCTCCATCCCACTCCATGCGAATATTTATACTTTTGCTGCAAAAAATAGTCACGTGTTCAATTTGGGCGTGCCTCTCAGACTCCAGCGGGGTGTTATGTAATACACTGTATGGATGTGTGTTGTCTGTCTAAAGTCTGAAAAATGCTGAATACTGCGACACCTGGCCCAGAGGGTTTTGAGGTAGGAGATTGTGACCCTGGATTATTCCCATTTTCCAAGTGAGAAAACTGAAACTGAGCAAAAGAAGCAAATCGTCTTAGACCACAGAGGCACCAAAGCACATGGAGGACCCCAGCCCTGGTCTGGTCTCAAGTAAGGGACTGTGACTCCATGGGACTGAGCAGAGGCTGAGCCTGGATGACAGCGAGATGGCCCTGATGGAGGAGAAGACTGTGTGGGCTATTTATGGCACCGATGAAAAGGCCAGCTAATGGAGAATAGACCTGGGAGGCAGAAGGAACCATTATTCCCCTGAGCGATGCTATCTCTAGAAAGCTAGGACCTAAACTTGGGGCAGCTCTGGAATCTGAATCCAGGGATCCACGGCTCCTTAGCAAGCTATTCTGTTTCTCTGTGCATTAGTGTCTTCTTTTGTGATGTGGAGATAGTAGTAATATCTGCTTCCTAGAGTTGGTGCCTATATTGAGTAAAATATGTTTGAAAGCACTTAGTCTGGTTCCCCAGGACCTAGTAAGCATTCAGCAAATGTTAGCTGTGATTCTTATGCTCCAAGTGGGGCAAGCATGCCTCTTGGGGAGTTCCAAATCTCAGTGTGGATGTGATGAATCATTTTTGGATTGCCAATTTTGCTTGTTTTCGAGTAATTTGAATCATCCTTTTTTTTCCCATGAAAACTGTCACAAAGTGAGAATACTTGACACCACTGGACGCTTAGAAATGGTTAAGATGGTCAATTTCATGTTCTGTGTATTTCACCAAAATTTAAAAAAAAAAAAAAAAAAAACTGGCAGGGACCTGGGTAGCTCAGTTGGTTAAAAATCTGCTTTCGGCTCAGGTCGTGATCTCGGGGTTCTGGGATCGAGCCCCGTGTCAGGCTCCCTGCTTAGCGGGGAGCCTGCTTCTCCCTCTTCTCCCTCTCCCTCTGCTGCTCCTCCCTGCTTGTGCTCTATCTCTCTCAAATAAATAAATAAAATCTTAAAAAAAAAAAAAAGCAACACCTGAACTCAGCTGAGTACATTTTCACTAGACAGTGGTTCTCAAACTTAGGCATGCATCCGAATCCCCTGGAGGACTTGTTAAAACTCAGGCTGCTGGTCCCCATATCCTGTGTTTCTGATTCAGGAGGTCAAGGGTAAGACACAAACATTGGCCTACTCAGCGGGCTCCCTGGTGATGCAGCTGCTTGTCATCCAGGGACCAGACTTTGAGAACCACTGAGCTAGATCAAGAAGAGGAGAAAGGGCATGCCAGGAGGCCGGGGAAGCTGTGCAGGGACCGGAGGGGTGAAAAGCAACAGATGTTTAGAGAGTGAAGAGCAAATCTGTGAGGCTCGGGCATGGTGGGTTGCCAGGTGCCAATGATGATGGACTCGGGTGCCAAGCCTTGGAGTTTGGACTTGATCCCGGAAATGAAGGGCAGCCAAAGGAGGTTTTCTCGCGGAGGGAAGAACGTGAGCAGATTGGCACTTCAGCAAGATTACTTCAGAGGGCAGGTGGAGTGGGGAAGAGAGAAAGGAGGCAGAGGGGTGAGGTAGGAGGCTGTCACAACCAGCCTGTCAGATCCCACTAGCCTTCGTCTTATTGGTAGCCAGGGTCCCGGCAGTGGGAAGTCATCAGAAACCGCGACAAGCAGCAGTTCCTATAAAAATAGCAACACGAACAAGCACTCATCCGGCAGTCAGCAGTAAGCATCATCTCCTCAAATCCTCCTGACAGCCTGTGGTTAGATGCTGCAGTGGAAGCTCGGGGTTCTGGGAACCTGCCTAGGGTAGGACAGAGCCAGAAGCAAACCCAAAGGTGAAGCCCATTCTCTTTCTACCACTCCACATTTCCCCATGTCTAGACTCTTTAGGAGCTTGCCTCTTTCCTCCAGGGGCTTTGTGGCTGTGTGTGTTGGGAGCGTGTTGTGTTGTAAGTGCTGAACGCTGTGATGTAGTTGCCTGCCAAACCCTCCTTCCCAGTTGCAACAAGGTAAAGGGTCTTCTTGCAAGTCCTTATGGGGTTGGAGGGAGCCAGCGAGGGAGGACTCTGCCGGGCATTGGGTTTATCCCCCGGAGCAATAAGTCAGGCACTGGGGGAGAAGGGTGTCACCCTGCCCATCCGCTCCACGGTCATAACTTGGAATAATTCTCTGAAGCTCCCAGGTCAGTGGGTGAAAGCGCTGAGCCAGCCCTGCCACCATCCGGGAACAAGGGGAACGATGAGAAGAGCTCACGTGCCAGGTGAAAGTGCTCTTTTTTCCCCCCTATGGATTTAACTTAGTTAGGAACCAGGCACAGAGCAAGGGGCAGAAAAAAGAAAGAGGAAATGATGGCAGAGAGGGCAGGACTCCTCGACCTGGAGTCAGAAAAGCTGGCTTTGGGGGTCCCAGCAGCCACTTGCTGGCTGTGTGACCTTGGGCAAGTCCCTTCCCCTCTCTGGGCCTCAGTTCTTTCAACCAGTAAAATTTTGTAGAGAGATGAGATTATCTCTAAGCTTCCTTCCCACTTTGACATTCTATGCTTTTTCTTTTCAATATACCTGAGTGTGACTTTTCCAGGAAAATGTCAAACATTTCAAAGGGCAAGCTTCTGTGTTTGCCAGACATCTTTGGTCACTCTTCAGCTGGCCTTGCCTATATTCATGTCCAGGGGATTTTCTACGATGTATGCATTTTCTAATTTCTCCAGCTATATTTCCTTGTTTGCGTTGGTTGACTGTTGCAGAAACAGGGCACTGTTTTTTTAAGCAAATATGCAGTCCCATGCCAACAGGAATATCCTGTTTACAAGAGCCTCCTTTTACAAGGTACCGGCTGTTTGAAAACATTTGTGTATTGCCACATCAGAATAATCTCCTGATAAGCAGTTATTTTTTTCTAGTAACATCATTTTCTCTAATGTCATCATATAGTAGGGTAGAGCTCCTTAAAAATAAGTATCCAATATGATTACCATGATAACCTTGTTTCTTCCTCCTCTTCTCTAATCAATCTCCCAGGGCTGCCATACAAAATACGGCAAACTGAGTGGCTTGCACAACAGAGATGGCTTGTCTCATAGTTCTGGAGACCAGACGTCTGAGATCCAAGTGTTGGTGGGGCTGGTTCCTTCCGAGGGCCTTGAGGGAGAATCTGTTCCATGTCCCTTGCCTTGCTTCTGGTGTCTTGCTAGCAATTGCTAGCAATCTCTGACATTCTTTGGCTTGTAGGAGCATCACCTGTCTCTGTCTTCATGTTCATATGGCATTGTCCCTGGATGTGAGTCTGTGTCCAAATTCCCCCATTTTATAAAAACGCCAGCCATGTTGGATTAGAGGCCCACCCTACTCTAGTAGGACCTTATTTAACTTAAACTTCCAATGATGGAAAAGAGTCATTCACCATAATTGACCCCAAGCTGCTCTGAAACCCTTCACTGTGTTGGGACTGGCTGCACTTTCCATGGGCTGCTCCTAGCCATTGACTGAGTGTGGCAGGCATACCAGGGCAGCCCTGATCCTGGGAGACGCTGGACTCCTCTGCGAGGTGACACTGGCTCAAGGTCTTCCCAATGACCTTGCTGAACCTTCCTGAGACTGCATGGCAGTCTAGGATGCTTCTACCCAACTTCCTTCCTTGTCTCCGTCCCTTGGGGTCAGACTTGCAGCCACCCTTGTTCTGCCTCTTGAGAGGACTCCACAGACCTCTCTGTTCCCCCTTCCACCCCCGGAGCTCCCCTATCCTCCCACCGCTCCCTGTGGGTTTTCCCTCACAGGTGTTTCTCCTAAGAAAATCTCTCCGGGTTTAATCCCATCTTCCATTGGTGGAGGGCCTGGGCTAGCACAAGAGATGACTAAGACTTCGTGTCTTCAAAACCACAATGAGATACCACCTCACACCCATTAAGATGGCTACCATAAAAAAACAAACAAACAAAAATAGAAAATGACAAGTATTCGTGAGGATCTGAAGTAATTAGAACACTTTCGCACTATTAGTAAGAACATAAAATGGTGTAGCCGTTATGGCAAACAGTATGGTGGTTCTTCAAAAAATTAAACCTGGATTTACCATATGATCCCATAATTCCAGTTCTGGGTATATACCTAAAAGAACTGAAATCAGATCTCAAACAGATACTGTGCACCCATGTTCATAGCATCACTATTCATGGTAGCCAAGAGATGGGCACAACCTAAGTGCCCAACAAAGGATGAGTGGATAAGCAAAAGATTACTCAACCTTAAAAAAGGAAGGGAATTCTGACATATGGGACAACATGAGTGAGCCTGGGGACATCATGCTCAGTAAAATCAGCCAGCCACAAGAAAGAAAAAGACTGCAATTCCACTTGTATGGGATAGCTAGAGTAGTCAAAGTCCTAGGAACAGAAAGTGGAATGGTGGTTATGAGGGGCTGGGAGGGAGCAGGAAATGGGGAGTTCATGACTGATGGGTGTAGAGTGTCCGTATGATAAGGTGAAGACGTTCTGGAGATGGCTGGTGGTGGTGGCCGCACGACAATGTGAATGTCCTTAATGCTGCGGAACTGGACACATCAACATGGTTAAGATGGTACATTTTAGGTTGCGTGTATTTTATCACAATTAAAAATAAGGAACAAAAAAATCCTTGCCCCTTCAAGTGCGCAAGATGGAAGTTGGGAGCTCAGGGGCAGCAAAGTTTGGCACAGGGAGCCCTGAGCTTGCCGTCAGAGAACCCCAGCTCTGATCAAGTTATAGGGTCAAAGTCTCAGCACCCGGTGGACCAAGGCCTCATGAAATGTGACCGCCAGGCTGCTGGGTGCAGCCCCTGAGTCCTCTCAAAGGACTGCTCACACTCTCCCAGCAGCTGGGGGCCCCCTCCCGCTCCCTCTGCACCATTGAACAGTGTGGTTGCTAGAGAGTTCTGCTGGAGGCCGAGCCTAAGTGTGTATCCTCAGGCCTTGGTCCGCTTCTCGGCGGCCCTCTGGGCCACTCCGCTCCTCTTCCCAGCTGTGTCCTCACTACTCCCTCTGCCTAGCCTCGTCCTCCAGGGAGGCCACAGTCAGAATTTTGAGAGGAGGCACTTTACGGTTTCCCCCACACCCATCTGTGGGCAGAAACACCCCAAACACCAAATCCTGTGGAAAAGTGCTTAGAATACCTGGATGAAAAGTCCAGGGAAGCCCCAGGCAGAGTGTTTATTCTTTAAAAGATCTAAATGGTCTGAAGGCTTCTGGTTACCAGTTTATGTACCACTTTAAAACCTGAAGTTTCCTGGGCGCCTGGGTGGCTCAGTTGGTTAAGCGACTGCCTTCGGCTCAGGTCATGATCCTGGAGTCCCGGGATCGAGTCCCGCGTCGGGCTCCCCGCTCGGCGGGCGGTCTGCTTCTCCCTCGGACCCTCTTCCCTCTCGTGCTCTCTCTCTCTCTCTCATTCTCTCTCTTGCAAATAAAATAAAAAATAAATAAATAAAACCTGAAGTATCCTAGTCTTGTTTTATTGTTTTTTGTTTTTTTTGGTAGGCTCCATGCCCAACGTGGGGCTTGAACTCACGACCCTGAGATCAAGAGTCACACGCTCTACTGACTGAGCCAGCCAGGCGCCCCTAAAGCCTCCTAATCTTTTCACTGTTGGGATGGTCCTCATTCACACTCGTTTCCAGGAGCTTTATGATTCACCAGACAGCTGGTAGTGAATTGGAAAACATGTTTATAGTGTTGGCTTATTGCTTCATAAACTTTTTTTTTTTTTTAAGTGAGAGAAAGACAGAAAGCAGCAGTGACTCCTAGCAAGGAGGTTCTCCCTGAATGAACCATTGTGACAGTTTAAAATGCATCCTTTTGCCCTGCCCTGGCTATACCAGGAAGGTACCAGATGCAAAAATAGCCAGGCTTCTCTGTTCGAAAGTTTTCATTTTTAAAGAGAGAAAATACACACTTGAGCACCAGCCAGAGGAGTTTAGCCAAATATTCAACAGGCAGGAAAGGAGAAAATACTTTCTGATCTTAATACTTTCTTTTTAGCCTCTCATCTTCAAACTGTAGTTATGGAAAGTCATTAGGGGGCTTAGGCTTGTTGTTAAAGTTTAAATCCTAACTCAACCGTGTACCTCAGGCAACCTATATAATCTCTGCACGCCTCAGTTTCCTATTCTGTAAACTGGGAACAAAAATAGTGACTCCTTCATAAGTGACTCCTTTATGAGGGCGTGAGTACTAACCACAGCTAGAAATTACTGCACATTTTCTATGTGCCAGGCATTGTGCTGAGTCTTTTATATACGTTGACTCACTTAATCCTCAAGCCCAGGATGATCTAATTCCAGAGCGTATGACCCTAATGACAACATGATACCACATTGTGTTAATTGCGGAATGCATGTAAAAAAAGTAAGCCTGGCCTCAGTAAATATTCAGTAGTCATGGCATGATCCCTCTGTTTTAGGGGTGTGGAGCGGTGGTTCAGAGATGAAAAAACTTTCTAAAATCACAATTCCATGATTCGACAGAGCTGGGGCTTAGCAGTGGATGTTTCCTCCCTGAAGTGAGGCTTTGAGCTGAACTTTGAGAGAAGAGAGGAGATGGAGGAGGCGCAGGAAAGGTGCTCCAGGCAGGGTCAAAGTCCTAGAGCCAATGACGAGCAGGGCAAATCAGCTTCCCGGGAACGGTGCATGGAGGGCGGCCGCGGAGGTGGCACACAGCAAGGCTGGAGAGTATTCTGGACCAGGTCTCAGACAGCTCTGAAGGTCAGGTCATGAATATCCTTCACCAGCTCCTAAACCTTCTGAAACATTCCAGCAATCTCCTTCTTGGTATTATACCTGAGATGAAGCCCTAATCGTGTACACCAGAGAATACACACAGAAGTTCACAGCAGCATTGTAAATAATGGCAAACAACTGGAAACAAGCAAAATGTGCATCAGTAGATGAATGAATGAATGAGTGAATGAATGATGGTATATTTACACAATGGAATACTATTCAGAGGTGAGCATGAATGAATTATAGCCACATTCAATTACATGGAACTAATGAGTAAAGAAAGCAAGGTGCATAAGATTTCAAGAGTATTATTCCTTTTTATGAAGCTCAAAACAAGTGAAACAAAATAAACCCAATAATAGATTTTCTTCTATATACATTTGGAGTGAAGCCAAGAAATCATAAACGGAATAACCAACAGAAAGTTGAGGACAGTGGCTGTTAAGAGATGGGCTGTGAGGGTCTGCAAGGGGCGGAGTTAGGAGAGACTCGCCCCGGTGGACACATAAATACTAGAAATGGTCCAGTTCTTGAGTTGGCTGGTGGTTTAAGGGTATTCATTTTTAAATTACATTTCATAATTTACTTGTAGTATATAGATCTTGCATCCTAATACTGTTAGTACTTTTAACAAGAAAAGGCAGAAATGCCTAATGAAAATGCTCAGATAAATTAAATGAAGGAGTTTTAAATTAGAGCCACTTGTAACTCTTGAGAATGCAAGGCTTCAGGGCAGTGGTGTTCTCCCTCACAGCTCTTCTATCCATTTGTAATGCCGTTCCAATCTCGCATTCATTCAACAACCATTCTCAGAGTCCCTACACTGTGCCAAGGACTTGGAGATAATGTGTCGCTCCTTGGTCTAGAGGAGCCCAGAGTTGGGAGGATGTGAACAGTAGGGACCCACAAAGTTGTGGCATGGGGCGCTGGCTTGTCCGGCCCCCAGACGGTGGCCCCCAGGGTGTGCTTCAGAGGAAGCCATGACTGGCAGGCAGGGAGCAGCTTTCATTGCTGGCATGGACCTCATCCTCTGGGCAGGCCTCCCTCGTCACTCTCGGCATCAGGTATCATCACACTGTTCCCCCTTCGTGGTCTGACTTGCTGATGCGTAGCCAGCACGCACCCTCCCGCCCTCCTCCGGCCCCCAAGCCCCACACAGGACTCGGCCAGGCAGTGTTGGCTGGCCGTCAGCATGTGCTGATGTCGACCGTGCATTTATGTGCAGCCTCGAGTGTTGGTATTGAACATTCTGCTCGCCACTGGGGCCATGCTGGGAAGTACCAGACCCAGGCTCCAGGCCTCAGGATGGCTCAGGACGAAGCTGTGCCTCTCAGTGCCAATCTGTTCCACTCCCCAAACACTTAGGCAATTTAAAAAACGCCTCTGAAAAATAAAGACATATTTTTCTGGGGACTTGTGTCTAAGATGATCAGTAAAGTAGTATTGCATTTCTTTCATCTTAAAGTTTCTCTCATCTGTCTTTCTGGCTTCCCAGGATTTGGGGCTACATCTGGGAATTCCTGCAGGACCCTGTGTGTTGTGAGTCCTGGTCCTCATCCCTCAGCATGGAAGTGCTTCTTCACTCTCGGGTCCTCCCTGCTGGAGTAGATGATTGTCCAGGGCAGAGACACATCCTAATGTCCATGTTGCCAGGGCCCGGCTCAGAGGAGCGACTCAAGCAAGAGCTGGTGAATGTGTGTCCTTATTGTCTTCTCTGAGCTGCTTACATTTGCTGGATCTCAAAGAGGCCTCAAAACCACATTCTGTAAGCAGGGTGTGTGCACGCACGCACGTATAGATGCACGAACATGCAATCCGGTTATTCTAGTTACACAGCATCACACTGAAAACCCCAGAGCACCAGGCTGTCCTCGTTTAGGAGTTTAAAAATAACAACCCCTTCCATTCACTCAAAAGTGCTTATGGTTTACAAAATGCTTCCACAGCCGTTCACTCAGGTCAAAACTCACGGCAACCTTGGGAAATGAGTATTCCTTCCCTGTCCCATTTTATGGATGGGGACACTGAGGCTCAGAGGGGAAAAACTGATTTGGCCAAATGCAAACAGAACGAGGTCTCCCAAGCCCGAGTTCAGAGACTCTCTGGCACACGGCAACAGGCTGTGTAGACTCGATTGGGGTACAACGTTACCCAATGCTCGGTCCCTGTTCGGATGAATGAGGACATGACGTTGAAATGCTCCGGAGCCCTGGCTTGTCGCTAAGGTTCTGTTCTGGACAGGAGCTCATTTCTGCCTGAACTGGAGGTGGGAACCTCACGGTAAAAAGCCGTGCTTTGTGCCTACTGGTCCGCAATTGCTCCAAGTCCCCTCCGCTCCGTCTCAGGCTGCACTATGCAGCTGTGTGTCCTGCCTCTTGGAATTCACAAAGGAAACACTTGACCAAGCCGGGGCCAGAAGTGGTATGGGGATCATCAGAAAGGCTTCTGGAGGAATAAAAGCCTCAGCTGGGTCTTCCAGCCTGAGGAGGCAGGAGCTGGGCATGCAGCGTGATGGGTTAGGAGGCAGGGAGGCAAGCTGGGGAGCAGGTAGGGGAGAGGCATCAGGACTGAAAAAGAGCTTGTGTAAAGACACAGTTCGGGTCTATTCACACCACCTTCATGATTTTTACCACCACCTGTACAATTTCTAGGTGTAAATGCATTCATTCAAAAACCACACACTGGGGGCGCCTGGGTGTCTTAGTCAGTTAAGCGTCTGACTTCAGCTCAGGTCATGATCCCGGGGTCCTAGGATCGAAGCCCGTGTCGGGATCCCTGCTCAGCGGAGAGTCTGCTTCTCCCTCTTCCTCTGCCCCTCTACCCGGATCGTGGTCTCTATCACTCTCTCAAATAAATAAATAAAATCTTTTAAAAAACCAAACACTGTATCATGGGGTTGCTTGCTGGTTTCTTTTCTCCTAATACACATGAAAACAAATACCTACGTATTCAAGTGAAAAACAGTCATCCCTTTATGCCCCTAAAATCAGCTGGTATCCTCAGGTGGAATGGGTACCGATTTGGCCAACAGAGAACAAAGGCGTGGCTGTAAGACTGTAGGGGGTGGAGGAAGCCTCGAAAGAGCAAGCGGGAGCTGTGGGAATTGTGATGGGAACCGAACTTGAAAGGGCTTGTGTACCTCACTCAGAAGCTGGGCTGGATCATCTCAGAGCCGGGAATGGGAAACCAGTGAGAGTTTGTTTTATGAGCAACTCCTAAGGAAGGTTCCACTTCCTTCTTGGGGCTCAGGTTGTCCTTTGAAGGTCATATTTTAAGGGATTGCCATAAAGCTCAATGATCAGGAAATCTTGAGGAGGCGATCTCTAACAGAGAAGGAGCCTTAGAGTCAGGAGACCATCTCCCCAGCCGCTCAGTGACTTTGGGCAAACCATATAACCTGTCAAAGCCTCAAGCATTCTGTCTGTAAACTGGGCACAGGCCAACGTGTCTGGGGCAGGACCTGGAGGTTGCAGGCCACCAGCCTCCTTGCCCACTTCCCTCCAGATCAGGTTTCTCAACCTTGGCATTATTGACAATTTGGGCCTGATATTTCTTTGCTGCAAGAATTTGTCTTGAGTGATGTAGAATGTTTAGCAGCATCCCTAGTCTCCACCCAGTAGATGCCAGTAGCATCTTCCCAATTATGACAACCAAAAGTCTCCAGAAATTGCCAAATGTCCCCTGGAGGAGCAAGATGTCAACCAGATTTATCTTTGAAGAGGTGGAGTGTCAGACAGGTCCTGGTAGCCTCAGCAGTGTTGGCTCAAGACGGGCCCAGGAGCTTAAGTAGATGGCTTCCTACAGATGGGCCCATACCTCCCAAGTCCAGAAGCCCAGATGGAAAGGAATAGTCAGTGAAGGTGTTTTTTGTCATTGACTTTGTTACTGAAAGGGTGACTCACTGATTCCTTATATAATGTCCTCAGGGAGCATCACATGCTCCCAGCACTCAAAGGTATGACTCTATGCTTCCCTGCTCGGGCCTGTCCTCATGAGAAAGCAGAAGACAGGGAGAGAAGCGACCAGTGGGCTTAGAGCAACTATGGGAATGATGAGAATGACTACCCAACATGGTAGTGGACTCACACACTTTCCAGGTCCTAGAACCTGGCCAGCCTGTTCTCTGACTCATAAAAATAATTATAGGAATAGCATCACTTGAGCATCTACTGTATACCATTGCACACACTTACCTAACCCTCACAACAATACATTATTCCTGTTTGATACCTGAGGAAATCAAAGCTCCACTGGATCGGGGAGCTTACATGACATTGCGCAACTATTCGGTAGAAGACAGCAAGTGAACCGTGTAGACAGGAGGCTTTAGTCCAGGTCTATCTAATTCCAAATCCTCTGTTATTTCTCTTGTGTTGGGCTACAAGTTCTGCTTCTTATTGGTGCTGTGAGAAGGAAGACAGCTGCAGAATTGTGAGGGTTTTGAAGAACTGCTGTCATTGACACCTTAATTGTTGCATTGGGTGCCAGGGCTTAAAGCCACATGCACATAAAACTGGAGGACACTGCCTCCGATATTTACAACCTTGTAAATAATAAAGCTCAGGTACAGAAAACCACACGGATGGACAGCTTAGTGAATTATTATAAGGCACACATCTTTTTTTAATTTTAATTTTTTTATTTTAGAGAATTTAGAGAATTAAAAACCTTGCCAGAATAGATAGAATGGTATCATAATGAACACCCATGGGCCCATCAAGCAACCCCAAGAATCACCACCCCATGGCCTGCCATACCACCATCCTCTGACCCCTCTCCTGTGTTATTGTAAGATAAATCCCAGACATTTGTCTCTCTTTATAAACACAATCCCTCTGCCATCTGTGTTGTTAGCACCCAAGACCTTAGAAATTGTATTTCATTTTTATCAAGCCTCCAATAAGGCACACATCTTCTTAAACTCCACCAGAGTCAAGAAACAGAACTTTGTGGGGTGCCTGGGTGGCTAGTTGGTTAAGCGTCTGACTCTTGGTTTCGGCTCAGGTCATGATCTCAGGGTCGTGAGATAGAGCCCCGAGTTCTGCTCCTCCGCGCTCAGTGGGGAGTCAGATTGGAAGATTCTAGGGATGCCTGGGTGGCTCAGCCAGTTAAGTGGCTGCCTTCTGCCCAGGTCATGATCCCAGCATCCTGGGATTGAGTCCCACATCGGGCTCCTTGCTCAACAGGGAGCCTGCTTCTCCTTCTCTCTCCCTCTGCTTGTGCTCTCTCTGTTAAATAAACAAAATCTTTAAAAAAAAAAAAAAAAAAAAAGATTCTGTCCCTCTGCCCTTCCCCCGACTTGCACGCGTTTTCTCTCTCTCTCAAATAAATCTTTAAAAAAAAAAGACCTTTGCCATCCCCCCTAGAAGCTCTCTACATGCTTTATCCTAAGCACAGCCCTGACCTTCCCTCTAAAAATAGCCACTTCCTTGAATTTATCATCTAATTAGGCATATTTAAACAGTATAACAATTTTTGCTTTTTAAAAAACTTGATATAACTCTTAGGTCTATCTCCCTCTGTGGGTTTCCCCTTCATCATTTTCCTTTCCATATGCTTTACATTTTGAAGAACTCTAGAGACTGACCTGTGGTTTCTCACAATCTGAATTTTGCTGGTTGCATACTCTTGGTGCAGCTCAACATTTCCCTCCATCCCCTGTATTCCTTGCAAAGTGGTAGCTGGCCCCAAAGTCTTCATCAGACACAGAAGTGATCCCTTTGGCAATCTTATAGGGGACACTGCATTCTTTCATCAGGGGACACATAATGTCTTGTTTTCATTTCTTTTTTTGATGTCAACAGCCACTAATGCTCAATGCCTATGTCTATTAATCCACCAGGGGATGCAAAATGATGATATTCTAATTCCAGTATTTTATTTTCATACTTTATTTGAAAAATCTTATAAGGAGACACTTTCCTTCATCTGTCAATTGGTTGTATGATGATGCGGTTCACCTATCACATCTGAGTCTGCAGGGGAAGTAGGTGCCTTTTTATATAAGAGGCTGATTCCTCCCAGCCTGCATCTGCATATTTCCCCATCTTTCCCCACTTTAATTTCTTCTGTTGTGTCTTCAAGTTCAACCTGTCCATTAGCTAGATCCTCCCATCATTTTCTATGTGCTCAATCTGTCTCGTCTCATATAAACGCTCCTTCAAGCAGCCAGTGCTACAATTACTATCCTGGTTCACTCCTGCCTTTTAGAGCCGAGCTTTGGGAAAGCATTTTTACTCACTTTGTCCATGACTTCAGCTCCTCTCATTCCTTGGCTCACTGATGGCTGGCTTCCATCCCCAGCCTGCAGGGAACCTGTCCCAGCAAGGTACCAACCACCTCCATCAAGGGAAATTCATGCAAAACATGTTTGGCCATGAGGACCTCTCCCCAGTCAAGAGGGAGGGGCATAGGAAGGTTATTTGAATAGGGTCCCACATCATAAATGGCCTCAAACAGAGGCTTCTGATATAATCTCCAAATAAGGGTAATACATGCAGTCATTGCTGTTGTTATATTTGTATGTTCAGGGCATTGATTTGTTAAATATGATAGTTCTCCTCCTCTTTTGGCACTTCTTCATTTTTTTAAAGTAAATCAGGACCTCAAGAATGAGAATAATCTTAGCCTCAGTCTCCAAAAAGCCCTGTGGGGACCATCCGGGAGGCTTGGCTGCGATGACACTGGGGACAGCATAGAGTCATGTGAGCTGAAGGGAAGTCCCTAGACCCAAACTGTTAGTACTTTCTCCTGTTTCCTCGACTACCAACATATCTTTCACCTCACAGGGTCATTGCGAACATCCGAAGGACACACAAATCACGCACGCACGAGAACTTTATAAAGGTCATACGTTATTCAGAAAAGCCACCCAGGATCTCTACCAGCATTTTTTCTTAAATGAAATCAGAATCTACTCAATCGGAAACTCTCAGAAGGCATTGCCCGAAGTAAGGCTGCGAGTATTGTTTCATGGTATCTGTTGCATTTACACACACATGCACAGACACACATTTGTCGATGCGTGTACTGGTTATGATGCAAAATGTATTCCCTACCACAGGCCACATTTTTTAAAGTTTGAAAAACATTGCATGCACCTTTACCCACAACTCCACAGGATCATCTTTACCCACATCTCCCTTGAGAATGCGGATTGTTATCCTCATTACACATGAGCAAACTGAGGCTTCGAGAAGATACATGGTCTGAAATTTATATGCATGTTTTAGACCTAAGGCCTTGGAAATCTACTCAAATTTCCTAAACTTAAGAATCACCTGGGGGCACCTTTTACAAGCTAAGTCCTAGTCCCTCTGCAGAGATCCTGCCTGGGGGTGCTGGTCGTGAATGGACATCTGTAATAAGCCCTTTTGGGTGATCTGATGCTGACCATTCTGCCTGCCACGTGGCCCCTTGCTGCTCTGGAGCAGTGATCCAGAAGGTTTGCCTGACCCCCTCTGGGGCTGGAAAAAAAGCACCTGAACTCCAATTTCTGCTTACTATCATGTCATTCTTTAATAATATCTATGCATTTCATAAGGTACATGCTGTATTAGTACAAGAGTTGGTGTCTATAATTTACAAATACTGTATGGGCGTATACACTATACGTATGGCCCCGTGCACAAGAGTAAAGGTTTGAATGTATGTAAATGCACATAGGGTCTTACAATATAAATACAAGTTTGGGTACATAATGGGGAGGGTGCATTAACATTTTCACCTGTTGGGGAACGATGACGGAAGGAAGGAGATTGCGGCTTTGGGCTATAGTCGTCACCATGTGCATATGCTGTTTTCACGAAGATGCTTGTTACTTGTTCAGGCTGCTCATCTGAAGATGTCATGGAGGTGCTGGTCCTCCAGAGGTACACAGAATACGATGATAATGGGCGCTGGTGTTCTGCAATGCCAGGGGTAGGTGAGGCGGTCAAGAACAGGCAGGGAATTTGGAGTTGGCCAGAGTTGAGGCTGGACTGGAGTTCTGTGGAAGACAAGCCATGACACCCCAGGCCTTCAGCTCTCTCCTCTGTGAATGAAAGTGGTAATAGTCCTGATCTCCAAGGGTTGCTGGGGTAAATAAGCTCACAGTAGCAAGTAACTCCCCACTCTACAGGGCACCTGACACTGTACTAAGTACTTTAGATGGCTGACCTGGCCACGCTGCTCCCCATTTTACAAACAGGAAACCAAGGTAGAGATGGGTTGACATCTTTGCTCCAGATCATAGCTAGTAAATGACAGATCCAATACTAAGACCCAGGCTAACTCTAGAAGCCACATTCAGCCAGGCTTTTCTCTAGTGTCTCCCTAACAGGGTGTGACAGATGCTCCACACAGTACCTGGCACAGAGTAAGTGTTCAAGGAAAGGGTATTATTGCTAGTACTCTTATCACTCTTACGACAGGTCCTATTGCTGGGCGCTTGCTGTATTCAGTGCGGATCCTCCCATATCCACTACCTCACGGAGTCTTTGCAGGAAACTGGCCGGGAGCATATTATTAACCCCGACTTATGGGAAGGAAAGTGAGGATCAGAGAATTTGCCCATAAGAACTTCCTTAGAAGACTTTTCATTTGCTCTTGTGCCAGAGATTTAGTCTTATGAAATGTGGATGATCCTGTTTAAAAGCTTCTGGTAAAATAATAATAATAATAATAATAATAATAATTAATAAATAAATAAAAGCAAGTTTCTGGTGAGAGGACCTGAATGGACAATGTCATTTCTGTCAGTCTCTAGAAGTCAGCTCCAGCCTCTCTTCAGCTGGATGGTCCTTTTTTTTTTTTTAAGATTTTATTTATTTATTTATTTGACCGAGAGAGAGAGTGCGCACAAGCAGGGGGAGTGTCAGGCAGAGGGAGAAGCAGACTCCCCGCTGAGCAAGGAGCCCAATGTGGGATTCGATCCCAGGACCCTGGGATCATGACCTGAGCTGAAGGCAGACGCTTAACCAACTGAGTCACCCAGGCGCCCTGGATGGTCCTTTTTGAGCCAAACAGGATTAAGATGGCCCATCCATCATTTGTCCAGAGGGGGTCTGAATTCCCAGGAAAGGGAAACTTGGAATCAGTTGTCAGCCAACAGGTGTAGGGATCATGAAAAGGCCCAGCGAGTTTGCTGGGAACAAAGGAGCAGGCAAAACAATGATGTAGCAATATAACAGTGTTTGGGAAGATAAGATACAAAGTGGTAAATGTGGTAACAAATGCCAACATATTTTTTTCCTCCTGTGTTTTGGTTTTGAAACACATCGTTTATAAAACATCTAGGGGTTTCCTTTTAATTGCAGATACAGTCTGCAGAGTTACTGCTAAAAGCTCAAAAGCCTGTTCTGTGACTGAAATGCACCCCATTTTAATCCTCCTATAGTGATCCCATTATTTTTACAGCTGTTTCTACAATCCCATACATGATTTATATGCAAGATCTGGTCTCTTTTTTATGTAGGTATGTACTATCCCCTGGAAACTTAGTAAATTCCCAAAGGGCAGGGCCCACGTTGGCACGTGGTGGGGAATGGGGGCAACGGCATGAGGGTTCGAAGACAGATGTCTCCAGACCCAAAGTAAGGGTCCACCACATGCTGGTTGTGTGACCTTGAACAGCCATTTAGTGTGTGAGCCCCTAGAGGTTAATTCAATTATACCTGGCAACTATTAGTAGCAGAAATAGAAGACACTGCATAAAAGCCCATAGGGTGATTGACTTGAATGGGATTTGCATACTCCTGGAAAGTTAGGATTTTATAATGGAGTATTTGCTTGCAAACCTTTACTCCAGGACCTCATCTGTTTGCTTTATAGCACTCACGTTAGCTGGGAAAGGATTAACAAAACATTCAGGGGTTTCTTGTCCCTTATTGGGTTTTTATTTTTAAATTTTTATTTGGAAATCATTTCCAACTTACAGAAAGTTGCAGGAAAAAAAAAACAGTACAAATCACCTAATTTACCCTTTACTCAGATTCACCTATTATTAAGATTTGACTCTATTTCAGAGTGAGTTACATGCATGACGGCTTTGTACCCCTAAGCACTTCAGCACATAATTACTAGGTTAAGGACACTCAACTCCATTCAACTTCAGTGATTGACTTCATATATTTACCCTGATATAGGACTTTTGTCTTCTGTACCGTCCATATTCCAAGTTGTGTCAGTCAATTTGTAAGAGGTTTTGACTATATGGAGTCCTTGGGATGCACACACAACTAGCAGCCATGGTGAGTATAATTTGGATTCCTTTCTGCTTTCGGGGTAAGGAATTGGAATTGGATAGAAGAAAAATGAATTTTTGGATGTGATCCTTCAAATTGCAGCAAAGACTATACTCAGCGCTGTTAGAGATCTAGACCAGTTCTTTCAAATGACCAGTGAGGGGAGGGGAAGACTAAGGCCTAAAGATCGGGGAGGAGGTCTTAGACCCTAAGGGCATGGAGCAAATGGGCAGAGGACCCAGAGCCAGAAATCATGAAATATCTAGGGCCTGAAAAGCTTCACTCCTAAGAGATCTTCTAAAAGATGGTCTTACCAGCATTAGTGACTGAACCTCAGCTTGCATTCCTTCTCCCAACACCCAAGAAATTTGACCCGGTTAATAATTACACTGATAAAAATAGGCGACACTTATGGCATGCTTACTATGAGGCAGACACGATGTTAAACACTTTATATGCATTATCCCATTAATTCTTAGTAACAATCTTACTGTTAACAGGCCCTATTATCCTCCCCATTTTACAGGTGATTCAACTGAGGCTTAGCCAGGTTAAGTTACCTAACCAAGTTCCCGGGAGCCCTTAGAAAGAAGGTACATCAGCACTTGATTCTAGGCTTCTGGTGTCGAGGTTCTTTAACCACAGTTCCAGGAGGAAGGCGGCAGTGAGCACCAAGGGCCTTTGGGGGTCCGGATTTTGGAGGAGTTGGAGAAGGTCAGGTAGGGCTTCTCAAATATGTTCCAGAATTCATATTCTTAACAGCCAGGTGTTTCCCATTGTCCCTCCACCTGCCCATTTGAAAAAGGATGAACATAAGGCTCAGAGTTGTTCAGTGAATTCTACAGGGTCCCATGGCTATTCTGACTGAGTGGAGATTTTACACCCCCCCAACTCCCCCACCCCCGCTTAGAGAGGGAGTGGGAGGGGCAGAGGGAAACGGAGACAGAGAATCCTGAGCAGGCTCCACACCCCGATTGAGTGGAGAGTTGTCCTTGCCTGCCATGTTTAAAATTCTGCTACCCAAGCAGGCAGATGATACGTGAGCAAGCATAAAATGATATATTTAGGGATTTCAGAATGCACAGTGTTTTGTAAAGAAAGTCAGAACAGCTATGTTACCTGGACGAATTTGAAAAAGCCACCTGCTGATCTAAATTGTACTTCCTGGCAGTGCCTGGGTGGCTCAGTCTGTTAACCAACTGAGCCACCCAGGCGCCCTGGCTCAGTCTGTTAAACGTCCGCTTTTGGCTCAGGTCATGACCCCAGGGTCCTGGGATACAGCTCCGCATTGGGCTCCCTGCTCAGTAGGGAGTCTGCTTCTCCCTCTGCCCCTCCCCCTGCTCATGCTCTTGAACACATGTTCTCTCTCTTCTCAAATAAAGAAATCTTTTTTTAAAAAATGCTACTTCCTATATACTAGAACAGGACAGTGGTTACTAGTGCTCCCAAGTCCTGAAGTTTTCAGATTATCTCACCTATAACAGATCAGCTCTTCATGTACTAGCTGCCACCATCAGCAATAGTCAGCAGCTGAGGCCAATATTAGGGAGAAATCGCTTTCTCGTGGTGGGCTTGGTTGGGGCACATTCGCAAGAGGGCTGAGTTCAATCAAAGTGAGAAACTGCTGAGACAATGGATTCTCCTATACTGGTGCCCTTAGTTATTCACCCACCCCTTCCAAATATTTATTAAGCATCTATTACATGCCAGGCACTGTTCTGGATGCTGATAAAGTAATGAACCGAGGTAACAATACATAACTCTTCTTATGTTTGAGTTTATGAAATGCCAAACACAACTGCAAAAAAACAAATAGAAGAGTCGTAATGCCATTAATTTTTTCATCTTTTATCTCCTCTATTCATGACATTAATAACTGGAGGGTAGGGGAGTGGAACCTGAGCCTCAGTGACTGCAATGGACTGGTATAGGTCTGCCGGCAGAACAACAGAACATAGGCCACATCCCCCAGAAAGCTCATGCTATGGGTCACCAGGCAGCCGTGGGGTCCATATCTGTTTAGAATCCCCACCTAGTTCTGATACAGAGCAGAGATTGGAACCTCAGGCTTGCCCTGCCCCCTTAGCCTCAGTTCCCTGAGTTCTAGGAGAGATAATACCTCCTATCCAAGGACTTGTGAGAACTAAATGATAAGAGACCTTCAATTTATGGGGCGCCTGGGTGGCTCAGTTGGTTAAACAGCTGCTTTCAGTTCAGGTCATGATAATGGGGGTGCCTGGGTGGCTCAGTCATTAAGCATCCTGCCTTTGGCTCAGGTCATGATCCTGGGGTCCTGGGATCAAGCCCTGCATCGGGCTCCCTGCTCAGCAGGGAGTCTGCTTCTCCCTTTCCCTCTGTTGTTCCCTCTGTTTGTGCTCTCTCTCGCTCTGTCAAAAATAAATAAAATCTTAAAAAAAAAAAAAAGGTGCTCAACATCACTCATCATTGGAGAAATAAAATCAAAATCACAAGGAGATACCGCCTCACACCTGTTAGGGTGGTTATTACCAAAAACAAAACCAAACTCAACAAAACAAAAGATAACAAGTGTTGGCAAGGATGTGGAGAAATTGAAACCCTTGTATACTGTTGATAGGAATGTAAAATGGTACAGCCATTATGGAAACCAGTGTAGAGGTTCCACAAAAAATCTATATCCACCCTCCCATGTTCATTGCAGCATTATTCCCAATAGCCAAGATATGGAAACAACCCAATGTCTACCAACAGATGAATAGATAAAGAAAATGTGTTATATGCATAGAATGAGATATTATTCAGCCTTAAAGGAAAGAAGGAAATTCTAACAATTGTGACAATATGGATGAATTTGAAGGACATCATACCAAGTGAAATAAGCCAGTCACAAAAGGATGAATCCTGCATGATTCCACTTATATGAGGTATCTAAATTAGTCAAACATAGAAGCAGAAAATAGAGTGGTGGTTGCCAACAAGGGCTGGGAGAGGAGGAAATGGGGAGTTGTTGCTCAATGGGTATAAAGTTTTAGTTATGCAAAATGAGTAAGTTCTAGAGATCTGCTCTATAGCATAGTGCCTAGAGTTAACATGAGACCTACACTGTTCACAAATTTTGAAGTACACAACACCGTACTGTTAACTATTCTTGTCACAAAAACAACATCATACACACACACACACACACACACACACACACAAACACACAGGGGCACAAGGAAACTTTTGAAGGTGATGGATGTGTTTATTACCTTGACTGTGTTGATGGAATCATGGATGTATGCATATGTCCAACTCATCAAATTTTATACATTAAATATATGCAGTTTTTGGTGCATAATAATATCTCAATAAAACAGAATAAGAAACAACAACCAAAAAAACTTGTTTTGTCCCCAAAGAGCTTGAGACACCTGATGTATTTGTTTGCTAAATAAAATCAATCCTTTGGGGAGCAAGTGAGAGAAGTTGTTTCATTCAACTTCCAGCATAAAAACAGAGACCGGAAGTCATACTTCTCTTCCAAGAGAACTCTACGGAAAACCAAAACCAGGAGAGGATGGAGTTGCACTGGACATGGTTTAGAAACCTAATAACCCAAAGAGCTAGTATACACCGGGGCAACCTTTAATTCCTACTCCACACAGAGACCAGTTAGAGACAAGACTTTCCAAATGTGGAAAGCTGCTTTCAGTTCAGTCCAGCCCAGGGCTGGAAGAAGACATACGAAATTGCTTTGAATTGGATCCCTGAATTTGAATCTCCTCTGCTCTCAGAGCCTCAGCTTCTCTCTCTGAAAACGAGGCTAACAAAACTATGTGAGCACCTGCCTGGGGCAGGCCCTCAGCAACTGCCTCTCACCCTCACCCAAGCCTTCCATGGCCTGACCTCACAAGCCCCCATCAAGCGATTGCTGGGATTATCCCTGCTTGGCAGAGAGGTCACTTACTATATGCATCTCTCCTACCAGACTGAAACACGGGCTGACAGAAACCACGTAATATCCTTTCGTGTGTTGCCCAGCATAGAAATTGGCACACCGTAATTATTTAACAAATGCTTGGTAAATAGAATTTTTTTTTTTAATGCCTGACACGAAGAAAAGCTTAAATTTTGAGCAACCTGGCACTTCCTAGTTTGGAGGTGCAGCCAGCTGCCCCCTTCTCAAGGATGACAAACCTTCTCATTTTTAGTTTGGCTTCTAAGTATGAGCATCACCTGATAGTAACTTATTTTTGCTTCCTGGGAGTCAGAGAGCCAAAGACACTGTCCCCAAGCACCAGGACAGCCTTTAAACAAAGGGCCCCATAATGAATAGTTTTGGTAAAGCAACAGCTTTCAACACACCTTGTCACAATATGGGAAGACTCTAATTTGCCTAGTGCTATGTATTAGTAAAGTTCATGTCCTATCGTTTCTATTTCCTTTTTTTTTTTAAGATTTTATTTGTTTATTTGACAGAGAGAGACAGCAAGAGAGGGAACACAATGGGGGGAGTGGGAGAGGGAGAAGCAGATTCCCCACTGAGCAGGGAGCCTGATGCTGGGCTCGATCCCAGGACCCTGGGATCATGACCTGAGCCGAGGGCAGATGCTTAACAACTGAGCCACCCAGGCGCCCCTCTATTTCTTTTTAAAGTAGGCTACACACTCAATGTGGGGCTTGAACTCACAACCCTAAGATCAAGAGTCACATGCTCTACCGACTGAGCCAGCCAGGCACCCCATATCCAGTCATTTCTAAAGAGCCTCTAAGAATGCTTGCTCAGATGGCCAGTGAGCAGCCCCACATCATAGTCCAGGAGAGCAGCGCAGAAATGTGGCAGGACCAAGAGGCAGCTCTGTGTTGTGGAAATGAGCGCTGCGTCAGTCCCTCCACCTCCATGGGGTCCGTCTGGAAAATGAACTGTGCTACAGATGAAATGATACAACAGACACAATAGAGCAATGTGACTGCCAAGACCCCGGTAAAGATTGGACGCTGTGTTTTTGTTTTTGTTCCCGTTTGGAAAATGGGACACAATAGGTTTCAGAACAGGCTTGAGAGAGGCAATACCAGGCTTTGAACTCTGGAAAGATCCATCCCTCTTCCTATATGCAAGGCACCAAACTCTAGAAAGCAGGTGGGAAAGGCAGGTCACAGGGCATGACATTTGACAAAGTGGAGGACAGGGAAGACTCCTGAAGGGAAGATTTTCCAGGTACAGAACTCTGGAAAGAAGGGAGCTCAGTTCAATGCAATGAACGCTCATGGGGCACCTGCTTGATGCTTGAGACAAATAATCATAAATCAGTATTTGCTGAACACCTATTATACACATCATACACACATAGCTGTTCAACCTCACAATGGTCTATTCCAGAATGTGTTGTTGCCTCAGTTGTTGAAGCTGAGGTAACTGAGCCTCAGGGAGGTTGCAGGATAAAGATAGCCAGGGGCTGGCAGAGCCACCCTTGACAGCCAGGTCCTCTGACTGTACATTCTATTACTCCATGGTCAGGAGTGTGCATTCTTATTTCTCACACTACACATTTCCGGAAAGGATATGAGGCGCCTCTGGAAGGGGGTTTCCAGGGGCGATGAAGTAGAGGGACCCCAGCAGTTAAAGTCTCCTGCAGCCCAAGCTGGCTGGGTCAGACAGGTACATAGTAAGTACTCAGTAAATGGCATACTGCCTGACTGGGGGCGGGGAGCTTGCACGGGGCACCTACTATGTGCTATGTGTTGTAAGAGAAGAGATTCTGGGTGTGTTGGCTGCCTGTGTATACGGGGACAAGAGTTTTGCGCTGTACCTAGCATGGGCTACGGGGACAGGTGTTCTGGCACATGCTGGCTGCCAGCTAGAAGTGAGGTTTGCCCTGAGCATGCACCATGTGCCAGGAGTTCTGCCTGTCTTATCTCACAGCAACTCTGTTGAGCTGGGTATGATGATTCTTATTTTGCAATGAGGACATTAGGTTCAAAGAGGGGACGCTGGGCACAGTTATAAGGAAGTTAGTGGCACAGGAAGGCTGGATCCCAGCTGGGTGCTCAGGTTCCTTCTCCACTTCAGAGAAGAAACCGTCCCTCCCTCTCCTTGCCCAAACCCACCATAGAAGAGCCAACTTCAGTGAGACCCCCCCCATCCAAGGCCTAGCCAGCTGCTACTGATGATGAGTGATGATAATATGCCGGCCATTTACTGAGTACTTACTATATACCCAGGTACTTGAGTGCATGGTCTCAAATTTAATTTTTTGTCAGGTTATTTATTCACATTAGCTAAAGGGAGGTAGCACTCCAGAGTTCCCGCGAGCAGGAAGCCAGTAAGTGACAAAGCTAGAACAATGATCCGCTTGGACTTGACTTTAACTTTCTTAACACTGGGTCAGCCTCCGCAGAGGCAGAGGCAGAGGGGCGCGGGTCTCCCACGCAGAGGCGCGGCGCCGGGAGCGGCTGCCGGGAGCCGTCCTGCGCCCGGCCGTCCGGCGGGGGGCACTGCAGACCGCGCTCGCCTCTGCGCCCGCCTCCAGCTCCAGGCGCCCCGGGGCCGCGGCGCCCGTGCGTGCCGTTCGGGCCCCCAGCCCGCCCCCGCCAGCCCCGAACCCCGAGCGCGGGTCAGCGCCGCATGTGGGTGTTCCCGCGCCCCGCCCAGCGTGCGCTCGCGCTCCCACCTCCACTTGGGCACGGGAAGGCTCCAGGGACAGGGTCTTCCGGGGTGGACGTGGCGCTCCCGGCACTGGGCCCTGCGCGGCATCTGGGGATTTAGACGCCTCTGGCTCCCACCGGGCGGAGGAGGGGGAAGCCGGCCAAAGAGCCGGGACGCCGGGAGGATTCCCCCGAGCGTTTGAATGTCTGTCCGCTGCTTCTCCACCCCACCCCGCCCATGCTGTCACCTCCTCTCCTTCTTTGCTGTGGAGTCCACACCCCACGCAGTCGGCTCATGGAATTCTGACTTTGAACCCAAACGCAGTCTGGAGTGTTTGGGTTGGGCCACAGCCAGCAGGAGCTCTGGGCCTCACTAAAAATCACTGCGAGCTGGCATCGCCGTCCCTGGGGAAGGGGACCCCCCCCCCGCCCGGGCCCAACCAAGGTGAGGTCACACTTTCTGAAGTGACTCCCAGGCGAGTTGGGAGGCATCATCCACTGGCCTTGACCCTTCCCCGCGGTCACCTGGGACCCTGGCATTTAAGGTGGGCAGTTTAACGAGGTGATAAAGAAGTGAAAATGGCCTAGTAGCCTCTTGAATTTGAAGGCCGACTGAGGCTTTCTTTAGAAAGGGAATTTTATGCATAGGTCACTCCCATGGAACTCTGTTACCAGTAATAACCCCTGAATGTTAATTGGTCATAATTACCTTGTTAAAAGTCTGGTAGACCCCTCCAAGTTCTAAGAGGACAAAGGGAAAGAAAGTTTCTGAGATTTACAACTGGGAGGGAAACATCATATTACTTTCTGCATTAGGTTATACATTAGCATACTTATTCAAGTGAATTTTCCGCTTTCAACTTTTAAATATCTTTCCAATTCCCAACTAGTCTCTGGAAATTTAAAAAGGGGCGGCAGGAGGATTGGTGATGTGTATGCCACAGATGGAGATGGAAAAGCTGCCTAGAACATGTTGACATTAAAAAAAAGTTAATATCCCCCCACACTTTAAAACTACGATTATTAGGAACAGGGTATAATGGCAAAAGTTACTTGTAGAACATCTGTTCCTTCCAATGGGAGGATTTCTTTCCTGCCAGGAATTTGTGAATTTTATATAGGAGCTTGGTTCTGTTTGGGGAAGGGAGAAGGAAGCTGGCCAACACAGCCCCCTCCTCAGCATGGAATGCAAGGATGCTTTGCTTCTGACTTTGAGATGGTTTGTGGGGCTGCTGATGGGACAAGACTCGCCTTTCAGAAGGACAGGGTTGAGAACGCAAAATCTCAAACTGCCACGCATGGTTTAAACCAGTAGGACAGTACAAAGGAAGGTCAAGGCCACAGGACTTGAAGACAAGATTCCCATTCACAGGAGGCCTAATCCTTTTTAGAGGAGAAAGGAGAGCTTATAATTGGGATAACACGTAACCAACTGGTATCTGTTCATTCCAAGTGTTCCTTTCATTTTCACATTGGCCAGATAGGCGGCTATCCATTCATCTCAAGAACTGAGTCAGTCCCTTCATCTGCAGTCAATTGTCCTTTGCTTTTGCCAAATTGAGCCTGGTGACTGGAAGGCTTACCTTTCTAAAACCACCAGCGGGGTGCTCAGAAAAGCCATCTAGGTGAATAGGATACTAAATGGATTAGCAGTTGAAACATTAATGAGTCTCCTTTGACTCAAAGCAAGTTTATCTAAGGAGATTTCCAATGGCCTCCTGCAATTGAAAGAACCTTCCACTATGGGGGAGATCAACTTTCTACACTTTGAAGAAGACCATTTTAACTTCTTGATCTTTAAGTGGAATGATTTTGTTTTCTTTTTTACTCAGAGGATTTAAATTGAAACAACAACAACAACAACAAAAAGCCTAATCCATTTAAGCGTCAAGAACCTATATTGTTCTGGGGTGCCTGGCTAGCTCAGTTGGTAGAACGTGTACTCCTGATTTCAGGGTCATGAGTTCAAGCTCCACATTGGGTGCGGAGCCTACTTAAAAAGAAAAGAGAATCTAAATTGTTCCTCTTTGACAGTGAGAGGAAAAAACCACCAACATTAAGGGTTTGGTACTCTTATTCGAGTCAACAAATACTTATTGAGTACCTGCAACATGCCAGGCATTTTACTAGAAATTGTCCTACCCCTCATTCTAGAGGGCTAGGCAATAAATGGATGCAGCGTGTATCTCAAGTAATGATAAGTGCCGTGAGGAGAGATCGAGTATGTGAATGAGATAAAGAATAACAGGGGCAGGGTGGCGTGGCTTTCTTACGGTCTGGGAAGGCTGCCCCAAGGAATTGATGTTTGAGTGGTCCTTCTAGAGTTTTCTCAATGGGAATATACCCCAAAACACACCAATGTGAATCTGTTTTACCAAGTTGGATCCCACTATATAGTGTTTCCCATCTCATTAGCTTCAGAACATTCTTCTTTGTGTGTAGAATAATATATGCCTCAAGAACATGGGACTCAGTAGAATCAGGTTTAAATCCCAGCCTCACTGCTCAATGGTTTTGTGATTCTGGACTCTCTTTGCCTTAGCTTCCTCAGCCTAGGAATGAGAGGAATAATACTGCCTATCTCACAGGGTTATTGTGAGAGCTCAATGAAAAAAATGTATGTAAAATATTGAGTATAGGAACAGCATGCAGTAAACCTCAATAAATGTTAGCTCTTACTTATTATTGTTTACCAGATAATTTTAATGGAGCATGGTAGTCCAGTCTAGGACTTACTTAACTATTGCCCTACTGTTGGACACTTAGGAATTGAATACAAACCAAAGTCAGATGATATGAAAGAACAAAAGGAGAAACATAAAACAGCAACAAAACAAAACTCGAATGTAGAAAATGTGCCAATTCAACACATTTTCTAGGAGAGACTCATTTCCCTTCTGACATCCCTGATGCTGAATCACATCCACCCATTAAAAATCTGTCCATTTGAGGGATGGGGTAACTGGGTGATGGACATTAAGGAGGGCATGTGATGTAATGAGCATTGGGTATTATATAAGACTGATGAATCACAGGCCTATACCTCCCAGACCAATAATACATTATATGGTAATTAATTGAATTTAAAATTTTAAAATGTTTTTAAAAAATCTGTCCATTTGCCACCTATGCCTAGGTTAGGGGACCCCTGGGTCTTGTCTATTAATTTATGGTCAATTTATGGCCTCATGTGCAGGCTGAGGACGAGGACCTGGAGAAATCAGGCCAGAATGAGGGCGTGCAGTGACAGAACTGTGGGGTACTTAGACCTCAGCAGTCTGCCTCCTGCAAAGAAGCCTGCCGGTGACACATTCTTTGGAACTTCTTCTTCCCAGCTGTCCCTTGTTTGTTCCTTGACTACTAGCTACCTTCCAGACTTGTGCCCCTGTGTTCTGAAGAGTCTTCCCTGCCTCTGAGATCTGAAATGGCCCTCTGAGTCATTTGCTCATGCCCTGTGGCACATACTCAGATCTATTTTAGGTTGCGATCCCGTTTAGGGGAAAAGGGATTATCTTTAGCTATTGGGAGCATCAGGAGAATGCCGGCAGAGCAGTGTGGAAGACGCCGAAGAGGGCGTGTCTCCCGTGGGAGGAGACTGAGAAGGTGGGCTCAAAGCACAGCAGGCAGCAGGCCCCTCCTCTCGGCTAACCTCACCGTCTGCCCGTGTTCTCCGAGTGTGTGCTCTCCAGCAACAGACTTTCTTAGGCTCACCTCCAAGTGGCCAGACTATCAAGAGGGCTGCGAGTCTTTATTCTAATTGATTACATGTACAAAGTGCTTTGGAATCGGTGAATGAAATATTGGAGAGGAAAAGCAATGGCTTATTTACTCTTGATGATTTTATAGAGGCTGTGGGGGTGCTGTGATGCAGAAACAGTTTGTCCTTTCTTGAGTCATTCTCTAAACTGGATCATAGAGGAATGTGGTGTATTTTTAATAGAATGACAGATAAGATTACTTGTTTCTATTAGCAAGAGGGATGGGTTAGGTCAGTCTTGTCCATGTAGCTTCCTGTGCACCAAACATATCCCCTGTTTAGATTAAAAAATAAGCATATTCCAAGGAGGTGAGGAGCAGATAATCCTCCAAATGAAATTAGCTTTACTTTATCTGGGAGGCAGTTGTGATGTGGCAGAAAGAGCCTGGGGATAGGAGCCAGTAGACCTGGGTTCTGATCACGGGGGAGGGTGTGACCTTCGGTAAGTCATTTGACTTCTCTGGGTCTCAGTCTTCTCTACTACAAAATGGGTACGAAAACAAATTCTTAAACATCTAGCAAAATTCCAGACATATCATTGGTGCTCAGTGAATGTGAATACTTTTTATCAACCTCCAGCTCATTCAACCAGCAATTCCAAGTCCAGGTGCCAAGCACATTCATCCTGACGCACAAGAAATGTTTTCCTGTGGTCAATGATGATAAAGGAGCAAGAAGCTGAAGAGTTAAAAAGAAAACAAACAAATAAACCATGCATCCTAAACCCACAACCTAAGAAATCATCCCCCCTCACACAGTTTCTATTCTAGGTTTTATGTTGCCAATCTGGGAATATTGTCAAAGCAAATATTAGTTAAAAGTTGTTTACCAAGGGACAGGTAATTAAATAGTGTGTACAGCGGAGAATATTGTTATCACAAACCTAAAATAATTTTTCTCTAACCTTTATTTATAAAAGAAGACGTTGGACAGACGTGTTCAAATGTGTCCCGAGGCGGCCAGGGGATTTTTTTTTTTTTTTGTCATTTCCTTTTGTAGACCCAGAGTCTGATTGGACCACGGTAGCGCTTTCTTCTTTGGTTGGCTGTTTTTAAACAAAGTGCCCGTGCATTCTGATTAAGGAAATAAATGAAATATGTGTGTACCTATACCTATGAGTTATTTGTCAGTTCCTAAATAGATTACTCGATCAGTATTGCCAGAGCCCAAGTAGACTCCACCATTCATAGAGAAAATCAATCTATCACACTCCCTTAATTAGTGCAAACATTCAGCCAACCAGTTTTATCAATTTTTTAACATATAGTATCGATTGTGTATCAGGACAAGAAAATGAAAATAAAGAACTCTAAACCTGGAAGAGGTCATGCATTTCCAAATGCAAATTGAGATCCAAACATTAAACAATAGGGATATTCTAATCCTTTTACAAAGGCACAAATTGCAAATCAGACTCCCATGCCAGAGTGGCTTTGCCTAACAAAGTCTTTAATGCAAAGAATCCCTTAGGCAAAGACTCCTCTGTTTCTACAAGCTTTGGCACCAAAAGAGCCTTAGATGGCAGTTATGCTCCCTACCTATAAAGTTAATTGTGCCTAAAACAAAATCAGCCTGTCCCCCTGGTCTAGATATACAATCGCCAAAACCATAGAAAGGTGTCTTGGTTTGCAGATTGTTTCATTTTGCCTGAATCATTAATTCCAACAGAAGTTCAAAATGTTTTGTTGAATAAGACTGAAACCTTCATGCTAAACCTGAATAACACGTTTTAACATGCTTTAACATGCACCTGATAAACAAGTTGGATGTATCTAAAATAATAAGCAATCAAGAAAATTGTAGGGAAAAAAAGGGTATATGTCATTATAGTTAATTTGGTTGAGTCTGTCAGAGAACTATCCGATCACTTTCTAAGAGAGGTAAACAATTTTTACTGGCTAGGATGCTGATTTTGACTTAAGTTACATTTTATACCCTCTATGGGGCAAGGATACCAGGAAAAAAATATCTGCAGACTTTCATATTTATATATTCTTATTCATCTTTGGTTCCCCTGCCCTTTGCAGCAGTGGCTGGTCAAGTAGGTCTTTGAGCAGATTATATATGTTTGAACAGAACTGCAGGGGAAGAGAAAGAAGCAGAACAAAACCAGAAATATATATTAACACTTTTATGGAATGGCTCCTATGTTCTCCATAGAAGGGAACAGTGGTAAGTATTGTAGTACCTGACTTAAGGGCTGATAGCACAACACTAATAGAAGTACTATAGAGAACAATGAAATACTTTTTTTGGACATCAGCTCACAATGCGACTCTGAATTTAGAATGTTTTTTATTCCCTCTGTTTTTTTTCTTCCTTCCTTCTTTCCTTCCTTCCTTCCTTCCTTTCTTTTTTCTTTTTTTTTTTATTATATGAAACACTTCATGAATTTGCATGTCATCCTCACATGGGGGGGGCAAGCTAATCTTCTTGTCTTGTTCCAGTTTTAATGTATGGGCTGCCAAAGCAAGCACCAGAACTTTCCTTTAAAACCATCCTTTTTGCATGGTGTTTTTTAAAATTCTTTATGCCCCTCTAATCTTCCCTTCGGTTCTCAGGATACAGCCGTCAGCTGCTGGCCTGTTAACGGAGACTGAGGTAGTGGTTGGTGTTCTGATCTGAACTTGATGTGACCTTGGGCAAGCTAGTCTTTTAGATGGGCCTCCATTTTCTCCTGGAGTTAAATGATCTTTTTTTTTTTAAAAGGATTTTTTTTTTAAGATTTTCTTTATTTATTTGACAGAGAGAGACACAGCGAGAGAGGGAACACAAGCAGGGGGAGCTGGAGAGGGAGAAGCAGGCTTCCTACAGAGCAGAGAGCCTGATGCAGGGCTGGATCCCAGGACCCTGGGATCATGACCGGAGCCGAAGGCAGACGCTTAAGGACTGAGCCACCCAGGCGCCCCTGGAGTTAAATGATCTTGAAGACACTTTCCTGCTCAGAAAGTCTATGTGATTTTATTTATTTATGTATGTATGTATTTATTTATTTATTTCAATGTCTATGTAATTTTATAGCTTTATAGCTTGCAGTCTGTTCCCCATTCCTCTGTGAGGCAGAGAGGAGGCACTTGTCAACTTCATGCACTGTTTTCTAGATTCAGTTTACTTAGACATGTTCAGAAGTCAGAAAACTGCTGTCATGCAAGCAGCAAGGAGAGTTTCAAGCTTGAAGAGTGGCAAACCAGGTGGGTGGTGGTTTCACAGCCACAGATGGATGACCCTTCCTTATTCAGGTAGACTGGCTCACCTAGGAACCTACAGTGTAAAGTGCCTTTGTTAAGCTTTTATTTTTTTTTATTTTTTTTATTTTTTAAAGATTTTATTTATTAATTTGCCAGAGAGAGAGAGAGAGCACAAGCAGGGGGAGAGGCAGGCAGAGGGAGAAACAGACTCCCTGCTGAGCAAGGAGCCCGATGCGGGGCTCCATCCCAGGACCCTGGGATCATGACCTGAGCCAAAGGCAGACGCTTAACTGACTGAGCCACCCAGGCATCCCTTTGTTAAGCTTTTAAAGTGTGATTTTAAAAAAAAACCTTCATGTCATAGGCATACAGGACACTTAAATTTTACCCTTGAAAGGACGCACAATAGACCTCCAAAGATGAGGCTAAAACATTGCCTTTTTGGGGACTTTTTCCAAATTCTGCCTTCCTGAAGGCCATGCCCAGTGGTCCCCTGTTTCCTGTGGGTCACCTGACACCCATCTGCCTCCCCCAAACCACAACAAACCCCCTAAATGAACAAAATTCTTTCCAGAATCAATGCAGAAATTCACCTGGCAAGAAAGAGTCCTCTGAAAAGAGATGCTAGGATTGGGGGCTAACTATTCAATAACTGATTAATTTTTTTCAATTAAATCCAGTAACTTTGGGTATTTAAGGGCAAATAAGGAAAGTTTCCAGTGCCCTCCAGGAACTCGTATCTATTGGAGGAGCCAGACCCATGAAACCTTGTACTACGTGAGGATAAGAGTTTAATGAAAGATCTAGATCAACTGAAATGAAGGAGACTTTTAATAAAAGCTGGGCTTTGAGGGTCGCCCGGGTGGCTCAGTCGGTTGGGCGTCTGCCTTTCGGCTCAGGTCATGATCCCAGTACCCTGGGATCAAGTCCTGCATCAGGCTCCCTGCTCCGTGGGAAGCCTGCTTCTCCCTCTGCCTGCAGCTCCCCCCTGCTTGTACTCTCTCTCACTCTCTCTTGCCCACGCTCTCTCTCTCTAACAAATAAAAAAAAAAAAATCTTTAAAAAAAAAAAAGCTGGGCTTTGAAGGATATATAGGAGCTGTCAGGGGACTATGGTTTTTTCCAGAAGCAGCAGAGACCCACATCTGCAAGCAAAGGCTCAGAGGCTGAAATAGGCATGGTGCTTTGGGGGGTCAATTAAGGAGTGATTGGATATTTAAGGAGAGAATACTGGACACTAGGTAGGTGCCATAGTTGGAAGGTTGACCATGTTAAATCTTTATCCCCTAGGAACTGGGGACCATGGGAGGTTAAGGAGTAAGGGACAGAGTGGCCAGATCTGTTTGACCAGGAGAGCTGTGTGCTAGGTCAGAGCTGGGGATCAAAACAGGAACTTTTTCTTCTACCTCGAACTCCAAGGATAGATTGTGCTCCTGGTATGGTGACCAGCTTAAGAAACATCTGTGGGGGGCGCCTGGGTGGCTCAGTTGGTTAAGCGACTGCCTTCGGCTCAGGTCATGATCCCAGGGTCCTGGGATCGAGTCCCACATCAGGCTCCCTGCTCAGCAGGGAGTCTGCTTCTCCCTCTGACCCTCTTCCCTCTCATGCTCTCTATCTCTCATTCTCTCTCTCTCAAATAAATAAATAAAATCTTTAAAAAAAAATAAAAAGAAAAAATAAAAAGAAACATCTGTGGGAAACTCAGGCTTCCCTGTTAGTCTGCCTCGAAATAGCACATTGGTTGGGAGGCAGAAAGTCTGGGCCTTTTTGACTCTTTAGAGGGTTTATTGGAAGAACCTGGATATTGGCAAATCCTTCTAAATTGGGGAATATCCATTTTGCTTGTAACTTACCTGCCCAGCAGGCTGAAGACGGGAGTATTAGGAGAAAAATGCCTTGAGTATGTCAGCAAGAATGAGAAACAAAAACCAAACACTAACTCGTAAAGGGAACCTCAGTTTCCCCTTTCATCCCTACCTTCGTCGTGAGTATCTGCTGGAAGTAAAGGAGAGTGTACAGGCTTCAGAGGTCTCACCAGGGTGTGCAGAAGGGGTTACTATACACCAGCAAAGTGACCTGATCAGACAGGAGACATGCTTCCTGAAACAGTCCCTTCCATCTGTCCTGTCTAGGGGACTCTGCTTGTGGCTGACACCGATTCACTTACCTCCTAGCTTTCAGCGAGTGTATCTAGAGTTCCTTCAGTATCTCTGTAAATTACTTACCAATTTTAGCTTTTAAGTGGGTATGCAGATATAGCATCTGAGTGTCGCAGTGGTTTGGCCACCATTCAGTAACCTGTTGATCCAATGCCAGTGAGTACAGATTCAAATATCATAGGTGACATGGGTTTTAGAACCCCACTCAACCCCCCTGGGCTGGACAGGTTTGACTGTTGGCCCTCATTGACTTTAGATCATTGCCAAACCTCCACCTGAGGCTCCATCCATATATCGGTTAGTCTGTCTATCTACCTACCTACCTACCTACCTATGTCTCCATAAAGAGCTGTTTCTCTTGTCTTTTGTTCTGTTTAGATGATATCATGTACGATGGACATGAAAAGAAACATAAAAGGATGACAAATGGTCCTCACGCTTTAGGGTATCATTATAAAAATTGTGCGGTATCAGTGAGAAAAGCTCTGCTAGGTATAATCAGATGTCAAAGGGATCCTGGAAATGTGAAGTTACTTTTTGTTGTTGTGAGGTTGTATTTATTTCCTCCTTTTCCTTTAAGAACAAGTGGAGGACATTTGGGAGGGCAGGTTGCAACATGCTGAGTTGTCTGGGGTGCCGGAGAAGACCGAAGCGATTCGAAGAAGTATTGCATCAATGGTATCGTGGAAAACAATTAAAAAGGTGGACTCCCAGTGTACGTGATTCCAGATAAGCGGTTTGATTGATGCTCCTACCCTAGGTGCCCTCCTCCTGCCCGGCTAAGCTAACTGGCTCTGGGATCCTCCTAGATATTAACCCGAAAGAGTTTCTGTGTTTATGCTAACATGGCAGCAGTTGGTTTCCTCTGGGTTTTGACTGCAACCAGGGCATTGACGCTCTAGGTAACTTCATCAGGATTTAAGATTAGTTTTTCAGGAGATGGTAAGAAATTTACTCAAGATTTACTTTTTTGTTCTAAGGTAAAGGCTTCTGAAGGGTGTTTGTTTCCAACTTCCGTTTTAGTTTCACTTAATATGAAAAAAAAAAGAGGCTTTATTTTCATACAGCATTCTGATTTAACAGTAGTTCCTTTGCATTTTCACAGGTAGAACATTCCATGATATATTCCACAGCATTCATTAGGTAGAGAGCTCTTGGTAGTTTTATATGAAATATTGTTGAATGACTCTGCACGTGAACAGTGAATGATAGTTTCATAAACAAACTTTAGGAAGCATATTCAGTTTAGCCCTATAAAAACATGTCACTATGGGTGTCTGGGTGGCTCAGTCAGTTAAGTGTCTGCCTTCAGCTCAGGTCATGATCCCACAGTCTTGGAATTGAGTACTTCATCCGGGCTCCCTGCTCAGTGGGGAGTCTGCTTCTCCCTCTGCCTGCCGTTCCCCCTGCTTGTACTCTCTGACAAATAAAATCTTAAAAAAAAACCCAAAAAACATATCACTATACACTAGCCTCTAGAAGGTGCTAAGAAAATATGAAGAAATAGAACACATAGAAACTAGAATATGGACTACAAATTCACTTAGGTATGTGTGGTGGTGTGTTGAATGGGGCTTCAGAAGCCAGAACATACAATAGAACAGGTAGCTGACATACGCTGTTAAATTTAGATACTCCCATATATCAAAATACAACAGGTACCATCACTCACTGATTGTTTTAATAGTTTCCCTGTGGACTTGCTTCCAAGGCAAAAGGACTGCCTCACCTGGGCTTTCTTATATGTAAAGCAATTATATGTAAAAATTGTTAATCTCCAAATATGAAATAACATTGCATGTTCCTAAAAACTGGAACAGTTTTGGAATGGAAAAAAATTATTCCCTCAACCATCGTACTTGAGATGGTGAAGGTTCCTGTTTTAACAAACTGAAACAATTAATTGTAGGAAGTTAAGCAGACTTTCAGGTAGAAAGAATATTTTGCTGGAAAGGGAATTTTGCTGGACAAGAAGAGATAGACTGGAAAAAGTCTGTTGATGTGTAGGAAACACTATTGTTCATCTTGTGTGTTTGTGCACAAGTTAAAATCTAGGACATATAAAATTAAATGTCGTAAGAAAATGTAGTAAGAAGGCATCTCAATTGTTAGGTGCTATTTATCATACGGTATAAACGGCTCTGTAATGTGGTAATGACAGGACAGCTCGGCACTCAGAACTGATAGGTACGAGAGTAAATAGTGTTAGCTATTTGTGCATGTTGATAGTTTTGTCCTGTACCATTTTCAGAAAATCTTCCTTATTCATTGTGAATACTGAAGCTTGCTTTTTTAGGCTAGAAAAGGTTAATGCAAGTGATGTTTCCCTATGACATCAGAAAAATTTTAATTAATACGTTCTGGTATTCAGGGATGTTTCTCCTATTTGAGGTAATAGGCACTTGGCAAACATGAAGATGGTATCAGCCATTCAGTAAACACTTTTCATACACAACCGTGTGCCAGAAGTCTCTGTTTAAGAGAAAAGTGGATTACAAGAGCAACAACCACAAGGTAACACAAAAATGCATTCCAGTGTAGGCTTTTTAAATGGCTTTAATTGCTCTTTTAAAAAATCAAGCCTAAATATTTGCACCTGCATTCTTAAAAAGTTTTCCCATGTTAAATACTTATTTGGAAACTGTAGAAAATTTAAATGGAGAAAACCAGTATTAATATTTTGGCATTTCCTTCCAGTCCTTCCTCTTCAAAGCTTCTGGTGCTTCCCTCTCTCCTTCAATGCACACACACCAACTTATACAATTGGAATTATGTTTATACTCCTAGATCCTGCTTTTTCCACTTAACATACCATGAGCATTTTTCCATGTCATTAAATATGCCTTGAATATGTTCTTGGCCACATAAAATTCCATCCTATTGATGCACCTGTTTTCTTTTAAGCTAAGACACATGCCATGTTTTCGTCATGCTGGACTCTTAAAAGCCAAGGAAAATACTTTGTGTTGATCCACCATGAGGCTCTTATGAATTTGTTTTCTATTTATAAGATGCACCCACACTTCTGGATACTCCATATAATGGATAGTTAATAAGCAGCCTAAAGATGTCAGCTTGACAATGTTGGTCACCCACATCACCATTACAAATGTATCAAGTGCCAACAAGGGTCACAAATGCTTTTTCCATTTTGTAACCCCCACAAACAAAATTCAAACTCTTGTGTACTGACCTCAAAAAAGGATCAGTGCAGTTTTAAAGCTGAGTAACTTAAGAAATATGCGACCAGCTTACAAAAACACCACTTAAAAGATGTACTGAAATTTACTTTACACTTATTAAAAGTTTTGTGACTGAGTGGTTTCTAACATGTTTCAGTCTGCTTAATCTAGAGGACAGATGAAGTTTTAAAACATTCTGCCAGAAAATTTGGTTCTAACCTCGAGGACTACAGCACATATCTGTAGCACACAGGAAGCATAAATGAATACTTTAATCCTCAGGAGGGCACTGTGGGACTACATTCTTAGGGTTCTCTGCTGTGGGAAGGTTCTTTTGTTCCTCCAACTGTTCTGAGTGCAAGGCCCAGCCCCTGAGAAAGATTTTTATATTTTCATTTAATTTTAAAGAGAAACCATAAGGATCTCTTAAAATATGAAATTGGAATGTTGTGTATTTTATACTTTCCTATAAAAAACTGAGCATACTGAAGAATGAGCAGTTTCTAACTGGAAATTCATATTCAGGTAAGGAAATTGCTTTCATGAGCAACCAACCAGGTGACATTTACTTCTATGATCTCCGATATTCAGCTTTTAGTGTCACAACTCTTATAGTACTCACTGTAAAACTAGCCTTAAAAATGTCTTTTAATCTCTTGTTGAGATAAAAGTTTGGCCTTTCAGTGTGCTTTTCACGTGCCCTGTGTTTTAAACTGCAATTTCTATGACATGCTTTTCCAGGGGAGAAATAGAACAAAAGCAATGTTCAGATAAAATATTATAGGTTTATTTAAAACTTAATTCTCACCTTGAGTAGGCAAAATACAAACTCCACAAAATGTTCATTTTTTACTTTGTAGTTTACAAATATACAAAATAGAAGTTTGCTTAAATTTATATTACATATTTATTAAGGCAAGGAACTATATAGAAAAAAACATTTGTTCTGCTTAAGGCATACTTGGGAATAAACCATTGTACAAATTATTGCACATCTGAAACCACAGTGCATAACAGACTGTCTGCATAAAAATGTTAAAATAAACCAGGCGTATTTACCTGACTTAGGTCATAAATGTAGATCGGAAGACAAAAATAGATTTTCCTTGTCAAAGTATGCAGCAGTTTGAGAACTTTGGCTTCCTCATTTGGTACCTTTAGAACCAAGACTCACCAAGCACCATCGTTTAGGTTATTAAAAACACATTTTCTGTACCTGAATTTCTTCCTCTTCTTCTAATATCGTAATAATGGCTTTTAGAAGGCAAAGAGAATACAAGGTGATCTTTATGCTTATATTGCATCGAAACACAATTCAAGGGAATTCTGGTCTTCCCTCCCCCCAACTCATGGATCTAATTTATACCCTGATATCCACACCTTCCAGTCACCCCCTTGGTGTTTTGTAAGTCCAAGAATATTCAAGTTGGCTTTAGCATTGGAATGATAGAAGATCCAGTCACAGACCCCATCGGTTCTTTGATTTGTCTTCTGGTTTGTGTCTCCTGATTATCCATTCACAAGTTGGCTTGTTGGGAACTTGACCATGATTGTAGTGCTTTCCAGCTGGGTTCCTTCCCCCCAACCCCCGCCCGCGGCGGGGGGGTGGGGGGAAGACTGTGAAAGGTCAAAAAAAAATACTGAATTCTCTTCTGGCAGTGTGGGTCATATCCACTGTTTGGGGATTTAGAAGTGCCTCTTCATGTGTAAGGCGAGGTGGTCCGACCTGGAGAAGGCCCGGTCGCACTTCTGGCACTGGAAGGGGCGGTGCCCGGTGTGTTTGCGATAGTGCCTCGTCAGTTCGTCGGAGCGGGCAAATTTCCACCCACAGCCGTCCCAGTCACAGTGGTAGGGTTTCTCACCTGGGGGAGGAAAAGAAACCGCGGTGAAGCCATTGCTACCTAACGCAGAACTGGCCAAACTGGAGGCCGAATATCAAACCAATTCCCCAAGCACCCTACTCTGAAAAGAGCCAGCCACGTTTTTAGACCACTTCAAGGCCATCTTCAATTTCAGATCATAAATAGGAATATTAAAAGTATTTCTTGCCCTTTTTTTTGGGGGGGGGAACAGACCTACACTTCCTACACTTATATATCGCTAACATTTTCATTCTTTTGACCCGAAGTACCATGGTGATGGAAGTTAATTTAGAACGGTCTCTCCCGTCCAAACCAAGTGATCACATCCTATATCCCACTACAACTGGGTCGAAAAAGCCATAAGCGGCTACTTTTTCTGCATCAACATTTCTATTATTTTAATGAATCCTACACCTAAATGACCTTATGTACCTATACTTATAGGACATGAAAAATTCTCTCCAAGTGACCATCTTAAAGCACAATCATAACCATTTAATTCTGGAAATTCAAACAGAACCTACTTATGAAGGCTAGAACTAAAAATAAAAAAGGGAGTGTGCATCTGGGAACAACCAGTGAAAATTGCCTAAAAATTAAAAAACTGATAACAAGACCTAACATACTTTTGCACTGCAACGTGTAATTTAAGATTTTATTTTTAAGTAATCTCTACACCCAACTTGGGGCCGGAACCCACAAACTCGTGATAGAGTTGCACCCTCCACTGAGCCAGCCAGGCGCCCCCGAAGTGTAATTTCTTGATTACAAGGGCAATGTTTTGCTCAAACGAGGAGAGGCCCACAAGCGGCCTGGACTCTCCCTGCCTTTCAAAAGCCTAACAGAACTGCACATTCAAGCACTTGATACCATCCATCAAGCAAAAGGCTCTCAGGCAAAAAAGGAGGCGCCAGTTTGGTTTGCTGTTCTCTCCTGTGATCCAAGAGATGGAGGAGATAGACTGTGCCCCACATCCCAAGGGAGGCCCTGAGAAGTGCCCACAGTTAGCCAATGGGCTGCACACCAACCCCCTCCCCCCCACTGCCCCGCGCAGCTTCTGCTCTACCTGTGTGGGTTCGAAGGTGCGCCTTGAGATGAGAGCTCTTCGTGTAGGTTTTGCCGCAGCCTGCATAATCGCAAGTATGAGTGGCTGTCCTTTTCCGGGGCCACGACCTTCTCCCCCTCTTTGGTTTCGGCTCCTCTGGCATGCAGGAACCGGGAGGCATGAGCTCTAGGGGTGAAGAAGGTGGGGTCAGCATCGGTCCCTGCGCCCCGGAGAGCCCGCACACGCAGGGCTCCCCAGCCCGAGCTATGAATCCCCAGGACTGACCTTGGTAATGGAGCGGTGGGACCTGTGGCTGCATCTGGTCCGGCAAATAGGGTGGGTAGTTGGGCCCCGGGTGGGGATGAAAGCCCGGGGGGAGCGGTAGGGCAGGGTGACAGTCCCTGCTGCTCAGCAGTTCCTCAGCACCCAGGGTCGGGGTAGTCCTGCTGGGGAGCTGCCGCCCCAGGGGGAAGTCGTGCGCTGGCGGCCGGTGGCCATTGCTGAGAGGGGGTCCAGTGCCCAAGTGGGCCTCTAGGGGCCGACCAACGGTGCACGACGAGACCGCCTCCTGCTTGATCTTGGGGCACATGCGCGGTGGCCCGCCGCTGTAGGGCGCCACCACGACCGGGTGGCTGCCATCCGGGCTGCCTTTGCTAACACTGATGACCGACGGGCTGCCGTATTCGCTGCCAGGGGCACTCAGCGACGCCTTCAACACAAACTTGCCCATCAGCCCGCCACCTGGCGGCTGCGGCTGCTGCGGCGGAATGTACACTGGGTCCAATTCGGGCCGAAGGAGCTCAGCCACGAAGCCGCCCGACGGGCTCACGTCGTTGATGTCCGCCAGGTTGAAGGGAGCTGTGGGAGGGGGCACGGACTCCCGGCCATAGAGGAGGCCGCCGCCGCCAGTGCTGCCCGGCGCCACGCCCGGGTCCCCTCCGGGCCGGATCGGATAGCTGAAGCTGCAGGTGGAGGGCGCGCTGGCAGGACCGCTGCTCGATGGGGAGGACGAGGATGAGGCTGACGCCGACGAGGACACGGTGGCGGCTACGGACTCCGGATGGGACAGGGAATTGGAGAGGATAAAGTCCAGGTCCAGGAGATCGTTGAACTCCTCCGTCTCCCTCCGGGGTAGGAGAGCAGGATTGTTGCCGCCACAAGCCGCGCCGACTCCGCCAGTTTCCAGGTCGGTGGCCACGGTCGCGGCCGCCAGGTCATAGGGGCGGCCGGGAAGCACCGGGGGAAGTCGCTTCATGTGGGAGAGCTCCTCCCGCCAGCGCTGCGGGAACAGGACGGGAGAGAGACCGTCGGTGCCGGTCCCCTGCTACCAACACTACATACTGGCGGGCCGGCCGCGCCTATACTGCCCAGGCACCGGGACTGGGCAGACAAAGCGCCGGGGGACTCCGGGTGCCAGCGCTGCAATCTCGGCCCACCCCCGGCGTTGGTTTGGAGGATGTTATGTTCTGTCTGCCCGATGGCGTGTGAGCAAGGGCCACGGCTCGACAGCCCGGGTCCTTCCCCAGCCAGATCCCGGGGACGCTCCTGCCACCCCTGGAATTGGGACACGAGGATCTCCCTATGCGCCCTCGCCGCGGGTACGCCTACGCGCCAAGCTCACTCGGGCCCAGCCCGTGTGCAGGGACACATCCACCTCCCGCCCGATGGCCACCGCGCCAGCCCTGCCGCCTGCGAGCTAGGAGACGTGTGCCGACCGGGTGTGCGCCCCCGGCGGCTCCGCAGTGTCCGGACCACACGCATGTACAACTAAGCCAAGGGCGCGGAAGCCATCCTAGGAAGACTGCGGGGCCAAGTGCGGTGGCCACTCCTTCCCCTCGCCGGGTGGTTTTGGGTTGACCCCTGGGCTCCGTTCGTCCTCACCCCACCCACAGAAGTCCCCTGGACGTTGCCGACCTTTCGCGACAATACTCACGTTATTCGGGGCACCTGCTGGACGCAGTGTCTTCTCCCTTCCCGCCGGACCGGACGCGAACGTGGAGAAGGACGGGAGCAGTGCGTCGCTGACAGCCATGTCAGACTCGCCAGGTGGCTGCCTGCGGGCCGGGCGGGGCACAGAGGCAGAAGTCAGGGGGCCACTCGACCGCCGCTCGGGCGCGTCCCACCGGCCTCCGGCCTTCACCCCTCCCTGCGCCCCGCGCCGCACCTACCTCATTAATGTGGGGGCCCAGAAGGTCCTCGGGAGTCCGAAGCAGTGGGGCTACCCAAACCCCAAAGTCAACGAAGAGGGAAAAAAGAAAAACTTAACGAACCAAAACCAAAAACCCCAAATTGCCCGAGATCCTTCTTTGGACTAAATATAAACGGGAGATGCCTTTTTAAAAAGTTCCTTTGTATACAAAAGTTCTTAGAAAAGTTGTAAACTCGTAAAAACAGACAATCAGCAAGGCGAGTAAGTAGGTCCGGCGGCCGAGCTGCGCGCTCTTCGACTCAGCAGCGTCCTCCACCACTGTCGCGGTCGCCGCGGCTGTCGCCGTGGGCGCTGGGGCTGTAGCCGGGTTGGCGGGCGGGCGGCGCCGCCAGGTGAGACTGGCCGCGGTGGCGCGGATCTGCGGACTGGGCGGCGGCGCGGGGCGCGGAGTCCGGGGGGCTGCGCGGGGCGCGCGCGGCCATGGGCGCTGGCCGCGGGCGGGTAGGTGGGTGGGGGGCCTGAGGGGCGGGGAGGGGCACTTGGCGGCTCCCGGTGCCGCCGCCGCCGCCCGCCACCGCCTCTGCTCCCCGCGCGCCCGCAGCCGCGCTCGCTCTCTCGGGCCGGGGAACTGCCGGCGGCCGCCGCGCACTCCTTACTTAACTTCTCGGCTCCCGCCCTACCCCCGCCTCCTACCCGCTGTACGCCACGGCCCGCCGCCAGGCCCCGCCCCTCCCTTTCTTCTCCCCTCCCTCCTGGGGCCCCCCCGCGCGTTGCCATGGCAGCTAAATAAACAAACTCGGCGCACGTGGGGGCGGGGGAGGGAGGGGCGGGGGGGGAGGGAGGGAGGGGCGCGGGCGGGGCCCGGCCGAGCCGTGACGCCAGCCCGGCAGCTGGCGGGCAGGAGCCGCGCTGACGCCGGCCGCGGCGGCGTCGGCGGCGGCCGGCGGTCGGGGCGCGGGGTACTGGGCGCAAGTGCGGTCGCCATGCGACCGGGGCAGCCTGCGTCGCGGTGGTCAGCTCCGTGGGTTCGAAGCCCGTGGCGGAGGAGTCTGGTAGGGGCTGAGGGGTCGGTTCCGCTCCCCCACCCCCGCTCCCGTCCGCGCCGTCTGCGCGCCAGAGAAAAGCGCGATTATCCGCGTGACTCATCCAGCCTGCCGTCCCTCTCCGGCGCACGCAGCAGCCCGGCGCTGGTCTCGGAGCGCCAGTGCGTGCGCTTGGCCTGGCCTCGCGGGGTTCTTCGTGGGTTCTCCGGCTGGGTGGGCTGGGGTGGGGTGGGGGTGGGGGTGGGAGGCAGGGAGAGGTGGGTGCCCGGCTCTGTGGCGGGACTGGGAGCCCGAGAAGGCCTGAAAGGGCGGAAAGATGTTGGGGCGGGAAGCGGAGTTACGGTTTTTATATTTCGGGGAGCCAGGAAGGGAGTGAGAGAGCTCAAGACTGACTTTGTGGGGTGGAGGAGGGCAGAGGGGCCGTGAGGCGCAGACACCTTTCAACCAGGGAATCTCGAGCACTTTACAAGCCGCGCACCCTCCTTTCCACTTTACGGATGGGCAAACTGAGTCATAAAAAGGTGAAATGGCGAGGTAAAGGTCAGACGGGGAGCTAGCTCCCTTGGCTCAGGTTCCGAGCGGTCAAGCCCACCGAGAGGCACTTAGCTGGAAAGTGGCCACATACCAGGAAGTGGAGCGGTGCGGTGGGACCCCGGTTCCCGAAAAAGGCACAACGAGCTCGGCGGCAGTCGTTCCTGCCCACCGGGAAGAGAAGAGGAAACGGCAATCGTTATTTCAGTCTTACAACTTTGCCTCCCCACCCCCACACTCCCCTAAGTTTGTGATCAGTAATTTTCCAGCCGGGAAATGTTTTCGCCCTCATCTCTACAAACAGTGACTTTTTTTTTTTTTCTTTCCCAAACGTGAGTGTGGTGTTCGGTATCACCTGCTAAACGTAGGCTTGCGAGGTGTTTGGTTTGGATTGAGGCGCACAGAGCCGGGCTCCATCCGCCTCCACGGAGGCTCTTCCAGGGAACCTCCTCACCAGTAAACGCTGTCGATCCCAGGAAAGACAAGGGGAGGAGGAAAAGGGTCGAAGCCCCAACACTGGACGGAGTGTCCGCTCACTGTCATTGAGCTCTCTAGTTGCCTCATACTTTTAAGTCGTTGTCACCTGTTTGAGTTGTGCGATTCTGGTACCTATTAGGTTTCCTAAGAGTATTTGTTAGCCCTGAATTTCCACTTCTTGCCGACCACAGAAGCATTCTTGGAATGCACCTCATCCCGGATGAATCCACTCGGCCCTCTCTGCCAACGACAGGAATCCCTCTAGATCTAGAGAGTTGGACAAATTTGAAGATGACTTCCATCCTCTAGCCAAGGCTTCCATTGGGGGGGGGTGTGGGGGGGGGGGGATGCTTTGGCAGGGAAAGCCCGACCTGGAGGGTTCAACCTCACTCCATAGGAGCAGACCAGTTACTTTAACTCTGAAAACATTGCCCTTTTCAAAGGAAGAAAGCAAGAAAGGAAAACACCTGCTACCCCTCCCCCCACTCCTTTCATTGTGATGGCAAAAATTTTCTTGGTATGCTAGAACTCAAGGATTGCATGAAAATGTTATACGCTTTTCCATCACGGCCTAAGTTCCTAAACCCCAGTGGACTTGGATGAGGCCTTGATTGGTAGCCATTTCCCTAGGCATGTAAACACCTAAATCCGGACTTGGAGTTTCTAACTTAAGTAGTGAGTACATGAGGGGTTTTTTTCTGCTTTGCTCTTCTTTCTCTAAAGCAGTAACCCTTCCCCTTCAACAAAGGTAACCACCACAGTGAAAAAACAGTATTACACAGATGAATTGGAAAGACACTATTCTTATGTCATCAAATCAAGACAAGATTCTGAAATTCAATTAAAAAGATGAACTTGTAGTTTCCAAACAGCCTTCAGGAGGAGTAAAGCCGGTGTCACTTTGTGGCAGGCAACGATCTGGTTATTACTCTGATTGCATCATAAAGTGAGATCTCTATATTTGCCCTGGATTTCTAAAAGTGGTAAGGAACTTCAAGTTCACAAATCATCTCCTTTCAAGGCAGGTGCCCGGTGTGACAACAGGGTTATGACCCTCCCTCTTTTCAGAACAGGTAGGTCCAGAAGAGTTAAATCCCTGCCCTGTATAATTTATAAACATGAGGCTGAGTAAACCTTTGATGACTAAATTGCACTCTAAAATAATAATAATAGAAGACACCCTTTAAAGAAGAATTACATACTTACTGGGGACTTTATTTCAGCAAACTGATATTACAAGTTTTGTGATATGGATGTTAATTATTAATGTCCTTGGAGTTATAAAATAATTTTTTTTTTCCAAGCACAAACTGCATTAGTTGGCGGAAGATGTGATGGAAGCTGTCAGTGTTAGGGGATTGGCATGGAGACTTGGAGGGGTGTGATAGACTGAAGAGGCTCAACATGCTTCAAACGAAGGACTCTGCACCCAGGACTGAGCACCAGATCTGGGCAAATAGAGCTCCTCCGGGGGCCTGGCTGCGCCCTGGCCTGGGGTATCTGCAGAACTGCCACAGGACTCAGGAATAGCTGGGGTTTTTGTTTGTTTGTTTTTTATTTTTCAGAAGGTGGCAAGGCTTTTCTCAGCCTCCACTTTCTTTCCTTGGAAACCAGCCTCTTTTTCACCTCGGTCACATGTGAGATGTTAAGAAAGTGGGCTTTAGCACGAAATTGGCTGGGTTTGTGTTCTGGCTCTGCTGCTTTTAGCTGTTCAGGTTATTTGACCGCTCCTGTTTCTTCTTCTATAGAATGGGGATAGTTATGGTACCTACTTCTTAAAGTGATGAGGATTATAAGTGGAATTATCCAAGTAAAGTATTTAACACAGGCCCTGGCGCTCAGTGAATGATAGGTATTACTGTCACCAGTATTCTCCAGAGCACCATAGGCTTCATGAGGGCAGGAGCTGTTGTCTTGTTCACTGCCATATCCCCACGTCCTGGTACAGTACCTGCCTGGTACACAGTAATGCTCTGTGTTTGTTGAATGAATGAATAATGGACTTTAGCAGGAACGTGGTCTTTCTTTTCAACTCTCCCTTGGAGGCTTCTGAATCCCCTTTTTTGTCAAGAGCTTCCATCCACCCAGAGTCTTATCCTGATTTTTCCTCCGTTGTTTGATCACCGTTCCCCAGCTTCCCAAACCAGAAACCTAGATTCTCCTCATTTTCTTTGGCCTGGGCATTTAGGCTTCCCCAGAGCTCAACCACTTCCATTCCTAAATGACGCCGCTGCCTTTGACAACATTGCGCCGCCTTGGTTCAAGCCCTCCTCATTTATGGCTTTTAATCATTACGGTGGCTTCCCCCAGCTGTTGTCCTGCTCGTCCCTTTTCTCCACCGCCTCCCCCAGAGCCCTCCTGGAATTTCCCTGCTAGACGGAATCCATTTTTATCCCAGATCCCTTCTTAGTCTCCTGTACCACACTCCTCGTACTAGGGCCCTCGACAAACTTTGCAAACTCATCTCTAGAGACTGACCCCACCCTCCCTAAACTTTAACTGGATGTTCTCTCAAGTCTGAATACACAATGTGTTTTTCTCCACTGGCTCTTTTTCTGTCTGAAAGGCGGCTTCTTCCCTCGGTGGCCCTCATCATCCTCAAACTGCAGAGCCCCTCTTAATTGTCCCTTGGTCTGCCCGTCCCCATCTAGGTTAGTCCTCTTCCCTCTGAGCTCCAATAAAGCTGGGTGGTGACTCTGCTATGCCATTTACCCAGGGGACTCCGTGATCTGGTGACTTGTTCGTGGGGCTCCTACCCCACTGTGGCATCTTTAGGACAAATGCCCAGTGAGTATGCATTTTCGAATCAAAGGAGCAAAGCTGCCTTGGTAGTGATTCATCTGGAAACCCTGCTCTCTCCTATCTCGTCCGTAACGTTTCTCTCTGGTTCAGAGTTCACTGGCTTGGTTTTCTGTTTTCCAATCCCTCTCTTCCCTCCACCCCCTTCTTTTCTTCCTTTGAAAAGCGCTATGAAGGAGACAGAAAATAAAGTCCTTCATTACTCTGCCCTCACAAAACAGACAAACAGGGAGAGAACAGTCCTGGCCAAGGCATTGTAATAAAATAAACTAGAAAACACAAACAAAAATAACCAAAAGCCAAACCAAAACCAAATGGAGAAAGAGTCAACTCTTTTCTGTAGCCAAATCCATTGCCTTTCAAAACCCAAACATTGGGTATTGAAGTTTTTAGAGCAGAAAATGAGTCACAGACATTTAAAAATCAATTCTCAGAAATTTAAAATCTTTCTCATGAACCTTTAGGTTTGATCACTTAAGTTACATTTTTAGCCCCCAAATTTTAAGCTCTACTGTCTTTAAGCTATTCAAAAAGAAATTCTGAACTTAATGGGATTATCTTAAAGCTGTTTGAACTGGTGGCAGTTGGCTAGATTCAGGTTTTCAGTGTCCTCCTCTTGTTCTGAGCCGTTAAGGAGATACAAACAAACCCGCCTCTTTTTAGGTTATTTCTGTTTAGTACCGAGAAATATCTTTTAAGAGTAAAATACATGGTGGTGATATTTTTCTTAACAAAAAAATTAGGTTCTAATGTTTACATTCTTCATCTAGCATGATTGTTCTTAAGGCCACCAGAAGAATCTTCTGATCCTATATGCATTTGAAAATAAAAACAGCATCTAAAAGTAAAAGAACTAGCAAACAAGGCAGATCAGCAGAAAAAACCTATTGCTGGAATTTTCTCCTTGACTTGGTTCACCAAATTTCCCTGGCTTGTTAAACTCTTTCCTGGAGAGAATTAGCACTGAGAGAAACTAAGACATAGTCTCAATATTCTATTGTTCTATTTTCTTAATTTGAAAGGCTCAGTACCTCAGATTCTTAGTGTAGGACAATGTTGTTTCTCTGCAAAAAACATGGTTCCCTGGCTTAAATCAGAATGGAGGTAAAAATTTTGCATTATGGAAAGTGTAGGGATTTTGAGGGTTCAATAATGACTGCTTCACACCCTGAGAAACGCAAACAAGAAACAATTCTGTGTTTAATTTTCTTCTCAGTTTGTGGGCCAGACAAGAGGATAGGTTATTTTTGCCAATTGACATTATGTACTTTGAGCCAAGGAAATGATTTAAAAAATAATAATAATAATAACAATGCATGTCATTACCCTGCGGTTGACTCTCTTTCACAAACATTGTGTTTGTTAATCAATTTTAATGTACTGGCTGGCTGGTGGGGATAGTGCTAGGAGGATGGCTAGTGCCAATGTTAAAAAAAAAAAAAAAAAAGATGGGGCGCCTGGGCGGCTCAGTTGGTTGAGCGACTGCCTTCGGCTCAGGTCGTGATCCTGGAGTCCCGGGATCGAGTCCCGCATCGGGCTCCCTCCTTGGCAAGGGAGTCTGCTTCTCCCTCTGACCCTCTTCCCTCTCGTGCTTTCTATCTCTCATTCTCTCTCTCTCTCTCAAATAAATAAAATCTTTAAAAATAAATAAATAAATAAAAGGATCAAAATTAATTTCTGGCAGCATTAAGTATCTCATTGTGTTTGATGCGTTTTTCACAGTCGATAGCTCAAATCTAGACACATGCTCTTCTATCAAGGGATGACCGGAAGCTTTTTGAAAGAGGAAACCCTAGCATAGTTACCTAACCTGAGAGGAATTCCCAGCATTTTAATAGAGATTCAAGAAGGTAATCTATTCAGACTGCGTTCAATCTATGTTGTCAGTTAACTGATGAATTTTTCTGGTTGCTACATTTACCCAACAAAGTTCTCAGAGCCAAGTGTTTATGGGAAACACTGAACTGTTGAATTTCAATGTTCTCTGTTTCATTCAGCAAACTCAGTTTTCCATTCAAATAGCAACTCATTCGGGCTTCTTAAAGGACTGGCCACTATCTTTGGGCTATCTGGATGCAGAGTACAGTGTCAATATCTGAGTTGAATTCTCTGCACCTTCTTGCTATAACTCAGTGAAGCGGGGTGGCTTGGCAGAATTCACGGGGTTATGGGAGAGGAAGGAAGGGCTTGAATTCAAAGTAGTGAGCGCAGCTACTCTGGGGGAGATGGTTGGGGCTGCCACCCAAGATTTTGGGTTCCAGGCCTCTTACCGCCTCCTAGCTGCGTGACCTTGGGCGAGTGATGTCACCCAGCTACACTCTACTTTCCTGGTCTGTGTCATGGGGCTGTGAATATACCTGCCTCACAAAGCTGAGGATTTGGTTATGAAAGCTACCATGAGTGTTTGTTTCTCCCCTCTGGCCATGAAACCTGACACGGTTCTCCCAGTTTGATAAACTTGAAATGGGTTCTGCAATACCCAACATGGGGAGCTGATGCATTATCTTGATTTGAAAACTAAAACGCTGGGGCGCCTGGCTGGCTCAGTCAGTGGTGCACGTGACTCGACCTCGGGGTCCGGAGTTCAAGCCCCACCTTGGGCGTAGAGATTCCTTAAAAAAAAAAAAAGACTAAAATGTTTTTTTCCCACAGTATCTTATTTCCCTCCAAATCGCCCAGCATCACTGCAGATGCTACAACTAAGGAGCATCCTCAGCTGAAACCTCACAAAGATGCTGTCGTTAAGTTGAGCCGTGTATCAGCACGGGTTCACGTCATTACTTGCAAAGGGCTTCTTTGGCTGCGTAAAATCTAGAAAGACAAGTGACAGTTGACCCTTCATAAGCCAGGCAAGAGCTATATTGGGCAGAGGAGAGTTTCAAGGTCAAGTTCATAATTGAAGAATTATGTACTGGCTGATAATGCTGGCAAAATTCTAACCTTGTCTTTCCTGGAAGAGTACTAGAAGGATCTTCTGTGTTCTCCCTTCAGGATTCAGAGGGAGTAACAACTTTCAAATTAATAATTAACATCACAACTGTGAGACACCGTAGCCAGTACTGTGCCGAGGCCTGTTTATACAGTAAGTCATATCCCCCTCACATCACCCCTGTGAGGCTGATGATGCCCCTGGTGCTCTAGTATGTAGGCTTTCCCGGGGCCGAGGACCCAGCCTGACTTACTCTGATTTCAGAACATAGTACAGTTATAAAATGCATCGTAGGTGCTCCATACACATTTGTTTAATAAGTGAATCCCATTTTGCAGTTTTAGACAGTGCAGTGTAGAGTGGTTAAGTGACTAGCCAGCCCAGGGTTATGCAGCTAAGTAAGTGAGACAGTCAGTGTTCTGAGAGCCCACACTGGGAAGGAGGCCTGTGGTATCAGGGCTCTATGTAGCCTGCCCCTTAGTCATCCTTGTTTGTTCCTGTCCTCAGCTGTGTGGGGCTTCCCTGAATCCAGAGTTCTTACATCAAGTTCTCCAGAGAGTAAACCTCTAATCTTCTGCCCAAGTTGGGGGAAAAGTAGTTACCCAGCTGCACGGGGTTAGGGAGGAATCTTAGGGCCTAACTGCTTGGATAGATGGAAGGATGGATGGGTAGGTGGGTAGGTGGATGGATTTTCCAACTGCTGCTTATATAGGCTTTCAAGAAATAATTCCTTTTTTTTCCCCCGAAGCAATAATTCTGTTTTCATTCCCATATGCACTTTACTTTCTGAGTAACTTTGTGTCTCCACTTCCTGACCCTTCCAAGGGATCTGTACCTTGAAATCAGTCTGCTTTATTTTCCACTTTCTGTGATCTAAATTTGTGGTCACTTGTCCATTTGCTTCCCAATTCCCACCCTCTGTCCTCGTTGGTTTTGCCTTTTCAATTCTTTTAGCGTATCTTAAATGGGGTTTCAGAGGGAGCATCAGAAAACGTGTTTAGCACGCCATACTTAACCAAAAATCCCTTGCTCCTTTTATTATTTTACCTTTTTAAAAAATATATATATATCGGGAACGACAGATGTTGGCGGGGATGTGGAGAAAAGGGAACCCTCCTACACTGTTGGTGGGAATGCAAGCTGGTGCAACCCCTCTGGAAAACAGTATGGAGGTTCCTCAAACAGTTGAAATTAGAGCTACCGTTGGATCCAGCAATTGCACTACTGGGTATTTACCACAAAGATACAAATGTAGGGACCCGAAGGGGTACATGTACCCCAATGTTTATAGCAGCAATGTCCACAATAGCCAAACTGTGGAAAGAGCCAAGATGCCCATCGACAGATGAATGGATAAAGAAGATGTGGTATATATACACAATGGAATATTATGCAGCCATCAAAAGGAATGAGATCTTGCCATTTGCAATGACGTGGATGGAACTGGAGGGTGTTATGCTGAGTGAAATAAGTCAATCAGAGAAAGACATGTATCACATGACCTCACTGATATGAGGAATTCTTAATCTCAGGAAACAAACTGAGTGTTACTGGGGTGGTTGGGGGTGGGAGGGAGGGGGTGGCTGGGTGATAGACATTGGGGAGGGTATGTGGTACGGTGAGCGCTGTGAATTGTGCAAGACTGTTGAATCACAGATCTGTACTTCTGAAACAAATAACGCAACATATTTTAAGAAAAAAGGAAAAGAAGAAGATAACAGGAGAGGAAGAAAAGGGGAGTATGTCAGAGGGGGAGACGAACCATGAGAGATGATGGACTCTGAAAAACAAACTGAGGGTTCTAGAGGGTAGGGGGGTGGGGGGATGGGTTAGCCTGGTGATGGGTATTGAGGAGGGCACGTTTTGCATGGTGCACTGGGTGTTATGAACAAACAATGAATCATGGAACACTGCATCAAAAACTAATGATGTAATATATGGTGATTAACATAACAATAAAAAAAAGGAAAAAAAAAAAAATATATCTAGGGGCACCTGGGTGGCTCAGTTGGTTAAGCGACTGCCTTCGGCTCAGATCATGATCCTGGACTCCCGGAATCAAGTCCCGCGGCGGGCTCCCTGCTCAGCAGGGAGTCTGCTTCTCCCTCTGACCTTCCCCCCTCTCATGTACTCTCTCTCTCTCATTCTCTCTCTCAAATAAATAAATAAAATCTTTAAAATATATATTTATTTATTTGACAGAGAGAGACACAGCAAGAGAGGGAACACAAGCAGGGGGAGTGGGAGAGGGAGAAGCAGGCTTCCCACTGAGCAAGGAGTCCGATGCAGGGCTTCATCCCTGGACCCTGGGATCATGACCTGAGCTGAAGGCTGACGCTTAATGACTGAGCTACCCAGGTGCCCTATTTTACTTTTTTTTTTTAAAGTAAGCGCCTGGCCCTACGTGGGGCCGGAACTCAAGACCCCAAGGTCAGGAGTTGCATGCTCCACTGACTGAGCCAGCCAGGTGCCTCTTATTATTTTACTTTTTTAAAGTTAGATTTTTTTTTCTGATCTCAAAAATTAATGCTTGCTATTTAAAAAAATCAATAAATGTGTTTCAAGTAAAAAACAAAAATAAACATCCTACCAATCCAGATATGACTGTGATTAACAGTTTGGTGTACACATTTTCAGAATTTTTATGCCTATATAAAAAATACTAAAATTTATTTTTCAAACATGTGTTATCATTTGCACACAGCTTTGTAAATTTGCTTTGATTTTCACTTAGCGATATACCATAGATATCTATTCATGTTAATATATAAATATACCTTATACTTTTAAACACACCATAGTTTTCCTAATACTGGTATTAATCAACCCCTTTTGATGGGCATTTAGATTGTTTCCACTTTTTCACTATTACAAAATTCTTAGGTGCACCCTTAGACATACTCTCTTATTTCCTTAGGCTCAATTTGTAGAAATTGTTTCATTAGGTTAACATCATCAGATATTATCAAGTTGTTCCTCAAAAAATGTCCATTCCAGGGGCACCTGGGTGGCTCAGATGGTTGAGCGTCTGCCTTTGGCTCGGGTCATGGTCCCAGGGTCCTGGGATGGAGCCCTGCATCGGGCTCCCTGCTCAGTGGGGAGCCTGTTTCCCCCTCTCTCTCTACTGCTCCCCATGCTTGTGTGTTCACTCTCTCTCTGTCAAATAAATAAATAAAATCTTTAAAAAAAATGCCCATTCCCATCAGCAGTTTATATTCCCATCTGCAAAGTAGCAAGGTACTGCTTTCCTGACACGCTTGCAGCACTGAGTGTTAGGATCTCATTCCTCTGCTACTCCTTTTAAACACTGGTATTGACGTATACCAGCTTTGGGGCTAGTCAGCCTCTCTTGGCAGTTAGTTGTTTCCTTCAGATTCCGAAGGTGTGGAAATTGTACAGTGTTAGAATGTCGTCAGAGGCTTCCACTGTGCACATATGGAAGCAGAGGCCTAGGGAGTGGAGGTGACGTGCCCATGCCACACACCGGCAGATCTGTGACCCCAAAACACTTGTCCCAACTCCCGGCCAAGCCCAAGTGTTCCCTGGATCAGACTGCTTGGACAGACGAACACCATAACCTGCCCTTCCTAGAGCCCCTTCCCTTCTGAAGCCAGAAGCATGCACCTCAGGCGAGGGATGGGAAATTGCATTTTCAGAGCACCTTCTAAGAGCCTCAGCCTGCCCCAGGTACTTTGCAGAGGTTATGCCCACAATTATGCCATGAGGTGTAGGTATTATTAACTCCGTTACACCAGAAGGAAATGGAAGAACTAGAGATTCAGCTAATCAAATTAGTAATCTGTGCCTAGTCCCAGGGGATTTAGCTTGGCGACTAGATGAGATTCATTAGAGTGAATACTGTGGCAGCACGGGAGTCAGGTTTAAAGGGAGGAAGAGTGGTATCAGCGAGGCCAGTGGGCCCTGTGTGGGGAAGGGGGATGTTCCCTGGGAAGCCTGAAGAGCCTCTGATCCTTCCTCCCCACAGCAAGTGCTCATTCAGGCTAAGAGTAAAGACTGGCAGCATCAGCGACTGTCAAGGCGGCATCTTGTTGTTTCGGGATCCTGTTGTTGCCCAGGGTTGAGCCCAAGTCCAGCACAATGCCTGCTGGCCGAGCCCCTGTGCTGGAACGACTGAACAGTCCAGCATGGCCAGTGTGTAAATGTCAAGTAAACACCAAATTCAAGTGCAATCTAACTATTGTGCTGGGACTGTTTGCTTTAGATATAATAGTCAGCAGGAAAGGAGAAGGAGAGGGAGGGAGGAAAATGTATGTCACTTCATAAGGCAAATCATGAACGTGTGAGCCCTCCCTGGGCTGGCTGGAATGTCACAGGGACCAACGTCAAATAAATAAAGGGCCTGCACTCCATGTTGCAAAAATAAGCATGTCCATTTGCTTGAAAAAAAAAAAAAAAGTTCAGATGAGGGAACATTTTCCAGTCAATCACTCTGCAGCAAAGTCATCCTGTTGAATTTGTGACTCACAGGCTCTCTGTGTCAATAGACAGAGAGTAAGCCCATCTTTATGACTTCACTGGGAGATGAAGCAGAAGTCGGGGATGAGGCTGGGCCGGCTCTCACCCAGGGCTCGAAGCTCTGACAATAAAGAGCCAAGGAAAGTCTGACCACTCAGAGGCTGGGCGATTACATTTGTTGTTCCCTTTTCTTTATTTCTCCCTTGTCTCCTAGAAAAGAACCAACGTAACATTTGACTGACTTCATCCTTTCCTTGCCTCCACATGGATGGAGGGCTGTGATTGGAGGGCGTTTCCTGCATTTGGGGTTCTGCACACAGTGCTATCTCATTCTGCCCTCGTAGCCATTCTGGAGGGTAGTTGGTATTTGTGTTCTTTTCTGGGGGAGGATACTGAGGCCCGCAGGGTTAGGCACCTTTGCCAGCTTCTGGCCGAGGGGTCTACCACAGTTCTTTCTGGCTTCGATTTCAGACTCTGCGCATTTTTCTTTTCTTTTTTTTTTTTTTATTGCGGACAACCTCCCATTTTGCTGTTTTACTGTAAGCCAGACGGTAGCCTTGGCACTGGGGCTCCCCGGAGAAATAAAAAGAGGTTCCTGCCCTCAAAGAGCTCCAGGACCAGCCAAAGTGCTCTGGTCTGGTATTCAAGAGCCCCTGGGACAGGATCAGTTCAGGTGGCCTGAAACCAGTTGATATTTAAGAAAAGGTGGTACCAAGAGACTCCTGGCTTGTTTTCCAAATTGGCACCATTTGTAGATGCCTCAGGAATGCCTGAGGGATAGAAAACCCACGCAGAGATCATAGACCATAGATGAGCTAAAGCTTGGTGCTAAAGTGGCTGACCCGGAAGCAAAGCCTGCAGCCTGTCAGCTTTGTTTGGCAAACTGGCTGAAGAGGGGCAGAGGCTCCATGTTCCATCTTGTGTCACCACAGAGCAGGGTGGGCGCGCAGGGGCGTGAGCCCTGAGAGGGCCTGGCCTCTGGTCTGGGCTCGGCTACCACACTCATGAGCTTGGGTCAGTCATTCCCTCAGCCCGCGCCTTTGGCCTCTTCCGCTATAACCCCAAGGCCGGAAGGGGCAAGTCCCTTGTGGCTCAAAAGCATCAGGATTAACCTGGAGGGTTGGATCTGCTCTTGACTTTGGATGGCCTCAGCCTTACCTATTTGCAATGTTCAGAAATGAAAAAAAAAAAAAAAAAAAAGCAAGGAACCTGCTAGTTCTCAGGACTGAGACATTTCGTCTTCACTCTCCCCGCAGCCCTGCTGAAAAGGAACTTTGATCTTTCAAAACATCTGGTGTCTGCCCAAACCAAAGCAGTTCTTAGAGCCGCTTTGCCTTCATTTTCACATAACCCCGATTTTTTCCTTCTCCTTTCTTTCTGCGGTCCCGGGTGTTTGCCCAGCTCCGCGAAGCTATCGGTGTGTGGACTGGATTCCCTGGTTGCCTTCGTCCTCCCGAAGTTCCAGTCCTTAAAAGTTTTTCTTCTTGATGGCTGGGGAAATTCTTGAAAGCACTCGGTCAATACTCTTTCGCTGGAGTATACTTTTAAAAAATTTATTTTGGCTCTGTGTTGTTTGTCGAGCCCTCACAGAGTCCTGTGCGGAGACTGCTCCGTTTACCATTTTGAATTTCTCCCCCTTCTCGCTGGCAAGCATCATGTTTCCGCTGTAATCTGCCTGAAAAACAAACAGGAGAGTTTACACTGGTCTCTGTGTCAACCATCTGCCCACTCAATGATCTCTCCAACAATGTAAGTGCTAGAAGACCAACTGTGTGTGTGTATGTGTGTGTGTATGTAGGGAGAAAAATTCATTCACTCCTTCATACAGCTGATTTTTAGGGAGCACCAGCTATGTGTCTGGCTCAGCGCTGGGCACTGGGAACTTCAAGGGTGAACAAAGATAGATGTGACCCTTCCCCAGAGCGAGCTTACAGAGCTTATAGTCTATTGCCAGGAGAAATACATTAATCAAATAATCACAAAGGGAATGGCAAACTGTAGAAAACCGTGATGAAAGAGGATGCATGGTGTAGGAGAGCTTGTAAGAGGGGCAGATGGTCTGGTTGGGGTGTCCAAGGAGTGTAGATGAAAGTCATGTTCTCCTTGTGAACTATGATCCCTGATGAATGGTTAAGACCAAGTATTTAGGCCTTAAATTTCGAGAACTAGCATGGCCTCAATGGTATTTGTAGATTATTTAAATTTTCAGGTTATTTAAAGCCCCAGGCGAGGGACTTAGGGCACAGAGATGAACAGGACATTGCCTAGGAGACACACCCCTGAAAGAAATTGTAGTACAAGGTGCAAAGTGTCATAATAGTAGGCAGGATGCAACAGGTTGCCCGGGAGCCCAGAAGAGAGAGGGACTGATTCTGCTTGAGGTGTCCCGGGCAGGGAGGGCACCCCACATCTCCCGAGTGGGGTTCAGGCAGCACAAAGCATGGTGACGGGACGACTGTGCAGAGTGTATGTAGGTGGAATGGTGTGAAATCTGGGGACGGGGGGGAGGCAAAGTGGAGTGAATAGGTGGGATTGGTGATCTCAGGAAAAGTCATTTGGGGGGAAAAATTGAGGGGCCCAGTGTCATGATTTCCCTTAAATCAGATGGTTACTCAAGACCCACATGTTGGGGCGCCTGAGTGGCTCAGTCGTTAAGCGTCTGCCTTCGGCTCAGGTCATGATCCCAGAGTCCTGGGATTGAGCCCCACGTTGGGCTCCCTGCTCCACGGGAAGCCTGCTTCTCCCTCTCCCACTCCCTCTGCTTGTGTTCCCTCTCTTGCTGTGTCTCTCTCTGTTAAATAAATAAAAAATCTTAAAAAAAAAAAGACCCACATGTTAAAGTTGTACTGTATATGCTTTCAGTGATCCTAGAACTATGTTAAATTTTTTGTCATAGATTTATTCTACCAGTCATAGTATGATTAATATTTTCTTTAAACCCACTCATTTTTAAAACTTTAAAACATATTTAATAATAATAGGTGTAGTATCACAATTTGGATGTACTAGCTCAATGTTTTATAACATATCATACAATAAATGCACAACAATTAAAATGTTCAGTGTTTCTCTGTGTGCCATTTAAAGTCTTCTTGAGTCCTGGGAGTGGTACTTGTACTTCATTTTTATAAAAACTGTTCTGCCTTAACTCTAGGGCAATTTAGATCTTAAAAACTGAAGCTTACTTCTTTCTCCCATCACTCATATTACATTCAGCAACTGAGCAGAATCTTTTCTATCTAAACTGGTTTCTCTGACTAGCAGTTCAAGGCCATTTCATCCTTCTGCTTCTGGGCTTGGATTCTCTCGCTTTTAAACTTTCATTTTTGGGGCGCCTGGGTGACTGGGTGACTCAGTTGTTAAGCGTCTGCCTTCGGCTCAGGTCATGGTCCCAGGGTCCTGGGATCGAGCCCCGCATCGGGCTCCCTGCTCCGCGGGAGGCCTGCTTCTCCCTCTCCCTCTCCCCCTGCTTGTGTTTCCTCTCTTGTTGTGTCTCTCTCTGTCAAATAAATAAAATCTTCAAAAAAAAAAATTTCATTTTCTCCCATTTATCTGGTTCTGAAGAGCATGCCCTGTCCATCCAATGACGGTCTGTCCACATACCTCCTCTTCTACTCCCCAGAGATGAAGCTTTTGGTGGTCAGTTGCCTGTTTAAAAATATAGAATGTATTTTCTGCCCATAAAAAAGTAAAATACTCATCAGTAGGGAATTTGCCCTAATTAAGCATCTTCTCTTTGAAACAATCCTCAAAACAACCCTGAAACAGTAGTAGTTAAAGCTTCACTTTACAGATGGGGAAACTGGGGTTGAGATGGAGCTGAGTAATGGCTGCCCTCAGGGCTATGGCCAGCTGGAGCCAGGCTTTGTATTCAGGACCGTCTACAGATCCAGAGCCTGGGGGCTCTCTCTTTGGCTTCTAAATTCACTTGGGTGAACTTTGTTCCTCATCCACTTAACAGACGTTTGGTAATGTCAGTTCTGTACAAAATGTCCCGCTATATGAAGGGAGATTCAGAGAATATGAACGACAAAGGCTGTGTTCCTTGGCGCGGGGGGGGGAGGGGCGGGAGGCAGGGTTAGAACTGAAACGATTATGTTTTTAACAGTCAAGTTAATTTTTAAGTTTAAAAAATTATATCTGTATCAACTAAAACATGCACATGGTAAGAGTCAAATAGTTTATGAAAAAGATCTAAGATTAAAAGCAAAACCTTTTCCTGTTGCTCCTCAATATCAGATCTGTTCTATGGATGAAACCATCATGAATAGCTTCTTATTATGTTTACTTTTTACTTTTCTCTGCCACTCTGCAGAGACTTTGAAGTAACTCACAATGAATGATATGCTTTCTTTTCCTTTATAACATTAATATAGAAATAGAAAACCAAATTCGTGAAAAAAGAAGGAAGCTAGCATGCAATGCAATGGCTATGACTGAACATCAGATCTGCTTCTCAGCTTCCTGGTAGCCAAGGCAAAAAGGGAACAAGCTGAGTTCCATAGCTCTCATTATCACAGAGGAAGAAGCCTTATTGTGATTTTGGGTCTCCAAGCCTCAAGTCCACTTCTCACCTGAAAGCCCACATAGGGACAATGTCAGACGCAAAGACTTTTGGCAACAGCTTTAACTACAAATGCCAGTTTCTGCCTGCTGTCTCTTGCGAAGGCTTTTAATTAAGGTCAAGGGCTTCACAATAAAGCATACATCAGTGAGGGCTTGGCTGACCTGGCTTAACAACAGACTGTAACACAAAGCGGGTTGAATACCCATATAGCGGGAGCTCAGGGGACCATGCGATTATTTGCAAGTTAGGCAAGGGAGAAAGGCTTCCCAGAGGAGAAAAAGGTTGCACTGGGCTTTGAGGAGTAGCGTCAAAAGGCAGAGAAGGGGGCAAAAGGGAAGGGCATTCCAGTTTAGGGAGCAAGCACAATGGCACAGAGAAGTGAAAACGCTTGGCCTGTTAGAAGAATGTCAAACAGTTGGCGGCAGCGGCGGGGGGAGGGGAGCGGTTGAGAGAAAGAGATTCTAATAAGACTTCCATGAAAGAGGCTGGATTTGCTGCTTGGACATTTTCTAGCTCTTCCGAGACAACTTTTTGTTGAGTTAAGCGAAAACGAATAAGAATCAGATGGACCACATTTCTCTTGAATGCACACGGGTTTAAAAACGAAGGGGAAAAAGAACTTGACAAAATGTGTCTTGGCTTTTGCCAAACCCAAAGTATTTGAAAAATCACACAAGACACATCTCGAACCCAAACACATGCCTGGATTCTCCCACTCTTAATTGCAGCTGCAGCCGGTTAATAAAATGAATTGTGTACATGAAAATGGGGTCTGAATGGAGGAGCCTCGTTAAAGAGAATGAGTGATGCAGGGCGGTTAGCTGGTTTACCCTCAAGGGTGTCTACAGCTCATGCCCTTGCAGAAGGAGAGAGATGGCCAATGGACACACACTAACCAAGCTATTGACGCAGCTCTCACGTAGAACAATTAAAACCCCATATTATTTAACTCGATTGTATCATGTGTAGAAAGAATTCAGCATCTCTTGTTCCTCTCCCTGGCTGTCTCTCAGTTTTAGATTTCGGAGTGTAAAAAATGAAAAGAAAAGAAATATGTTTTGCATCAGGCCCTATTCACTTGAGTGGAGACCAAATGAGAGATGGTGGAAATAGAAGAATAAGATCTCTAACACACTATTTATTATGATTCTAAATTCTTGCTTGAGGATCATGGACATTTGAGAAATGGGAGGAATCTGAGGGAATCTGAGGCTCGGAGAAGTTAACGGATTTTGTCCGTGACCCGCAGTTGGTCAGTTGGAGAGTTCAGACTCAGACCCGGGCTGCTGACTCCCCTCCTTCCACGGCTGCTCAAAGTCCATCCTCCTGAAATGAGGGCTCATGGAAAGGAGTCTGGCTTCATTTTCATGTTGTGTGTGTGTGTGTGTGGGTGTGTGTGGGTGTGTGTGTGTTGCGCACACATGCAGGCCTGTGTGTATTATAAAGGTCTTTAATATGCTTTAATACGCTTTCGATTCATGTACTTTTCGGTATGCAGGCTCCACCTCAATAACAAAGGGGGAAAAATGACATGTTGGGCAGAATCCTTACCAACTTGTTAAACTACAAGCTGAGCTCATTAAAACAAAGATCAAGGTAGAGAAATTAGAATCCACAGAATTACCTTGGCCCATGGCTCAGAAAGTGTGGCCCAAAGCAAATCTTGGGAAGACCAGTGGGGCCGTGAAGACGACTCGCCCATCTGGATATCCCAGAGATTCCTCAGTCCTGATCTTGGTAACACTGTCATCTCTGGTCACTCAGCCCAGAAACCTAGGAGTTCCCCTTGACTACTCTCTCCCTTACCCATCCTAAAGAGTCTCCCTGTCCTACTAACCTTCCCACCAAGGAAGACTTTAATATGTCACTTTCTCTGCAGCCCTAGGTTCGCCCATCCTGTTTTGGCCCTCTTTCCCCCTCTCGCTCTACTTCACAAAAAGAACACAACCAAAATACTTTCTGTTTTTTACTTACTCTACCAGTTTCTATTGGGCTGTATCATCATTGCCTGGATCATGGCAATCCCTCTCTAAGTGGCCTCAGTGCCTCCACTCTGAGTCCCCGGGACCCTTCTCACACTGCTGCCGGAGGGACTGTTTTCATGTGAAAACACTTCCCTCCCCCACAGAGCAGTGCTTGGCTCCTTCAAGACGGGCCATCGCTTATGTCTCCATGAGCTCTGCATCTCGCTACTTCCAGCCCCAAGCTTTATGTTGACCACAATGACGGCTTGTAGCTTCCAAGACAAGGTAAGCTGCTTTTTGTTTGTTTGTTACCTTGCTTGTGTTTTTTTGGTCGCTCGCTTCTGCTTTCTTTTGGTTTTTGCTTCTGTGTCTTTGCTCTGAACTAGGTTCCCGGCACTAGGGAATGCTCTTTCCCACGCATCACTTCCCAAGGGGCACTCTCGGAAGAAGAATTCGTTTTGAATTGGCTTTTCATCTTCAGCACCTGGCCCCCAAATCGGCCCACTGTAGATGTTCAGTAAATATTTCCTGGATGAGAGTATTCTTAACTCCTGAGCACAGTCCCAGATGCCCATTCACTCATTCGGGCACTCGTTCATTCATCTGCACGATCACATTTAATCCTTGAGGTCCATAGACACGGTGCCATTCATATGATATTATATCAATGTCATAGCAGTTGGTAAATAAATAGCAACCGTCCCGAGTGCTCCTCACCACGCTGGTCCCTCCCCTGGAATCCCCTGGTCCTCCCTATGATTCAGCAATGGAAGGTTAACTCAGGTCCTGTGGGGCACCCCCCTGGTCTAAGGGTTGCTGTATGATGGTGCACTGTCACCCCTACCCAGAGGGAAGGTTTTCCAGGTCCCATTTTACACAGGAAGCCCCAGGAGACTCATGATGCCCGTGTCTGTAGATCCAGGGCTCTTCCCAGGACACAGTTAAGACTTCTCCTCCTGCCTCTCCTGTGAAGGCAGGTATCTGGGCTGGTGGAACCCCCTTGAGTTTTGGCAAATTCCTCTGTGCACAGAGTGAGATTCCAGGATAGCCAAGCGTGTGTTGCAAATTCAAGATTGGCCAAAGTGAATTTAGTTCAACTCATTCAAACAAAATTACGTTCACACGGAGGCACAGTGCGTTGTTTCTGGCCTGAACGCATGATTCTTTTCCTTAGGTTATAACTGTTTCCCTGTCTTTCACTACCCAAAAAACAGTGCCATCGCCAACTCACACTTCACTAAGGGAGAGAGGGGCAGCCTGAGACAGAGCACAGAGCACAATATTTGTTGCCGTTTCTGGACATGGGGTCCAAAATTTATACTAAAAACATGCTTCTAAGGGCTAAGGTTTTGTGCTCTGAAGCCCATAGTTCAGCTGGACTCTGCTGAACATCTAGGGATTTGAAGAACTTCACACCCACCTACTATCTGCCTAGGACCATCTCATTCCTGGACCTTTTATTCACCAGAAAACTAGGACCTCCTGCGAGAACCCCAGTACTGTTCCCCTGCCTCCAGCCCTTTCCTGAATGACCTTCTGTAGCATGGCCTTGGTGCCAACCTGTCCTCTGGAAGCCTTGAACACACACGAGAGGTCCAGGGCATTATAGACATGACCACTCTCACTCTAGATTGGGCAGGAGCATGTCATAAACCAATATAGCAAGGCTACCATCATTGACTGAACATCTACTCTGTGACACGCACTAGTCCATGAAAAAGGGCTGGTTCGTATTTTCTTGAGGTTAGGACACAGTTGTTTTTTGTTTTTGTTTTCATTTTTGTATTTTAACATCTTTAAAACTGGGATAGGCATTACAGTCAATGGCTCTTACAATTGCTACTGGATAGGTGCTAGTCACGTTGTGTTAATGCCTTAATCAAGTGATTTTATTTATAAATATGTATAATATGCACAAGAGTGATAAGTGATATTAAAATCTATTTCTAAGTAAGTTCAAAAGAGCTCTTTCACTGAGTATAAAATAGAAGTTCTCACTGATAAGAAGGCAATGTGTCATGGTGGAGTTGGCAACATTTTGTCTTTCTGAGTGGTACATGAAATAATGGTAACACTAAAAACTTGTTGGGTGCACCTGGCTGGCTTATTAGGTAGAGCATGTGACTCTTGGTCTCGGGGTCGTGAGTTTAAGCCCCGTGTTGGGTGTAGAGATTACTCAAATAAAGAAAACTTTAAAAATATATAAAATCTTAAATAAATAAATAAATAAATAAAAATTTGTTGGTGGACTAAATTTGATGAAATATGGTGTATGAGAAGATGATCCTTCTTTGTCCTCAAGGAGCTCATGTTTGAGTAGGGGGAAAACACCTAAGTCATTAAAGACAGGACAGCAGTGCTATGAGAGCGGAAAGCTCAGAGCCGACAGGTGAGAACTAACCAGGCAGAAAGAAGCTTTAAAGGGAAGGTGGCCTTGGAACTAGAACTTGAAAGATGGCTGGCAATTCACCAGGCAGAGAAGAGGAAGGGCATTCTAACCAGCGGGAAATGTGCAAAGGCAAGGATGCACATCCCACTGGGGAAAGGATAAATATTGTTTCCAAGTCAGGGCTAGAGAGTGAGGGGTCCGAGGTGCACACTAAAGGAGTTTGGTTTTATTCAGGGGAGAGACATGATCAAGGCTTCCTTTTAGAATAGAGTCTGTCTGCAGTGTGCCAGATGGGCATGAGGACAAGAGCTGGGAGGCTGGGGAGGCGCTGCTGGGAGCGGTCCCACAAAGGAGGGACAAGGGTCCGTGTGAGGAAAGGAAGGGTGGGATGGGAAGTCATGAGTCTTGCTGGCTTTTGAACCCCACAGCCATGCTTGGAGGTTAGAAGTATCATGCCCATTTTACAGCTGAGTAAACTGAGGCCAGATGAGGCACAGTAATTGGATCAAATGTTGAGTGGTGAAATCAGAATAGTACCAAGGGAAGTGCAGCTGGCTGACTGTTGAGTGGCCTGATTGTGGAGAGGACGCTGTGGCCTTGGGGAATAGTCCAGGGTCCTGGCAGGTTTAGAGACTGGATTAATCCATCCATTTAGGGCTGCTTCAACTCCTGGGGCTAGAATCACATTATCCAAGTTCTGGGGTATGGATACTTATGGATACTTATGTCATACTGGTTTATACCATGCCATAGCATGCCATAGTACAGATTGATTTACAATGAAAAGTAGAAATGTAGTAAGGACAATGTCCTAGTTGCTAGCATTCTTTCCCTCTGAAGACCTGTCCATGGGCAGGCAGACTAGAAGGTTACCTCGTGACTCTGGAAACCAAGCAAGAGGTCAGTTATGGGCCTTTACTCTTTAAAGGGTTCAGCCCCAGATAGCCTGGTGTATCTAATGGGCCCTTGGGAGGGGAAGGCTCAAAATCCATTGGTGTGGACCTCTCCCTGAATAGTGCTGGGATCTACCTCTGAGCCTTACCAAGTCTGCCAGGGGCTAGACAACCTAGCTCCCTGCTTCCTGACTCCGAACTCTACTCCCCACCTGCGAACTCCCTTTCAGCACCACCTCCATGCATCTTTTGCATCTGCAGTTTCCTTTCCCCAGGACACTCTTCCCCAGACATCCAAGTGGTAGATTCTCTCCATTTCAGGTCTTTGCTCAAGTACCAACTTCTTGGCATAACAGGGCTTTAAAATATTGCAATCCCTGGGGTGCCTGGGTGTCTCAGTCGGTTAAGCGTCTGCCTTCTGCTCAGGTCATGATCCTGGGGTCCTGGGATGGAGTCAGGCTCTCTGCTCAGAGGGGAGTCTGCTTCTCCCTCTCCCCGCCGCTCCCCCTGCTTGTGCTCGCTCTGTCAAATAAATAAATAAAATCTTTAAAA